>NC_088214.1:38309090-38654090 GCF_036934945.1 Oncorhynchus masou masou | reverse complement strand
AACAATTTAACATTAAAATACCAGTAAGGGGATGACCTTCGTGGACAGGACAAGTGAATATCAACAGTAACAATATGATGATCAGAGAAACCCACAGGAGTAATGTCACACTTTCCAACCCTACTACAGTATTGCTCAGATACATACAACCTGTCTAACCTTGCTGCACTGACACGACCTTCATTAATTTTTAGCCATGTTTACTGCCTAACTTTTGCATTTCTAACTCTCCACACATCAGAAAGCTCAAACTCAGTTAATAGGCCAGACAGGCAAGTGGCTGACCGCAGGTGAGGTTCTTCAGCAGTGCGATCAACAGTAAAATCCACTGTACAATTCCAGTCACCCCCTAAAACCATACACCCCTCTTGATCACACTGTCTTAAGGTTTCCTTCATTTGATCAAAAACCACAATATGCTCTGTACCCTCATTAGGAGCATAAACATAAAAAATAAAAATAAATAAAAAATCCCATAACATTCACCTTGACCAATAAAACCTGACCCTTGACAATCTCTGCCGTAGATACCACAGTCACCCCTAAGCCTGAGGAAAACAAGATGGCCACCCCAGCACTGAAATTAGTACCATGACTGAGTATATGCTGCCCCTCCCACCACATACCCCAGTCAACCTCATTTTCCTCATAACTATGTGTCTCCTGTAGGAAAACTACATTAAGTCTTTTCTGTTTTATTACTTCTAATACCCAAGCCCTCTTATTCCTGTCCCTTCCCCCATTAATATTAAGATAACCTACCCTTAGTACCTCCATATAGAAAAGAGAAAAGAAAAGCAGAAGAAACCAGTGAGAAAAAGACACCCTATGAAGCATGATCATCATCATTATTTTTTTTTCTTCTCTTAACCTGACTACGTTTCCCACCACCTTTTGCTGCTGCAACAGCAGTAATAAATTTCCTCAAGCGAAACCGCTTCTTCTCACTCAACTGGTCTAACCCCACCATCTTCTGTAACATTACAGCTGACCTCACAAACTTATCAACATCAAAATAATCTGCCAATTTGACAGATTTCCCAAAAGTCTGATCCAGAAAATCATTTACCTCTGATAGATCATAAACTGAGTCATCACCAGCAGCTGTCATATCTGAAGAGATCTCCATATCATTCTCCTGATCCTCAGCTGAGACCACAGACAACTGACTCCCCTCTACCACATCCCTTTCAACACTCCCCACTTGCACCTCATCACTCGTACCAAGCATCTCCTCCACTACCTGGGAGACTAGCCCCACCTGAACATCACTACTCATAGTGGGAACCTCCTCCACTAACTGGGAGCCTAGCTCCACATTAACCCCAGCACTCGTAGTGGGCATCTCCTCCAATACCTGGGAGCTTAGCTCCACATTAACCCCAGGACTCGTAGTGGGCATCTCCTCCACTACCTGGGAGCTTAGCTCCACATGAACCCCAGCACTCGTAGTGGGCATCTCCTCCACTACCTGGGAGCTTAGCTCCACATAAAAACCCTCCTGTACCTCATTACTTGTAGTGGGCATCTCCTCCACTACCTGGGAGCCTAGCTCTACATGAACCCCAGCACTCATAGTGGGCATCTCCTCCACTCCCCGGGAGCCTAGCTCCACATGAACCACCTCCTTTACCCCAGCACTCATACTGGGCACCTGCTCACCAGTCTGAGGAACTGGCTCTTCAGATACATCCTTACCTTCTACAACAATACTTTTCTGTAACATAACATTTCCTTCTAATACAAGTTGCAACCCCGTGCCCTCAACATGGATAACTTGTTCCTCAGCAACAGGGGCGTGTGGCTGCTTGTGGCTGCTCTACCGCTGTCAGCTCACCTCTCCCTACATCAGCGGGCCCAGGCGTTACGATGACCACCTGTGCCCCTCCCTCTGCCTTCTCCCTTTTCGGGCAAGCATGTCGCTTGTGACCAACATCCCTACACTCAAAACACCGTTGACTACCCGTACTAGCATAAGCCATATACATTCTATTGTCATACTTGATTTTAAACGATAACTCTAATGTCTGCTCCAGTGAGTCCAAAAACATAAACACCTGTCGCCGAAATGACATTACCTGTTTCAACGCCGGATGTTTGCAAACCCAACAGGACAACCTTAATTGAACTGGCGAACTTCCCAAAGCGCAATAACTCGCGCTCCAATAGCTCATTTGAAATAAACGGTGGTACATTTGAAATCGTCACCCTTGTTGACGGAGAAAAAAGCGGCGTAACTTGAATAAACATTCCTTTAAGAAGTACGCCATGCTCAACCATACGATCAACCAGACACTCTTCTTTAAGAAATACCACCACAGCTTTATTCATCCGGGATGCATAAGCAATATTCTCATAGCCTACCTTCTCTCCTACGGCGACCAGAAATTCCTCCACCGTGACCACAGCTTCAGTAACACACCTAAAGCCGTGCCGAAGTGACAGGGATGGCATCCCCAATCGGGCTGCCATCCCCGCCAAAATCAGGGTAATTTCGATACGAAAAACAAAATACTTCATTCTACCACAACAAAAATAATAACCTTAATCATGCACAGAAGAAAACCAAATAAATACCAAACCGAAAGAAAGTTGTGAATATCAAACTCTCCACAACACACACACTCCTTCACTCAAACAATTCCCAGCATGCACCAATCACTCCCAGAGATAGAGACAGATAGAGACAGAGAGAGACAGAGAGAGACAGAGAGAGACAGAGAGAGAGAAAGAAAGAGAGAAAGAGAGCGAGAAAGAGAGAGAGAGAGAAAGAGAGAGAAAGAGAAAGAAAGAGAGAAAGAGAGAGAGAAAGTGAGAGAGAGAAAGAGAAAGAAAGAAAGAGAAAGAAAGAAAGAAAGAGAGAGAAAGTGAGAGAGAGAAAGAGAAAGAAAGAGAGAGAGAGATAAAGAGAGAGAGAAAGAGAGAGAGAAAGAAAAAGAGAGAGAGAGAGAAAGAGAGAGAAAGAGAGAGAGAAAGAAAAAGAGAGAAAGAGAGAGAAAGAGAGAGAAAGAAAGAGAGAAAGAGAGAGAGAGAGAGAAAGAGAGAAAGAAAGAGAGAAAGAGAGAGAGAGAGAGAGAGAGAGAGAGAGAGAGAGAGAGAGAGTAAAGAATAGTGACAGCACGTGGAGAGGAGGGATTCAGTGAAAGACAGAAGAAGAGGGGAGATACAGTGATAAGGAGAGAGAGAAGGAGACAGAAGAGATGAGTGGCAGTGAATGAATCTTCTTATCATCACATCGGAGACTGAACGTCACTGGGCCCTGATTTCAAGCCAGCTTTGCTGCTCATCTTATAAAGTTAGAGGCACACCTGAAACAAATCACACAACTGATCTGAGACCAGCAGCTTCAGAACCAACTCCCTGTGTATTTCAAAATGGGTCCAGATGCCCACACAACAGGCCACACCCCACGACACAGCATTGTCTACTCGGCCCAATCTGTTCACAGCCAGGGCAAATCCCTTACATTGTAGCAACGTCCATCAATATCCTCTCGATATCTCTCTATGACACACACAGACAGACACACACACACACACACACACACAGAATGACCAGATGGTTACACCGTATGACATGGGCAGTTCCACAACGCTCCATGATGTAACCAGGCTTCTCATAGGGAAGGAATCACAGCTGTCCCTCCCTAAGGTTCTTGTGTGGCATGATCTGATGAAGTGTGGGTAGAGGTTGATTAAGTGCAGTGTGTCAGAGGACAGGGTTGTTGCAGTGTTTTGTCGGTACTACTTACTGCAGCGGTGTTGTTTGGCAAGATGACTAGTGAATGCAATGCCAGGCGACAGAGGGCTCTATTCCACCAAAACCTGTAGCTCGGTTTCAAGAATGCATTTTGCGGTGAGAGTTGTAATTACAGGGGTGCCAGAGGGGGGCTAGGCACACAAAGCACCGAAAGCCAGGGAGCCCATAAGCGTTACAAAAATCTAAACGCTGAGCTAACCTACTACTGTTAGCTCAGTCCCAAAGAGTAAACGTATACTCCCTACCCTGCGTTATTAGAGGGTAATGCTAAGGGTATGCTAACGTTAGCTAAATCATATATTGTCGCGTCCGTACCTTACTTATGGAGCAGCTGTGGGAGAAGCCAGGCTTGGTGAGTCTGACCACGTCGCCAGGGGACTGATAGCTGACCACATAGAGGTGGTGCTCCAGGGGAGTGTCTCTAGTACCCTGGAAGTACACCAGCTTAGAGGCCTCATTCACCCAGATCTACAGGGACAGAGAGATACAGAGAGATACAGAGTGAAAGAGAGAGATACAGAGTGAAAGAGAGAGATACAGAGTGAAAGAGAGAGATACAGAGTGAAAGAGAGAGATAGAGTGAAAGAGAGAGAGAGAAAGAGAGAAATAAGAGAGAAGAGAGAGAGAGAGAAGAGCGAGAGAGAGTGTGAGAGAGGAGAGAGAAGAAAGTATGAGCGAAGAGAGCAATGAGAGAGAAGAGAAAGAGAGAGAAGAGAGCGACAGGAGAGAATGAGAGAGAGAGAGAGAGAGAGAGAGCGACAGGAGAGAAGGAGAGAGAGAGAGAACGAGGTCCTGAGATTTACTTTGACGGCAAAGTACATTATAACTGTACAATAGCGTGGGCACACACACACACACACACAAATCCATTATAAACATATTCAACACATCAGATTATAAAAACACAGCGACAATAAGGGCTTTAATCTGATGAACTGAAGTTACTACCTTGGAGCCATGCCTGGCCAACACCTCCCACTCTCCACTGGTCAGAGTCACCTCCTCCTTGATTGCACATTTAAAGTCTCCTGCAGAGGATGAAGAGACCATCGAAATTTGAGATGCTGTTTTGACGTCCTTCATTAGCATTACTTGACCGACAGTGCGGCAATCTGACGCCCCCCTGGATGGCGACCGCAGATATTTCGAGGTTACATCCCATTTGCCTTCAAGATCTCGCCATTCACTTAAACCGGCGACACATACAGATCGGTGATTAGCCCGAGGAAGGAAGGACTAAGCCCAAGTCCTGGATCTGTTTGTGCTGTGACATGGCGATGACAGCAATGACATTGGCAAGACGGCACAAACCGATCTGAGACTCAAGGCAATTTGACATTGTTAAAGGTTATTCAGTCTAATGACTCACCCTCTGTATGTGTGTAGTTTCCTGACCATTGGTAGCAGCCTGGTCGCAAAGTTGACGTGATTTTGTACAGATGGCTGAAGCCCGTTTTAGATTCATTCACCCATATGAAGGAGAAGTCGTCCTCGGACATTTGAACGAATGGATAGAAAATATCATGAACCTGGAGGCAACAGAAAATCATGGCTGTTATTCGTTTGTCGTGGCCCAACTCTTTCATGCAAATATACACAGAGTGTACAAAACATTAGGGACACCCGCTCTTTCCATGACACAAACTGACCAGGTGAATCCAGGTGAAAGCTCTGATGCCTTATTGACGTCACTTGTTAAATCCACTTCAAATCGGTGTCGGTGAAGGGGAGGAGACAGGTTAAAGAAGGATTTTTAAGCCTTGAGACAATTGAGAAATGGACTGTGTTTGTGTGACATTCAGAGAGTGAATGGGCAAGACAAACTATTTAAGTGCCTTTGAACGTGGTAGGTACCAGGCGCACCGGTTTGAGTATGTCAAGAACTGCAACGCTGCTGGGTTTTCACGCACCACAGTTTCCTGTGTTTATGAAAAATGGTCCACCACCTAAAGGACATCCAGCCAACTTGACACAACTGTGGGAAGTATTGGAGTCAACATGGGCCAGCATCCCTGTGGAAAGCTTTCGACACCTTGTAGAGTCCATGCCCTGACAAATTGAGCCTGTTCTGAGGGCAAAAGGGGGTGTGCCTAATGCTTTGTGCAATCAGTGTATATGTCAACATACACCCTCAATATATAGTGACTGTTTTACATGTAACGTTTTAGTCATTTTAACAAACAATCTTATCCAGAGCGACTTACAGGAGCAATTAGAGTTCAGTGCTTTGCTCAAGGGCACACTGACAGATTTTTCACCAAGTCTGATCGGGATTCGAACCATCGACCTTTCGGTTACTGGCCCAATGCTTTTAACCACTAGGCTACCTGCCAACTGTCAATTCAATTTTAATTTTTAATTTTACCTTTATTTTACTAGGCAAGTCAGTTAAGAACAAATTCTTATTTTCAATGACGGCCTAGGAACAGTGGGTTAACTGCCTGTTCAGGGGCAGAACGACAGATTTTGTACCTTGTCAGCTTGGGGATTTGAACTTGCAACTTTTCGGTTACTAGTCCAATGCTCTAACCACTAGGCTACACTGCCGCCCCAATAATCAAACTCAATAGGCAAATGTTCCAAGAGTAGTTCCCAACAAGCATCAAACCTTTATTTTTGAAAGAGCACAGATAACCAAATCTAGAGTCTTATGATTCATGGTACACATAATACTAACCACATAATCTGGTAGCTACAATTCTCTCATATAGTACAAAACGGGTTAAATTGAGGGGCCCCTCCATTACCAAACCTTATTCACGTTCCATCATAACAAAATGTTTACTTTCCCTGTTCATGCTCAAAACAACAACTGAGATGTGCCCAGCCTCTTAAGAAGTGCCATCCCCAGAAACTCTCTCACATTGATCCAGATGTCGGTGGTCTCCTCGTAGACAATGTAAGGGTGGACGTCCTCGGGCACGGCCTCCAGGCTCTCCTGTCTCTGGGCCGGGTCGTCTGTGATGGGGATGAAGAGGGCCGGGGGAAGCAGGACCAGCTGGAGCCTCTTCTGACTGCGGTCCAGCAGCACGGCCCAACCACTGAAGAGGGAGACAGAGACACTTTACCTCACTGACTGGATCCTATACAGTACACCAGGCAAAAGCAAATTTGAGCCATGCGTCCTCCGGGATCGAACCCAGGTCTGTAGTGACTCTAGCACTTAGACCACGCCGCCATTCAGGAGCCCCCCCCCAAAAAAAGTTTTTCTGAACAAAAAATAAATATGGAACTGGGAACTAAGGGGCCTAGTCCAAACCATGAAAATCAGCCCCAAATCATTATTCCTCCTCCACCAAACTTTACACTACTGGGGAAGCTAGAGTTCTTGTCCGTTGGACTGACAGATGGTGGAGTGTGATTCATCACTCCAGAGAATGTGTTTCCACTGCTCCAGAGTCCAATGGCGGTAAGCTTTACACCACTCCTGCCAACGCTTGGCATTGTGCATGGTGATCTTAGGCTTGCGTGCGGCTGCTCGGCCATGGAAACCCATTTCATGAAGCTCCCAACTAACAGTTCTTGTACTGACGTTGCTTCCAGAAGCAGTTTGAAACTCGGTAGTGAGTGGTGCAACCGAGGACTGATGATTTTTATGCTCTACGCGCTTCAGCAGTCGGCGGTCTCATTCTGTGAGCTTGTGTGGCCTACCACTTACGGCTGAGCCGTTGTTGCTCTTAGACGTTTCAACTTCACAATAACAGCATTTACAGTTGACCGGGGTAGCTCTAGCAGGGCAGAAATTTGACAAACTGACTTGTTGGAAATGTGGCACCCTATGATGGTGCCATGTTGAAAGTCACTGAGCTCTTCATTAAGGCCATTCTACTCTCAATGCTTGTCTATGGAGATTGCATGGTGGTATGCTCAATTTTATACACCTGTCAGCAAGGGGTGTGGCTGAAATAGCCGAATCCACTCATTTGAAGGGGTGTCCACATACTTTTGTATATATAGTGTATATGTCTACTGGAACAATGCGGTCATATCCTGCATAAGAGTAATGGTAGTAGGCACCTCCATTAGCACAGCTCATTGATGGAGAGAAAATAATGATATATTCACAGGAAATGACTTTACATACCCAACTTATCAATCGCCAAATTTATTTTATGATACATCATGTACAAATATAATGTATATTTCTTTATTTTTTACTAAATGGTTTATAGTTGGACATAAAAGACTGTAAAAAAACACCAGCAAATAAGATCCAAGTTATTTCAATTTTGGAAATCTGTTCCCACGCATAATAGAGAGAGAAAAAACCTGAGGAACACCTTCCTAATATCGAGTTGCACCCCCTTTGCCCTCAGAACAGCCTCAAATCGTCGGGGCAGGGACTCTACAAGGTGTCGAAAGTGCTCCACAGGTATGCTGGCTCCAATGCTTCCCACAGTTTTGTCAAGTTGACTGGATGTCCTTAGGGTGGTGGACCATTCTTGATACACTCAGGAAAACTGTTGAGCGTGAAAAACCCAGCAGTGTTGCATTTCTTGACAAACTCAAACATTATATCTGTTTGGGCTTCCTGCGGACAAATTTGCAGTCGACAAATGATTTGTAATTATGTTCCGACCCCCCTGACCATCCGCTCAAGAAGATATCGTCCCGCGGCAGAATCTAGATGGTGATCCCTGGTGTACAGGCATGTGTTTGAGCTCAACACTAACACAACTGATTAAACTAGTCAACTAACACCTACACAACTCTAGTAGCTTTCCTCCAGTTGGGAATCAGTTGCACATCCCCCATCTCTAACCAATATAAGCCAACAAAGAAACAGAGACTAATGCGTTCCCTGGGGAAACATTATGCCGTAACACTCACTATTTGCCGTCACTCGTCCATCCTGCCCGGGCGATGTACTCCGCCCCGGGGAATAGGGTGGTGAAGGGGAGAACCAGCTCCTTGTCTTGGATGCTCATGATCTGGAGACAGACAGAAAGACAGACAGAGACAGGGGAAGATAGGAACAGAGAAGGACGGAGAGACGGACAGAGAGAAGGACAGACAGAGACGTAATTAGTCTGCTCATAAACAATGCAGGGAGCAGAGAGAGAAATAAGAGAATGAAAGAGAGAAGTTGAAAGTAACTTACTTTGCCTTGGTTGTTAGTCTTTATCTCTGCCAGTTTGAGGGTGGTTTGTGGATTTTTACTGCCTAGAAAATTAGAAACATTCAGATTATAGATAGAGAAAAGAAAACTCAGGAGCTCGACTCTTGAAATTATTTGATTAGGCCATTACTAATGCGTGTTACTACATACACACAATGTACAATCCTACATGAGTAGGCCTCAACCTGCGCCGGGGGGGCTCAACCTGCTCCAGGGGGAGGGGCTCAACCTGCTCCAGGGGGGAGGGGCTCAACCTGCTCCGGGGGAGGGGCTCAACCTGCTCCGGGGGGGGGGGGGGGCTCACCTGTGCGGGGGTATCTGTAGGCATCGGCCTTCCGCTCCTCCAGGGCTGGAGAGGGAACATGAATGATCTCTACATCCGTCTCATCCACCTCTTCATACAGCAGATGCAGGGTTTTCCCCCCATCTGAGTCTAACAGAAGGGAAAAGCAGGCTGAAAATGCATACAGATACAGCTGGAGTTTATATGACAGACATCTTCATGACGACAGTGTCAGGGGCAGGTTGAAGCCTGTACAATGTTCATCAAAGCATCACCGATTGACAAGACTACTTGATTACACAAGAGCCCAATTTCTCTCGCATGAAAGTGTGTGGTGCTCTACTCGTATGGAAGGAGTGGTAGATGGTGACCCTACTCACCCTCTACGGCAGATGGACTCCACCAGTAGCCAGTGAAGCGATCAAACTCCTCCTGGATCACAAACGTGGCCACGCCCGCAGACTTGGGGTCGTCCTTCACATTATCCAGACCTGACCCAGGGAGAGGGGATTCATTCATTTGATTAAATCTATGCAGCGTCAGCAGCATGGCATAGAGAACGTTTACAATGCCATACGACTACAGTACAACAAACGTCCAAAAGTTGCTGATCCCCCTGACCTTTGTGACAGAAGGTGAGTCTCCTCTCCTCCCCAGACTTGATGTTAGCCAGCCACAGGTCGTTGTTGTTGATAAATGCAATGAAGTTGGGCTCTCCTGGGGAGATCTTGGGGTCCATGCGGGTCCCTGAGCACTGTGTCTTAATCTCCACCGGCTTCATTGGGGCAGACTGCTTTTAAACCAGGAAACACATGGTCAGTGTACAGGGTCGTATTCATTAGGCACCAAACGGCACAAAACAGACTGAAACAGGGAAGACCTAGACTTGTCCAATACAACGGCTTGTTTTCATCTTCCATTGAAAAACTTTTTTTTTGTTCTACAATGTGCACTAATGAATACAACCCTGAAAACAACCATATATACAGCAACAGTCATTCATTGCAGTGGCGTTGGGTGCTGTGCAGTTCGTACACTAATGCTTATCTCAACTACAGGATTTTTAAATTCCACTTATATTACAGGGATATCAATCCCAGGATGGTCATAATTGAACCACAACAGGAAATAATCAAAGACTGCTTGCAGACCCCTTGGATTTCTACACATTTTAATGTGTTACAAAGTGGGGTAAAAATTTAATTTAATTGTTTGTTTGTTTTCCAACGATCTACACAAAATACTAATGTCAAAGTGGAAGATTTAATTTTAAAGATATATTTTTTTAAAGGAATAACTCAAATATAATTGTTGCTTAAGTATTCAGTCCCTTTGCTTAGGCAAGCCTAAATTAGTTCAGGGGTAATATTTGGCATAATAAATCACATAATAATAATAATAAGGGTTGACTACACCTTCCTCTGTCCCTCATACATAGAACTATATATCTGTAAGGTCCCACAATCAAGTATTCAATATAAAGCAAAGATTAAACTACAAAGACCAGGGAGCTTTCCTTCATAAAGAAGGACAGTGATTGATAGATGAGTAACAATAACAAATCAGATATTGAATATCTCCTTAAGCATGGTCAAGATAATAATTATGCTGTGGGTTATGTATTAAACCACCCAGAAACATCAGACACAGTCATCCTTCTGAACTGAGCTGCAGGACCGGAATGAAACTGCTTAGGGATGTTACCATGAGGCCACAGGTGACTTTAAAATAGCTACCATGTTCAATAGCTGTGATGGGAGAAAACTGATCAACAACATTGTAGTGACTCCAAAATAATTACCTAAATGAGAGAGTGAAAAGATGAATACAAATACGCAGAATAAAAATATTCCAAAACATGCATTAAGCCACTAAAGTAACACTGCAACAAAAACACAGCAAAGGAATACACTTTTTGGCCTAAATGCAAAGCCTTATGTTTGGGGCAAATCCAACACAACATCACTGAGTAACTGTCTCCTTAATTTCAAGCATGGTGGTGGCTGCATCATGGTATGGGTATGCTTGACATTGGCAAATTGGCAAAGACAGTGACTGTTCCTGCAGTCTTGACTTAAATCTGCTTGAAAATCTATGTCAAGACTTGAAAATGGATGTCGAGCCCATGATCCCCAACATCTTGACAGAGCTTGAAGAAGTTTTTAAATAATAAAATGGGCAAATATTGCACAATCCAGGTGTGCAAAGCTCTTAGACTGACCCAAGAAGACTCACGGCTGTAATCGATCCCAAATGTGTTTTATTAAAGTTAGAATTTTACTTCCACTTTGACAGAGTGGAAAAAAGACAAATCAATTCAATCAATTTAAACCCCACATCAATTTGAATCCTCAAGGTCATTTGAATACTTATGCAAAGTACCTTTCATACCAAGACGTTTTTCTGCCAACTTGACCAAGCCGGCAACTTTTTGCCACCTTTTCTTTATATCTGAAAGGTGTTGCCGGCAACAACGCCTGTACTTTTATTTCCATCAACCGACCTAGTCAGGATTGCTGTAATGTATTTAAAAGTCCCACCAACTTACCATCTTGGGCACGCATTAAATCATTAACATTATATTGTCGTCCAACATTAAACTTGTCCTTGTTAAGTTTGGGGCGACAGGTGGTTAGAGCGTTGGACTAGTAACCGAAAGGTTACAAGTTTGAATCTGTCATTCTGCCCCTGAACAAGGCAGTTAACCCACTGTTCCTAGGCTGTCATTGAAAATAAGAATTTGTTCTCAAGTGACTTCCCTAGTTAAACAACAGGTCAAATAAATAAATACATTTAAATGAAAATCACACATCTTCACAGAAATAATTTTAATTTATTTATTTTCTCCATTTAAATGTATGTAGTTCTGTACTTGAGCGGTTGTTGTCTATTGTCACAGTAAACAGAATTGTCACAGTAATGCTTTGGCATTTAGACTGGGGGAATGCACACTGCCATTTCATTTGTTTGATTGACTTTGACAGCTAAATATTTAACGGCCCTTATAAGTAGTTCAGAAATGATAGAAACGTGTGCATATTAACCAAACTTAAACAACAAATCGCTAGTAGACTATCTCTGTCTACAGACAAAATAAACATTGGGACATTTGAAATCAGAGAAAGTGCACAATATGTGATCACATCCAAAGTGGATCAAAGAAACAACTTTCTGAAATCACCCTACAGAAGTCAGATCGTTTTAAACTTTTCTTATACGATAGTGGTTCCACATGTTAGTGACACTCAAGTTGTGTGGGAAAAATGTGATTTATTCTGTTATTTATTCCATTATATTAATTCTTACTATAAAATATGTGTGTTGATTGATCAGGGCAGGGGAATGTAAGCTAAGTATGTCTCTTGAATGAACAAAATTAAATAATAATTTGCACAGACAAGTAATATAATTAAACTCAAAATATACTATTCTATTCTTTTGGTACTAAATCGTTTTAGATGTATGTTTCTTAGGACCTACATAAAATAAATAATAATGGATTTCTTTGTCTAGCCAGCGCATACACAGTTGAAGTCAGAAGATAACAGACACTTAGGTTGGAGTCATTAAAACTCATTTTTCAACCACTCCATAAATTTTTTGTTAACAAACTATAGTTTTGACAAGTCGGTTAGGACATCTACTTTGTGCATGACACAAGTCATTTTTACAACAATTGTTTACAGACAGATTATTTAACTTATAATTCACTGTATCACAATTCCAGAAGTTTACATCCACTAAGTTGACTGTGCCTTTAAACAGCTTGGAAAAATCCAGAAAATGATGTCTTGGCTTTAAAAGCTTCTGATAGGCTAATTGCCATAATTTGAGTGAATTGAAGGTGCACCTGTGGATGTATTTCAAGGCCTACCTCCAAACTCAGTGCCTCTGCTTGACATCATGGGAAAATCTAAAAGAAATCAGCCAAGAACTCAGAGAAAAAAATTGTAGACCTCCACAAGTCTGGTTCATCTTTGGGAGCAATTTCCAAATGCCTGAAGTTACCATGTTCATCTGTACAAACAATGGCACGCAAGCATAAACAACATGGGACCACACAGCCATTATACCGCTCAGGAAGGAGACGTGTTCTGTCTCCTAGAGATGAACGTACTTTGGTGCGAAAAGTGCAAATCAATCCCAGAACAACAGCAAAGGCCCTTGTGAAGATGCTGGAGAGTACAAAAGTATATATATCCAGAGTAAAACGAGTCCTATATCGACAAAACCAGAAAGGCCGCTCAGCAAGGAAGAAGCCACTGCTCCAAAACCGCCATAAAAAAGCCAGACTACGGTTTGCAACAGCACATGGGGACAAAGATCGTACTTTTTGGAGAAATGTCCTCTGGTCTGATGAAGCAAAAATAGAACTGTTTGGCCATAATGACCATCGTTAGGTTTGGAGGAAAAAGGGGGAGGCTTGCAAGCCAAAGAACACCATCCCAACCGTTACGCACGGGGGTGGTAGCATCATGTTGTGGGAGTGTTTTGCTGCAGGAGGGACAGGTGTACTTCACAAAATAGATGGCATCATGAGGATGGAAAATTATGTGGATATATTGAAGCAACATCTCAAGACATCAGTCAGGAAGTTAAAGCTTGGTCGCAAATGGGTCTTCCAAATGGACACCGACCCCAAGCATACTTCCAAAGTTGTGGCAAAATGGCTTAAGGACCAGAAGGTCAAGCTATTGGAATGGCCATCACAAAGCCCTGACCTCAATCCTATTGAAAATTTGTGGGCAGAACTAAAAAGACGTGTGTGAGCAAGGAGGCCTACAAACCTGACTCAGTAACACAGGCTCTGTCAGGTGGAATGGGCCAAAATTCACCCAACTTATTGTGGGAAGCATGTGGAAGGCTACCCGAAACGTTTGACCCAAGTTAAACAATTTAAAGGCAATGCTACCAAATACTAATTGAGTGTATGTAAACTTCTGACCCACTGGGAATGTGATGAAAGAAACAAAAGCTGAAATAAATAATTCTCTCTATTATTATTCTGACATATCACATTCTTAAAATAAAGTGGTGACCCTAACTGACTTAAAACAGGGAATTTTTACTAGGATTAAATGTCGGGAATTGTGAAAAACTGAGTTTAAATGTATTTGGCTAAAGTGTATGTAAATGTCTGACTTCAACTGTAAGCGCCAGAACATATCTGACAACGTTTTGAGTTGCCAACTTTTTATTCACCATACAGGAAAATGGCTATGATGGCTATGATGGCTATGGCAAGCTGCTAACTTACTGTTGTGAATGTGAAGAAATTAAAGCAGCGGATGGTCTAAATTTAAACGGTGGAATTAAGAACCGCTGATGTAGGAAAGGCTTTATAAATACACTTGATTGATAATAAAAGGGGGTAAAACTCACAATGAAGCCGTTGTTTCCCCCGTCCTGACAATAGAAGAGGCTGTTACTGGCCTGGAAGAGGAACAGGCCAGTCTGGGAGTGGTAGTCGTAGGAGGTGATCCCAAACGCTCCCAGACGCTTACGCTCCCGAAGCAGCTCCTCCTCCCGGGAATAGGCCCCCTGGTGCGGTGTGGCCTGGAAGTGTTGGAAAGAGGGGAAAGTCATTTGTATGAGTGTTTGTGTATGTATGTATCCCACAACTGTTGCTAGTGAGTAAAGATGTAAGGGACAATATAGGATGGATCACAATAATTGTTTGCTAAAATAATAATTGCTTGCCAAAAATGTAATTTCTGTAATGGCAATCATGGTTAGAGATAATAATTGTGGTTCGAGGTAACAATCCTGGTTCGAGTTAAAATCCTTTGCATGAACTGCCTACATTATTACTAATATTATTTGCTAATTGTGGAAACTAAGATAAGCAGTATGTTATATATATATATATATATATATATATATATATATATATATATATATATATATTCAGAAAGTATTCAGACCTCTTGACTTTTTACATTTTGTTATGTTCTGGCCTTATTCTAAAATGTATTAAATGTTTTTTTCTCATCAATCTACACACAATACCACATAATGACGAATTGAAAACAGGTTTTTAGACATTTTTGCAAATGTATATTTATTTATATAAGTATTCAGACCATTTGCGATGAGAATCAAAACTGAGCTCAGGTGCACCCTGTTTCCATTGATCATTCTTGAGATGTTGCTACGACTTGACTGGAGCCCACCTGTGGTAAATTAAATTGATTGGTCATGATTTGAAAAAGCACACACCTGTCTGTCTATTTTAGGTCACACAGTACTGAGAGATTCTTGATGAAAACCTGCTTCACAGTGCTCAGGACCTCAGACTGGGACGAAGGTTCCACGACCCTAAGCACACAGCCAAGACAATGCAGGAGTGGCTTTGGGACAAGTCTCTGAATGTCCTTGAGTGGCCCAGCCAGAGCCCAGACTTGAGCCCGATGGAACATCTCTGGAGAGACCTGAAAATAGCTGTGCAGCGACACTCCCCATCTAACCTGACAGAGCTTGAGAGGATCTGCAGAGCAAAATGGGATAAACTCCCCTAATACAGGTGTGCCATGCTGGTAGCGTCACACCCAAGAAGACTCAAGGCTGTAATCGCTGCCAAAGTTGCTACAAAGTACTGAGTAAAAGGTATGAATACTTATGTAAATGTAATATTCCAGGTTTATTTTTTTTAAATAAATTTGCCAAAATTTCTAAAAAACAGCTGTTGCTCTGTCTTTTTGGCGTATTGTCTGTAGTTTGATGAGGGAAAAATCCATTGAATACATTTTAGAATAAGGCTGTAACGTAACAAAATGTGGAAAAAGTCAAGGGGTCTGAATACTTTCCGAATGCACTTTATATTTTTTAAAAGCTATATATAACGCAAAAAGAGGTGAGGGCGATAGAAATGCTTTTAGACGGTTGATGTGCTTCCGTTCGAAGGGTGGCACTATGTGCTCTTTTCAAAGGATGGGTCCCGGTCACTCGAGGGGCCCTGCGATCGGGAGTGGTCTCCTGATCACGGGGATGACAACCCAACTTGGGAAGGGGAGGGGTTTTAGCAGGTGGAATAGTGGGGAACAATTGGAGGTTTACTTTGTAGCAATGCAAATATAGTACAGCTATATGGACACTCAAACCATAGTACTTTTTAAATGGTGAGTTTACAAACATATATTATGATAAATCGATTTGAAACTTGTATCTCATTATGGTAAATGGTGAAATAAGTATAGCCAGTTATAACTAATGGCTTAGCAGATAATAAGAAAAAGACAATCAGTATTTACCTGGCTAAAAGAGAAGGAATATAATATCTATTGTTTACAGGAAACTCAATTAACATTTTTTTTAGATAGATAAATAAAATAGGAGAGACTTGAGTGACCAGCCGGAGGAAGATGACACGACATCACCCTTCTCAGAGGATAGGTAGTCAGTGTAAAGCCAATTATTACACAGCTGGGCCCACTAATTGCTTTGTGTCTTCCTCTAGATAGGTGTGCCAGGAGAGGAGCTAGGGGAGGATTGGGAGTAGAGATGGGGACCTGTGAGGACGTCGGTTTTTCCTACCTCCAGAGAAAGTTCTGTGACCGGGCACCTTGTCTCTCTGTTAACCTAGGCAGGCTTAAGGTAGACAGAAGCGTTCCTCCTTGTAACTGTTATGTGTAGACGATAGTCTAAGACAGGAGTAGCCGTTTGCGGTTTTGCTTTAAATTTTTGCCCACGGCCTTTTGATTCTCGGCTTAGTTTATGTTGCTTTTGTTATGCTGGTGTTTCAGCATTGGAAGTTCCCTGTACTGGAGTTATCTTGTCGGGCGAAAGAAGACCCGTTTAGTAAACAATACGACAACAAAAAAGGAACCACAACCACTGCCTCTCGTCTATTCATTTTATGCCTCCTGTGTTAAGGTGTTTCAGACAAGATGATCCGTTCTAAACGGGTGGAGAATACAGGCACTTTGAGGCAAGATCACAACCTTTCCCCTTTCCGGTGGCTGTGATTTATAATATACATCCACACCCCCCCCCCCCCGGAAGCCCACTACACCCGCTGATGTAGAAATTCTTTGCTCATGCCTGTCAGCTAACGGCCTGCGCCATCGCCCAACAGGAGACCTTAGACCTCCTCCGGTCCGAAATAGCAGACCGCCTGTCTCCCGGGGACCGTAGGATGCCTTCCACCCCCAAGCCATAAGACAGCTACTCGCTGTTTATTATCTATGCATAGTCACTTTACCCCTACCTACATGTACATAATACCTCAACTACCTCATACCCCCGCACATTGGCCCTGTATATAGCCTCGTTATTGTTATTTTATTGTTGTTATTTTTTCTTTTGTTTATTTAGTCAACATTTTTCTTAACTCGTTTTCTTAAACTGCATTGTTGGTTAAGGGCTTGTAAGTATTTCACGTTAAGGCCTACATCCGTTTTATTCAGCACAGGTGACAAATACAATTTGATAAATGTAGCTGTGTGGCACTAGCAGAGGCTCTAAAATGTCAACTGCGGCACTCACTGCAACTAAACTATATCAAAATGAAATTACCACATCATAGACATACCCTAAAACCAAAATGAAATCTTATAGGTGACAATATTAATTGTCAAATTGTGAATGAGCGTTTGTAGGCTCATTGACACAGAAGCAGGGAATGGAGCAAATGCTTATTCTTACCAACAAGTGACTTTTTGAAATCCTCCTAGTGAGACGCATGCAAGAGAGCACAGGCCACAGACTATATGGCACAGGCTTGACTAGTTAGATTTGCGGTTTTAAATTATCAACCGCGGCGCTATCCATGGTGCTGAATCTCCGCTTTTTGCTGCTGTTGCGTGTGTTTCTTTAGCGCAGCATCGGATAGGCCACAATCAGTAGGTAGGCTAAAACAAACATCATTTTCAGTAGGCTGTAATAACCTCATCATTACCCGTTGGCAAACAGTGCTTCATAGGCCTACATTAAAACTAGGCTACATCAACGAAATAGCCTAGTGTGTTGACAGAGAACTTTGAGTTAATTCAATGGCAACAAATACCACAAGAAACCTGTATTCCTCTGTATATTTACCAATTTACAGTGGCATAATCATGTCAGTTTTTTTGGGGTGGTATTATACGCTTTATAACATTTCCGTTTTGAATGGGAATACCGGGATGCACGGTAGAGCTTGCAATTTTCTTGGGAAGGAAAAAGTGTTGATTTTAGGAAAATATTCAGCCCTAGTTTGGATGTCATTAGGTTTCAGTGGAACAAATTAGATAAGTGATATTCACCTGGAAGTGATCCAGCATTTGTTTCCACGACAACACCAAGAGGGCCTCTTTCCGGATCTTCTTGGGGATTTCGGAGTAGAGCAGTGAGTTCTCTCTACTTCCATAAGACATCCCTGGTAGAGAGATACATTGGAATTGAAAACGAGTTAGGTGACCAAGGTACAACTTGCAACACGGTGCAGTTAATTGTAAAAACATAAGCGGTACTCAATGAACCACTGATTGAGCAATAGTGTGACAATCTTCAGTGGCAGGTGGTTTTGAGCTCACCGAGGTAGTACAGGCGATGGGAGTGGGGGCCTGACTCATCGTTTTTCTGCACAAACTGGAAGTCATGGGGCGCTTTGTTGGCGATCATTCCCGAGTACTTCCTGCTGCTGTGGATGATGTCACGCAGGCCATCCCACGAGTGCTTCTCCACGTAGAACTGAGACGGGACATCCTCCATCTCCACCACCTCTGTGCTCTCAGTTAGCCCTTCCACCGCCGTCATATTCACTTCTAAACAACTGAGAGGGGGAGGGAGAAACAACCCAGAGACAACCCACTGGTCATTTACATGCTCACAAACAAATGGCACTTGCATCTGGCATGGAAACGCACACAGACAGAGACTCACACATATGTCTCGGCTGACACAATGGGTTATCTAGCACAGCGTTTCCCAACCCTGGTCCTCCAGTACCCCCAACAGTTTCGTTGTGGCCCTTGACAAACACCTCACTCAACTCATTGAGGGCTCGATGATTAGTTGACAAGATGAATCTGGTGTGCTTGTCCAGGGTAACAATAGAATGTGAAGGCCTCCCGGGTGGCGCAGTGGGTAAAGCCAGCTGTGCCATCAGAGACTCTGGGTTCGCGCCCAGGCTCTGTCGTAACCGGCCGCGACCGGGAGGTCCGTGGGGCGACGCACAATTGGCCTAGCGTCGTCCGGGTTAGGGAGGGCTTGGTCGGTAGGGATGTCCTTGTCTCATCGCGCACCAGCGACTCCTGTGGCGGGACGGGCGCAGTGCGCGCTAACCAAGGTTGCCAGGTACATGGTGTTTCCTCCGGCACATTGGTGCGGCTGGCTTCCGGGTTGAAGGGGGCGCTGTGTTAAGAAGCAGTGCGGCTGGTTGGGTTGTGTATCGGAGGACGCATGACTTTCAACCTTCGTCTCTCCCAAGCCCGTACGGGACTTGTAGCAATGAGACAAGATAGTAGCTACTACAACAATTGGATACCACGAAATTAGGGAGAAAAAAGGGGTAAAAAAATAAATAAATAAAATAAAAAAATAGAATGTGTACTGTGGGGGGGGGGTACTGGAGGACCAGGGTTTGGAAACGCTGTGCTAGATAACCCATTGTGTTACTGATCTAGCACTCCTATTCGCACAGGTCATTTGAACACACAAGGACACCATACCTTTTCCAGTAGCCTTCTGTTTTGTTCCCACGCTTCACTTTCTTCACTCTGTGCATTCACCGGCCAACCAGCCTCGACCAGACTCTGCAACCTAACCATTCAAATAAACAGGGGGAAATCAGTCTTATAGACATTGAGCAATACCTACCTAAAGAATAGCTCTCCCTCATTCTAAATCCAGGTGTCATAATCAACGTGACAATCAGGCATGCAGTGAAGGTTTGGCATCTCGGGAGTGGTAGAAGGTAGCAGCAGCATAAGGAATGTCCCACATTCCATTGCTGGTATAGTTGGATGTTACAGGAATACATGACACTTTAGCTAACATACTGTATAGTGAAAGTAAAAACAAAGTCAATCAAAAAGTTTTAAATTAAAAAAAGCTTTATTTTAGGGGGTAAAATTATATATATATATATTTTTTTAAGTATGAATTTCAGCACCCCGCAGAAGGACTGCATTTGTACAGGGACAAACACACAGGTATGTTTTCCAGAATTTTAATTTTTTATAAGTATCGACTGATTGTGACTCAATGTTGTTGCCAGAAAATCGCGCAACCAGTTATCAATGCTCAACTCCTCGATATAAGAGAACGAAGGTGAGCGCTCCTCCGCTATACTGCCATGAGGATGATAAGCGCAACATCGTTCACGAATTGCAGCACTCCAGCGATTCGTTCTCGAGTTAAGTTTGTTGAGCAGACGCTGTGTATGTTTTGGTTCTACAAAGCTGTGTCCATCATAGCATTCGATAATCAATTAATTGCATTCATTCTTGCACCATGCGATCATTTATCACTTCTTAACATGTATTTTTCTTCTCTATGATACCTGCGCGCATAGGCCTAAATGTATGACAGAAAGTTGTTTGGTCGGAGCACGTATCTTGGGTCACCGGAGGAGCGCGTATTAATCCTGATGTAGAATTCATTGCGTCCAGCAGCTCAAACGAACCAGGAAAACTCATCATGACTCTTGAGTCAGTAAAAAGAGTGGTTCAAAAATAACGAATTTTTCACAAACTGAACTACTAATTTTGAGACAAATATAGATGTTGAATTGACGGCTTTTCCTAGTGGGTTGTGTTGATGGGATTTCCAGAGTACTTGTTATTCATCTGTCATTCCCTTTCAGATGATGCAAGAGAAAACATTAAAGTACTGGATGTAAAGGGAATCTGAACACCAATTGCTATAGAATGCTCGGTGTCAATTATACAAACCTACCCACCTGGCCTGTACAATTTCACATTGAAGGTCCAGAAGGAGCTGATGGGTGTGTAAACAATATGACAATTGCTCAAAATAGCCATCAGGTAGGTTAGGGTATAGATGCACAAATTGGTCCTAGATCCGCATGGGCAAACCAAGGGGAAAGGAAAATATGAGCAGGCTCGTGGAGTTGGATTAGGAATGGGTAGACCTAAACTGCACCTTACAGAAGAGGTACAAAGAAGTATCACTTGTGCATTTGGAAAGCAGAAAGTGATAGCTGACAAGCTGTTGTCATCCACACATCGCCTGTCTTGGAGCCTCATATTTGGAGCATAGACCATGTACACTGAGTATGCCAAACATTAGGAACACCTGCAGGGCCTGGACTCTACAAGGTGTCGAAGGCGTTCCACAGGGATGCTGGCCCATGTTGACTCCAATGCTTCCTGCAGTTGTGTCAAGTTGTCTTTACGTCCTTTGGGCAGCGGACCATTCTTGATACACAGGAAACTGTTGAGTGAAAAACCCAGCAGCGTTGCAGTTCTTGACACAAACTGGTGCGCCCGGCAACTACTACCATACCATGTCCAAAGGCACTTAAATATTTTCTTTCCCATTCACCCTCTGAATGGCACACATACACAATCTATGTCTCAAGACTTAAAAATCCTTCTTGAACCTGTCTCCTCCCCTTCATCTACACTGTCTGTGATGGAAAGAGCAGGTGTTCTTTTGTATACTCATTTGTATATAAATTGAGTGATGACTACACAAATCTGAGTCACTGTGATTTCCTCTCCCGTTCATAACCCTTTGTTAAAAGGAGATTCCAGATTTGAACTCAAATGTTTACCGTTCTAAATATCAGATAGGTTTGGCAGCTAAAATGGGGAAAGAAAAACAGGGAGGGGGAAATAATTTAATGATCAGCACGACATAGCCTAGTTAGAAGCTATCTTTGTTCTCATCAAGAGCCGAGGTAACACAAAAACTAACTGTTTACTGCTGCTAGCTATAGTACAAGTTGGCAACAATCTCGTGATGAGCTACATTGTATATCTAATAGAACGTACGTGTTACAGCAAAACCGCAAGCTAGCTAGCTACATAATACCGCAACGTTTCCTTGCGAGGCAGGAAACATTGTAACATGACAGCTCTCTCATGACAGTTCTCGGGTTTACCAGCTATGAGTTAGCTGGTTCCATAGCAAGCCTGTCACTCTAGCTACATCCTCCTGTCGGAAACGAGTTTAGAAGCGAATACTTACCAATCCGGCTACTACTTATTTCCCCAACTATCCTTGGCTTTATTAGCTAGCTATTAAAAAACAAATATTACTAGTGCTAAAGGTTGCGTCCATGGCCCAGAATGTGTAATAAAGTGAATAGCGTCTCATCAGCCACACTAAAGAAGTACTTCCGGGTTACGGAATTTCGAAAATGTTCAAATATAAAAGTCCCCATGTAAAAATAGAATAACCTAAATAAGTGTCAATAAATTGTATTTATTCATGATATATGAAAAATAATTGTCTAAACATTAACAATGATTCAGATTTGTTCATATTTAAGTGACATTTGCATTACATTTGGGTTTTAAATGCCCCCAATGAGAATCACTGTATATGGAATACATATTGGCTTATAGAGCAAAAACTATTCTGGGGGCAGGAGTAAAATTATTGTAGGGAATACTCAGTAAGGTCTGTGGAGTGTATATATGGTGTCATTTCATAGGGCTCTGAATAATACGGAGTGTTGCTGGCCTTTAACTGTGGTCAAACAGATTCAAATTGGGTGCCTGGACACTATACGGTACAAATATAACACTACAGAAAAACTATTATTTGTGCTGATGTAAAGTGGGGTGGGGAGAACTTAGTAGCATCTGTAGAATCTGTATATGGTGTTTTTTCATGGGGGACTGAGGTCTTTATGCCCAGCAACACTTTCTACTCCACCCATTCTATTGGTCCCAATGCAATACACTGTAGGCCTATAAATTACATATTGGCTTATAAAGAAATAAACTATTCTATGTGCAGAGGTAAAAGTGTGGTTGGGAGTACTCAGTGCGGTCTGTAGAAAAGCACCTTCGAATTACCCGGTGGTATTCATGTTCCTGAAGTAATTGCCTCTATACATACTAAACTATCAACACTCAAAAAACAATCACAATAAGGTAACCTTTTCAGTCAAAACAAAAAACGAATTTATTTACAATTTTAACATAATGAATATCAACCAGGCTATAGGTACACAGTCACTACAGTCACCAATTTAATACAATGTGTCCATTTAAAATGAATGGTCAAACACACTCGGATACATTCATTTGTTTCAGTGGAGTCCAGACAACTGCTTGTGGATTGCCCATTGGGCCAGCTGTGTTCTGGTGGTATAAACCTACTTAACCAGTTTAATAGAAAGGGAAGCCCATCCACAATTGATCAGCAGGCAATTAAGTACAGCCTGTTTTTGTTTTGATGTTTGTTTTTTAAAACTATGCTAAGCAGCCTGTTAGAAGGTCTGTGAGAGGGCTTTGTGCATGCAAGAATAGTCGGGTATGCTTTTTTTACAGAATAGTGTAGGTTAACAGGAAGAATAAACCAATATCACGACATGCCTTGCTCATATTGATATCAAACGGTATCGATATCATATCAAATTATCGATATTGGTGCCAACCACTATATAAAATAAATAACATATTTATATTTAAATATAGTTCAATTATTAAGCATATATAGTGTACTCATACTCCTTGATCTATTCCATATTTTGTAGAATTACAGCCTGAATTGAAAATGGATTAAATGGATTTTGTTTTCACACCCATCTAAACAAAGTGAAAACATGTTAAGACATTTTTGCAGAATTTATTACAGAAATATCTCATTAACGTAGGTATTCACACCCCTGAGTCAATACATGTTAGAATCACCATTGGCATCGATTACAGCTGTGAGTCTGTCTGGGAAGTCTCTTAGAGCTTTGCACACCTGTATTGAACAATATTTGCACATTATTCTTTTTAAAATTCTTCAAGCTCTGTCAAGTCTTGCCATAGATTTTTAAGCCAACTTAAGTCAAGACTGTAACTAGGTCACTCAGGAACATTCAATGTCGTCTTGGTAAGCAACTCAGGTGTATATTTGGCATTGTGTTTTAGGTTATTGTCCTGCTGAAAGGTACATTTGTCAACCAGTGTCTGTTGTAAAGCAGACAACCAGGTTTTCCTCTCTGATTTTTCCTGTGCTTAGCTCTATTCCGTTTATTTTTGTCCTAAAAGACTCCCTAGTGCTTGCCTATGACAAACATACCCAAAACATGATGCAGCCACCCCCATGCTTGAAAATATGAAGAGTGGTACTCAGTTATGTGTTGTGTTTGATTTACCCCAAACATAACGCTTTGTATTCAGGACATACATTTAATTTCTTTGTCAATTTTTTTGCAGTATTAACTTTAGTGCCTTTTGCAAACAGGATGCATGTTTTTGAGTATTTTTCTTCTTACGGGCTTCTTTTTTTTCCACTCTTTCATTTAAGGTTAGTATTGTGGAGTAACTACAATGTTGTTGATCCCTCCTCAGTTTTCACCTATCACAGCCATTAAACTCTGTAACTGATTTAAAGTCACCATTGGCCTCATGGTGAAATCCGCGAGCAGTTTCCTTTCTCTTTGGCAACTGGGTTAGGAAGGACACCTGTATATTTGTAGTGACTGGGTGTAAACACCATCCAAAAGTGTAATTAATAACTTCACCATGCTCAAAGGGATATTCAATGTCTGCTTTTTTTTACCCATCTACCAATAGGTGCCCTTCTTTGTGAGGCATTGGAAAACTTCCCTGGTTTTCGTGGTTGAATCTTTGTTCGAAATTCACTGCTCAATTGACGGACCTTACAGATAATTGTATGTGTGGAATACAGAGATGAGGACATCATTCAAAAATCATGTTAAAAATTATTGCACACAGAGTGAGTCTATGCAACTTATTATGTGACTTGTTAAGCAAACTTACTTACTTAGGCTTGCTATAACAAATGAGTACTTAGTGACTTATTGACTCAAGCCGTTTCAGCTTTTCCTGTTTTATTAATTAGTAAAAATGTCTAAAAATATAATTCCACTTTGACATTATGGGGTATTGTGTGTAGGCCAGTGACACACAATCTCATTTAACTAAATCCATTTTAAATTCAGGCTGTAACACAACAAAATGTGGAAAAAGTCAAGGGGTGTGAATACTTTCTGAAGGCCCTGCTGTAGCTTCATTTCGTCAGTCTGCTATATCATTCAAGCTAAAAATCTTAACTTCTTTCAATTTAGTAATTTCCTCTCCAATAACTCACGTAAAACAGTCTTGCATGCCAATGTGAAAAGGCATGTTCACATTGCCCTCTCATAAGACTGTTTTAGAGAACAAGCACACGCATACATCACAACTGCTACTGTTTCTAAAAGGCAGAGGCTGCTGATCCAACTTTTCTCGGCGGTGCAAAAAGGCCTACCCAGGAGAACTTTTCTAAATACTGTACCTGCCGCTATTTCTTTAACCTTCCAAAATGTACCTCATCTGACAAAACACACTTCCTCGCTTATTTCGACGTCAACCTCCAGTTACATGTGTGCTCATCTGATTCAATTGTCATAGAGTTTACGATGTCCTCACCTGATAAACCGCAGTGATCTGGACAGCCTGCCGAATTGAAGAAAAGGTAAGAATCTCTGGATTAACTATATAATGTTATATATAACTATATACATTTCGGGATTAATAAATTGGCTACATTTCTTTCAATTGACAATTCTGTGAACTGTCTTGTGCAATTTTTAAATTGACACAATACCCGTTAGCATAGGTGTCAGCTGGAGATGACGTGCATAGATTTGTCGTCTGCTTTGATGCTAATTAGCATTTTAGAATCTGAGAGTAAATAGAGCCAAATATATTGTCCGAGAGAGATTTACATGGCTATCAAAACCGTCATGCTCGGGTACGCCTGCACGAAACACAGACCTTATTTTTGTGTGTCTAAAGTTCCCTATGGGAATTTCCTATTATGACACCTCCACCGTGGGGCTAATCAACAGAATAATCAATTGATTGAGAGAGACAACACTAAATATACGCACACTAAATAAGCTCCCAATTGGCACAGTGGTCTAAGGCACTCCATCTCAGAGCAAGAGGTGTCACTACAGTGCCTGGTTCGAATCGAGGCTGTATCACATCCGGCTGTGTTTGGGAGTCCCATAGGGCGGTGCCCAATCGGCCCAGCATCGTCTGGGTTGGGCCGGGGTAGGCCATCATTGTTAGTAAGAATTTGTTCTTAACTGACTTGCCTAGTAAACATTTATTTATTTATACATATTGCACGCCCAGCACATACATCGGCATACATACATTTTACTTCGGCATCAAGAATAGTTTTCTCTCTATAAGCCAATATGTAATTTATAGGCCTACAGTGTATTGCATTGGGACCAATAGAATGGGTGGAGTAGAAAGTGTTGCTGGGCATAATGACCTCAGTCCCCCATGGCATAACACCATATACAGATTCTACATACCCTACTAAGTACTCCCCACCCCACTTTTACATTGGCACAAATCATTGTTTTTCCTTTACAGTGCTATATTTGTACCGTCTAGTGTCCAGGCACCCCATTTTAAGCTGTTTGACCACAGTAAAAGGCCAGCAACACTCTGTATTATTCAGAGCTCCATGAAATGACACCACATATAGATTCTACAGACCCTACTAAGTA
This sequence comes from Oncorhynchus masou masou, assembly GCF_036934945.1. Classification (NCBI taxonomy): domain Eukaryota; kingdom Metazoa; phylum Chordata; class Actinopteri; order Salmoniformes; family Salmonidae; genus Oncorhynchus; species Oncorhynchus masou. The sequence goes on along the minus strand of NC_088214.1, from coordinate 38,627,285 downwards.
CTCCTAACCCCACTTTTACATCTGCACAAATAATAGTTTTTCCTTGTACAGTGCTATATTTGTACCGTATATAGATTTCCCAGCAGTGGAGGCTGCTGAGGGTATAACGGTTCATAATAATTGATGGAACGGCGCAAATGGAATGGCATCCATGCACACTCTAAAATGCGCAGTTTTGTCACAGATATCTCAAGTTTTGAGGGAGCGTGCAATTGGCATGCTGACTGCAGGAATGTCCGCCAGAGCTGTTGCCACAGAATTGAACGTTAATTTCTCTGACATAATATTCTTCACCTGCAGGATCGTCTGAGACTAGCAACCCGGACAGCTGAGGAAACTTTGGGTTCGCACAACTGAAGAATTTTTGAGCAAACTGTCCAAAGCCTTCTCAGGGAAGCTCATCTGCGTGCTCATCATCCTCACCAGGGTCTTGTCCTGACTGCAGTTTGGCATCGTAACCGACCTCAATGGGCAAATGCTCACCTTCAATGGCTACTGGCACGCTAGAGAAGTGTGTTCTTCATGGATGAATCCCAGTTTCAACTGTACTGGGCAGATGGTATACATGTGGGCAAGCAGTTTGCTGATGTCAACGTTGTGAACAGAGTGCCTCATAATGATGGTAGGATTATGGTATGGGAAGGCATAAGCTACAGACAACAAACACAATTGCATTTTATCTACGGCAATTTGAATGCACAGAGATACATTGAGGAGATTCTGAGGCCCATTGTCTTGCTTTTCGTTTGCTGCCACCACCTCATGTTTCAGCATGATAATACACAGCCTCATGTTGCAATGATCTGTACACATGATCTGTCCCAGTTCTTCCATGGCCTACATACTTAGCAGACATGTCACCCATTGGACATGTTTGGGATTCTCTGGATTGACGTGTACGACAGCAGGTTCTAGTTCCTGCCAATATCCAGCAACTTCGCACAGCCATTAAATACGAGTGGGACAACATTCCACAGGCCACAATCAACAGCCGGATCAAGTCTACGTGAAGGAGATGTGTCGTGCAGCATTAGGTAAATGGTGTTCACACCAGATACTGACTGGTTTTCTGATCCACACCCCTACCTTTTTTAAGGTATCTTTGACTCCCAGTCATGTGAAATCCATAGATTTCCATAGTTATTTAAGGTCTAATGAATTTATTTCAATTGATTGATTTCCTTATTTGAACTGTAAAATATTTGAAATTGTTGCATGTTGCGTTTCTACTTGTGTTCAGTGTAGATCGCTAACTCTAAATATAATACCCAATGCTAGTACTATATGTATTCATCCAACAGTACATTTTATGTCCTAAAAAACTTTGCAGTTGTAGGCAACTACCCATGAGACCTACAGGCCTATGCCCTCGAAATGGCTTGTGCGCATTTCGCTGACGTGCTGCTCCATATCTGAAAGGCCTATCAAATATCTTGGTTGTAAAATAGTTGCAACTGAGCTGAATGTTGAGAGTTAAGAAATATAAATTATACCTACAGAAAGCTGATACCCTCCTCTCTTCGACAGGGACGAGTGGATGAAGCTTCCAAAGCTGTGTTTCTCCTGCAATTGCATTTTGAAATGTTATATGATCAGAACACCTTTTTCTCTCGGGGGAGAGAGGAGAGTGGCTCGCTCATCACAGCAGAAGGCCCCAGCGATGCCACAGGGTCTGGGCAGAAACTTTCATCACACAAAACATGAGGATAGGCCTTCTGAGTGACACTGCATCGCAGTGCTTGAGGTGTCACTATGGAACCGGGTTCGATCCCAGGCTGTGTCACAACTGGCCGTGACCGGGTGTCCCATAGGAGGGCGTACAATTGGCCCAGCGTCGTCAAGGTTAGGGGAGGATTTGGTCAGGAGGGCTTTACTTGGCTCATTGCGCTCTGGTGACTCCTTGTGGGGGGCCTGGTGCCTGTAGGTAGACTTTGGTCGTCAGTTGAACGGTGTTTCCTCCAACGACACAATGGTGTTTCCTCCAACGACACAATGGTGCAGCTGGCTATCGGGTTAAGCGGGCGGGAGTTAAGAACGACCGGTTTGGCATGTCATGTTTCGGAGGAGCATGACTTGACCTTCTCCTGAGCCCGTTGGGGAGTTGCAGAGATGAGACAAGATCACAATTGGGAAGGAAAAGGGGGCAAAAAAAATCATGAGGATAATAATGCACTTTACTGTTTGACCAAATCATGATTTTAGCCGCCCAAAAAATAGGAAGTTTTGAGTGAGGTGAAAATTTTGAATGTGCTCTTTCTACATCTATAGGCACCCTTTCCGTTTTTTTTACAATCCATGAGCTTGGCTGTCTAATGACAGAGACAGAGCAGGTCTTGTTGCTGATGCCGGGTATGACTTTGAATGTGAGTTTGCGTTGACCTAAGCTGAGCCTATCAGAATTCCCGACTAGCCCATCTTGGTAGGGGGACCAGCCGTTGTCTACTGATCAGCCAAAGGCTCATTATAGATGAGTAAAGTCAGCAAAAAAAGAAACGTCCCTTTTTCAGGACCCTGTTTTCAAAGATAATTCATAAAAATCCAAATAACTTTATCAATCTCTAAAACCCTTTACAAGAGCGAGCTGCTTGTTTCCCATGCTTGTTCAATGAACCATAAACAATTAATGAACACTCACCTGTGGAACGGTCGTTAAGACACTAACAGCTTACAGACCGTAGGCAATTAAGGTCACAGTCCTGAAAACTTAGGACACTAAAGAGGCCTTTCTATTGACTGTGAAAAACACCAAAAGAAAGATGCCCAGGGTCCCTGCTCACCTGCGTGAACATGCCTTAGGCATGCTGCAAGGAGGCATGAGGACTGCAGATGTGGCCAGGGCAATAAATTGCAATGTCCATACTGTGAGACGCCTAAGACAGTGCTACAGGGAGACAGGACGGACTGCTGATCATCCTCGCAGTGACAGACCACGTGTAACAACACCTGCACAGGATCTGTACATCTGAACATCACACCTGCAGGACAGGTACAGGATGGCAACAACAACTGCCCGAGTTACACCAGGAATGCACAATCCCTCCATCAGTACTCAGACTGTCCGCAATAGGCTGAGAGAGGCTGGACTGAAGACTTGTAGGCCTGATATAAGGCAGGTCCTCACCAGACATCACCGGCAACAACGTCGACTATGGAAATAAACACACCGTCGCTGGACCAGACAGGGCTGGCAAAAAGTGTTCTTCACTGACGAGTCACGGTTTTGTTTCACCAGGGGTGATGGTCGGATTCGCATTTATCGTTGAAGGAATGAGCGTTACACCGAGGCCTGTACTCTGGAGCAGGATCATTTTGGAGGTGTAGGGTCCGTCATGGTCTGGGGCAGTGTGTCACAACATAATTGGACTGAGCTTGTTGTCATTGCAGGCAATCTCAACGCTGTGTGTTACAGGGAAGACATCCTCCTCCCTCATGTAGTACCCTTCCTGCAGGCTCATCCTGACATGACCCTCCAGCATGACAATGCTACCAGCCATACTGCTCGTTCTGTGAGTGATTTCCTGCATGTCAGTGCTCTGCCATGGCCAGCGAAGAGCCCGGATCCCAATCCCTTTGAGCACATCTGGGACCTGTTGGATCGGAGGGTGAGGACAAGGGCCATTCCCCCCAGAAATGTCTGGGTACTTGCAGGTGCCTTGGTGGAAGAGTGGGTAACATCTCACAGCAAGAACTGGTAAATTTGCAGTTAATGCAGCTGATGGCCACACCAGATACTGACTGTTACTTTTGATTTTGACCCCCCTTTGTTCAGGGACACATTATTCCATTTCTGTAAGCCACATGTCTGTGGAACGTGTTCAGTTTATATCTCAGTTGCTGAATCTGATGTTCATACAAATATTTACATATGTTAAGTTTGCTGAAAATAAACACAGTTGACAGTGAGAGGACGTTTATTTTTTGGCTGAGCTTCTAACAGAAATATTGCACAAATATATTTACAAAAAAAATCTTAACAGGTCCATGGAATGCCGGCCATGGCACCTGTTTTTTTTTCTTACATTTTTGTTTTAATTTGTGTGAATTTCAAATAGCCCACTCACCGAAAACATGGTCCAGCCCATCTGTCATTGCCAGATGGCCAATCCGCCCCTATTATACACTATGAAAAGCGGCAAGAATGATTTCGTATCATACACGTTGCGTTAAAACGCCGACTTTTATTTTGAAGGCAATATTAGGAAAAACGGAAGTCTTAATGTTGCTAACATGACGCTAATCACAATGCGGCTCGACGTAAACGTAGATCACGAAGAACACCCAGCAACCTTTAACCTGGGCTCCTCTTCGGCAGTGATGAAGCTGCGCGAGCCTAACCAGACATCTTGATTTGGTTGGATATGAGACAATTATTCCTTGTTATAAATAACTTGTATGCACTCCAATGTAACCAGTAGGTATTGACTGTTTCCCCAAGCAGTAAATGACAAGATTGCATTGGAAAAAATAAGATGCAGATGTGTGAAGGCCCATTTTGCCTTAAAACAATTCAGTTTACTAGATATGCACCAGCCAATGCAAGCTAGGGGTTTGTTGATTACGCATGTGAATTTTAGGCAGTCATGTTCTTTGAACAAAAGACATCTAACAATAGATAAAATTAGATGGTCTGTGAGGTTACTAGTGGTAGTCATTTTTATGCAAATTCAGCAAACAGGTATTGATGCACAGGCAAACAGTTAAGCTCTGCCCATTAGACTGGATCCAATTAATTTGATGCATTGGCACAAGCTCCAAGAGTTAAAAAAAAAAATCATCTTTGGGCAGTTAAGTCCACATATATTCCATGCATTTGCTTAACTCAAGTAAGGCAATTTACAACCAAATTCCTTTAGGGTAATTCAAACCATGTCCAATGGAGAGAAATTCTCACGTCACAATTCAAGCAAACATTTTTTAATTGAAAGCCAACAGACAAGTGTGTGGGGACTCAAATTTTATTTATACAAAGACCACAGCCATTCTACTTCAGTGGGATGAAACGGGAAGAATGTGTCGCTCCAATACCGGGACGACCGTGCTTGACTGGCTTGTAGGTGATGGAGAACTCCCCCAGGTAGTGGCCACACATCTCAGGCTGGAGAGAGAAAATGTACAAAGTTAAGTGTTGAGCAGGACAATCAGAATACTTGACATTTCAGCTAGAATACAACCTTCACTAAATAGTAACAACATTCTCTAGTGTGTTGACACTATACAATACCTGAAGAATAAGTGTTACATGACAAATCAGGGGTTGTCGCAAAAGGTGAGAAATTTAGATTCATCACGTGCACTTGAGGGGCAAGAGTGAGGAAACAAGCAAAAAGCAAACCATTTTTTACAATTACAATCTCAGGGGAGGCCGGCCATGCTAGGTGTATTTAAAAAATATATATATTAAATATATTAACCTTTAAACTAGTCAAGTCAGTTAAGAACAAATTCTTATTTACAATGTCAGCCTACCAAAAGGCCTCCTGTGGGGATGGGATTAAAAATATAGGACAAAACACACATCACGACAAGAGACAACACAACATAGAGAACAGAGACAACATGGCAGGACAAAACATGACAAAAACATTGGGCACAGACAACAGCACAAAGGGCAAGGTAGAGACAAGACATCACACAAAGCAGCCACAACTGTCAGTAAGTGTCCATGATTGAGTATGTGAGTTTAGCGATCTCCCCGAAATCTCACCTTGATTTCAACCTGGTTGAAGGTCTTGCCGTTGTACACTCCGACCATGGAGCCGACCATCTCAGGCAGGATGACCATGTCCCTGAGGTGAGTCTTCACCACCTCAGGCTTCTCCATGGGGAGCCTCCTTCTTGGCCTTACGCAGACGCTTCAGGAGGGACTGCTGCTTGCGGCGAAGGCCACGGTTGAGCCTCCTCCTCTGGCGGGCGCAGTACAACTGCATTAACTGCTCACTGGAAAGGGGGGGGTGTATGGTCATAATTCCATCTGGGATATTTTCAGATGCACATTAAAACATCAGCTTCAAATAGCAGACTGAAGACTTACAGGGGAGTTTCATGAAAAATGACAATGAATCCTGACTGCCAGAGTCAGTGTTCCTTCACTAATTGTACTACATGTTAACCCCAAACTGGTTGGCCTTAAGTGAACATATTTAGTCAAAGCCCAATTCATTACATAATGATTTGTATGAAATGCAAAATGTAGAAAACAAATGACGGAACACAGCACATTCATAAATGTACCCAAATTTCGAAAGAGTGAGTGCCACTGCCACAGACTTTCACCCTTCTGCAAGATGGGGTTCATTTAGCATCGGTATGTTGGATACACTCACGGTAAAAGCTGAGCTTTCACCGACATACCACAATGCAACCATCAATTTGGACAAATATAGTGGTGGAGTAGTGAAATGGTTGGTTTACTCACTAGGACATGTCAAGAAGCTGGTCCAGGTCCACACCTCTGTAGGTGAACTTCCTGAAGGTACGCTTCTTCTTGATCTCAACTTCCGCCTAGGAAGCAACGCAAATTACTTCAACGCAGTGGATATCGTGGGCCAACGACAACAGCTATATGTTGACCAAGGCATTTGCTGTAAAATACTTCAGAACATTCCTAGCAACTGTGTTAGTCGGGATTTCGTGCCGAACTCATGTCTCTAAAAGAGAACGTGACTCGGTGAAAAGCATTGGCGCTGCAGGCTACCCTGTGTCATTAGCATACATCCCAAACTTTATGGTGCGCCAATCTTGTTCCATCCTAAAATTTAGCAATGTACCGATTGATAAATGGTAATAAACCGAAATATACGATTTAATAAATAGAAGGTTTTATAATTCTGCTGAGATGGACATAGATTGTCATATTCGGGTACTTGTAAACTTGGTCACCTACCATCTTGCCTGATGTTCCGGGGAAAAGAACATTCCGAATTCTCGCTGGTCCCAATATCGCGCGACTCACAGAGACATCCGGTTATCTATTTCCGGCCATACAAAATAGTTGTATTGTTCACTGAACCGATAGGTGGTGGTACTGCACTCAATACTGTGACTTGCTCTGGATTAGAGCGTCTGCTAAATGACAAATGTAAAATGCCATCCATTTCCATAAAATTCCTCACAGAAAAATACATTGACATGCAGGAGATAAAATAAATTAGCATTTTATTATTTACCAACAAAGGCAGGTAGCCTAGCGGTTAGAGCGTTGTGATAGTATCTGAAAGGTCACTGGTTCAAATACCCGAGCCGACAAGGCTCATTTGTTGACGTGCCCTTGAGCAAGGCACTTAACCCTAATTTGCTCCAGCATATTTCACTGCACCATATAATGTCAATCATCAGCTGTAAATACACCATGTAGAAACAGGTCATCATTTGCGGTACCGGATCTGCTTGATCTTCTTCTGTTACCCGGAATGTGCCTTACATCAGAGCCTCTGCTGTGGCAGGATAGCCTCAAAACAAGAACAAGACAGTCAATACCTGTATCAACTCTCTGTACCTGACACATACAATACATGAGCAAAAGTATGTGGACACCTGCTCGTCGAACTTCTCATTCCAAATCATGGGCATCAATATGGAGTTGGTCCCCCCTTTGCTGATATAACAGCCTTCACTCTTCTGGGAAGGCTAGATCTTCAAACATTGTTGTGGGGACTTGCATCCATTTAGCTACAAGAGCATTAGTGAGGTTGGGCACTGATGTTTGGCGATTAGGCCTGGCTCGCAGTCGGCGTTCCAATTCACCCCAAAGATGTTCGATGGTGTTGAGGTCAGGGCTCTGTGGAGGCCAGTCAAGTTCTTCCACACCGATCTCGACAAACTATTTCTGTATGGACCTCGCTTTGTACCCAGATTTGTCCGTCAGACTGCCAGATGGTGAATCGTGATTCATCACTCCAGAGAACGTGTTTCCACTGCTCCAGAGTCCAATGGCGGTGAGTTTTACACCACTCCAGCAAACACTTGGAATTGCACATGGTGATCTTAGGCTTGTGTGCGGCTGCTCGGCCATGAAAACCCATTTCATGAAGCTCCCGACGAACAGTTATTGTGCAGATGTTGCTTCCAGAGGCAATTTGGAACTCGGTAGTGAGTGTTGCAACCGTGGACAGACGATTTTTACTTGCTGTGATTTTCCATTTGGCGGTCTCGTTCTGTGAGCTTGTGTGGCCTACCACTTTGGGATTGAGTCATTGTTGCTCTTAGACATTTCCACTTCACTATAACAGTACTTATAGTTGACCGGGGTAGCTCTAGCAAGGTTGAAATGTTTTCGAACTGACTAGTTAGACGGTGCCACGTTGAAAGTCACAGAGCTCTTCAGTAAGGCCATTCTACTTTCAATGTTTATCTATGGAGATTGCATTGCTGTGTGCTTGATATTATACACCTGTCATTAACGGGTGCGGCTGAAATATCCGAATCCACTAATTTGAAGGGGTGTCCACATACTTTTGTATATATAGTGTATATGTCTACTGGAACAATGCGGTCATATCCTGCATAATAGTAATCAGTCAGTGCTGATTGAACAACAGTAGCTTTCCCTTTCTTGGTTTTGTACTGGGTCAGCACCGAAGTTGTGGTAACTTTCACAGGATCGAATGTTACAGAAAATCTCAACCATGACAATTGAGCAACACATGACCTTCTGCAGTGGTGCAGCATCATGCTTAAAGAGAACGTCACAACTCAAACCGAGAGAGGAACACATGTGAGATACTAAACTTAATGTTTAACACGGAAGTGTGACCGTCAGACATGAAGCATGTGAGAAGAAAAAAACACATATGAAGATGGGTTTAATCAAACATTGAAATCACATATCGAGGTTCTAGCATTTAGCCATATACCTGTTCAAAAAGGAAAGAGAGAGAATACAGGCCACTCAGAACAAGGACAACACAAGGAACTGATATTGTGGTCAAGGCATCCACAAGGAATGAATCCAAATATGCTCACAGTTTCCATTCAACCCTTTGGAGGAGGACATTTTTTGTTACATAGAATGATCAGGGTGATACCTTCCGGGGCACAGGTGCCATTTTGTTAGTGAGGGTCCCAGCTACTATAATGAGGTCTGCTTGTCTTGGGCTGGCTCTGAACAACACCCTGAACCTGTCCATGTCGTAATGAAGTGCTGTGTGCATCATCTCCACCACACACCACGTCAGCCCAAAGGTCCTAGGCCACAGCGAGCTCTGTGGGACAAACAGGCACACACTCAAAGCCCATGTACAATAACAGTAAATATTCCCGACTGTGCTTGTATCAGGTTTCCAATCAAGTTTAGTATGACTTTAGGTGATTATCCGAGTGAGATGTTGAAGAGAGAGGGAAGTGACAAGATGTGGTCAGGTGCCATTCATGTCAAATGTTTAAAAAGCGGATCAGTTATTTTAGAAAATTAAACATTCACAAGGGGGCCCTCTCTCAATATGGTACTCTATTGCACAGTTATAACACTACCACAGTGACACGACTACTCTTGTGGGGTATGTTTCAGTAGAGGAGTCCTTACCCTGCTGCTTGGCACTGCCGACACCAAGGCCCTGGGTGCCAAAGCTGTGCTCTTCTCCCTGACCAGAACCTTACGTAAGCGGATTACACCTCTAGGCACAATAGGCAGTGAGTGCGTTTACCGAAAACGTACTGCACTTGAAACCGGTTTAGTTAATCCTACCTGCTTTGTTGTTGTAAAACCTACAGGTGACCTAATGCATGATGAACTGGGTCTGAGGAAATAGACACGCCATCCATCTCTGCTCATCCTAACAACCTATTAACAAGAATATGGATTATGTTTAGTTGCGTTTAAAAAAAATCTATTTACTTATGTGTTATTGTATGAGATTATAACCCGTGCATTAACTTACATAATGATAAAAGACCCAAACCTGGATAAGGAACTACAGACATGCAGAAGACAAAAGTGTCAGTTTTCTTATTTTCAATAAAAAGACAGATACTGTGGCTAGATATTCATATAAGGGGCAGTCCAAAAGGATTGTATCGCTGGCAACAAGGTCACATGCATTGAACCAGCCAATGTCATTTAAAGTTGTTGAGAATAACTTCACAGTCATATATCTTGATATTTTCATTGGCCCACCACCTGGAAAGTATTCTCGTGCTCCCAGTTGCTGCAGTGTCAACGCATGTGCAGCTCAACTGATTTGTAAATCATCTGCACCTACTGCTAGTCAAGCAGAGCAAGGGCTACCAACGCAGTGCCTTTGTCAATCAGATATCTAGCAGCACTAGGCTTGTCTGAGGGCGCTGTGTTTTTGCTCACATACTTCTTTATTCCCTTAGGAGACCCAAATGACTGAAACCCCACATCACTGCATTTTTCACATACCATGAAATTAGTATGTCCGGCTATGGTACGCAGACAGGGTTTAGACAATATTGCTTATGCTAGATAATGCCCGAACTAAAGCAACATTAACTAATGATCCTAGCACAAGTTATGCTAAACATGTAACTAATGAGACACTCTTTAATTGTAACATCAGTCTGGTTGGTGTTCAATGTCCATCTTTATTTCACTTTAGTCATGCACACACACTTCCAAACGTTAGATGTTTTCATTTATATTGGAAAGATGGACCCAAAGCAGAGCACAATAAATTGATATAATACCAAAGGTAGTAAAAGCTCATTTTCGTTCAGTCTAGGTAATAAAATAAAAAATATTTTTAAACAGAAATATAAAAATTATCACTTTGAATGTTAGAGTTCAAAATAAGTCTGGTCTTCTTTTCAGTCATCAGTGAATCCAGTAAAACATTAAACAATGAAGACAACTGACAAAATGAATCCAGTATGCAGCTTGGAATGTTGAAAGCCTGAATGTTTTTTTCCCAAGATACTCTAACCCAAAGAAAACAACCTTGGCTCCAGTTCTGATTATGCAAACAAAATAAATATTTCCTCCTAAAAAAAATATATATTTTTTTAAATGATATGATCAGTACTCGGCCTACATAAAAAGTTAACAGAATGGGAGATGTGTGAACAAACCACTGTCTCATTAAAGACATTATTTTCTCATTCTCAACAGATACTACAAAACGTCTTGTCTTTTATATTACCAAATAAAGTACTGAATGGATACAAACAGTTAAAACAAATTCACATTATTATTCGCATCAGTTAAGGAAATGTAAATAGTTTACATTAACAATATGACTTTTAGGCATATAAATACAAGGATGGGTAAATTCCAACTATGGAACAATACATTTTTTTAACTGAATTATATATATATATATTTTTTTTTTATCTACATTTCGATGAAAGTTTAAGAGCTTTCTTTTTCCGTCTCAACACAGTTGATTTTTAATCCCATTTTAGATGGATTCTAGGCAATATTTGTATATGAAAATCCTTGGCATAAATGCCAGCCCTTTGAAATCTACCTACTTACAGGGGGGAAACTGGCAAGGGGCTTTGGCACTTTACAAAATTCCCTGTGAGGAAAAAAAGCTAATCACAGCTCAGACAAACACTGGCTTTAGCAGTTGCACTTTAAAAACACAGTTATAGCCATTTCAACAGATATAAAAACATACTAATATATAGTACATGTTAGATATGTGTATATTGGTCCTAACCAGTAGTTCATGAGGGTAACGGGGAACTATTGTCCAATACCAGAAGGAGATCACCCAAAAGGTAGAAAATCCTATGCAACGAATAACTTTGATAACACCTTCATTGAGGTTTCTACTATTTTCAACAAGCACAACCCACTTTTAATAATCTGTCCCCTCTTCTTGGTACACCGGCACCGTGTCATCTTTGTATTCTTGGTAACCCTCATCTTGGTAGTCGGCCCCGGCCCCGTTCTGCTCCTCCTCATTCTTGGGGCAGTACTTGACGTCATAGATCTGACGACTCAAGCCAAAGTTCTGCCCGCTCTGGTTGGCGCCTGTGTTGGAGCCCATCTGCAGCGACATGGTGCTGTTGTCACACTTGTCTGTGCCCAGCTTCTGGTCGTAGATGGCGCGGCGGGTTCCTGGAGCTGTCATGCCAGCCTGAAGAGTAGAGGAAGGGAAAGTTGAATTAGTTAGCAGTGAACTAAAATATTTGTACTCATCTGAATAAACAAGAATCCATTAGAAATAGCCAAAGTCTACTGAAGCAGTTAGTTCCCCCATTGACAATATTGATACCTTGATTCAGTTTTAAGACATGGTGAGATGGAGTGAGAATTTCATTTTACCTGGCTGGCCCCCTTATTGGTGCCCATTTGCAGACTGATGGTAGAGTGGTCCATGGGGGGCAGGATGTGAGCCTTGGGGTCGTAAAGGTGCCTCCTGGTGCCGTATGCATTCATGCCCGCCTGGCTGGCACACTTATTCGTCCCCATCTGCGGAATGAGACATATCGGTTTTAAAAGGAAAAACGGCAAAGAATGAGTAGAAAACTACAATCCCCCCCCCTCCCCTTAGATGGAGAGACCTGAGTAGATAGCATTAAAATTGACTTTAAAAAAAAAATTAAATCAGCAGCAGCAGCAGCCCCCAAATAAGTTCTGTACACCCAGCCCAAAATATCTTCCCGCGACCATGCCCTCAGACCTGCAGTCCAATGACACAATGTCCGGCCTTCATCATCTCCTCGTCGAATAGTCTCTCCTGTTTGTCTGCGTACTTCACCCCAATGTCCACTCGGGACTGGCAGCCCTTGGTCTTGGCCTGCAGGGGAAAGTGTACAGAAATCACTACACTGTTGGATGCATCAAGATACTACTGGACACAATATTAGGGGCTTGTTGTATTCGGATCCCACTTTCTACACCATATGTTGATAAAGACGGGACACCATTATGTTCGCTTCAGGAACTTCTTTATGAAGATAAAACCATGTGGTACAGAGCATTACTGCAAGGTCAGCCATTTAATCTGTACAATATTAAACGATTCAAGCAAGTGGAAATTACCGAAGCATCGGCTAAAATAAAATACAGAAGTTGCTATTCTCATGAGGGGTGCAAGCTAAAAATCATTTCAAAATAATAATAATAGTTTCAAAAGTGTTTAATAGTGAAAGTCTTACCGTGCCAGCGAGAGACAAGAGGGTGCTCTGGACTTGGGTCATGTTCCCATTCTCAAAGAGGTCATTGGCCTCAAAGATATCATGGGGCTTCAGGCCGTACGTTTGGATGGATTTGATGAAGTTGGTGATGTTCTCCAGCTAGCAACAGAAAAGTGCATAAGAGGACAAGATGAGTAAAGAGCTTCTCAATAACTTTGGAATGTCATAGCCATAAAGTGGTTATCATAACTACATTTCTTAATTCTTTGCTAGACGGATATCTCTTGCACACAGAGTTCCCACTCTATTCCACATTATAAACTGTGGTTCAAACACTGAATGCTGATTGGCTGACAGACGAGGTATATCAGACCGTATTCCAAGGGTATGACAAAACGTTTATTTTTACTACTCTAATTACATTGGTAATCAGTTTATAATAGCAATAAGGCACCTCGGGGGTTTGTGGTATATGGCCAATATACTATGGCTAATGGCTGTATCCAGGTACTCTGCGCTGCGTCCTACATAAGAACAGCCCTTAGCCGTGGTATATTGGCCAAACACCAGCTCCCCCTCTGACCTTATTCCTTCACTCTAACCCATGTCCTACTTCAGTACAGTCTCTGGACCAGAGAAAGTTGCACCTCTAATAATAATCTACCTCTGCTTTTTTGTTAGTAAAAAAAACAGGCTTGGTCAGCACAACAGCTCAGATTTATTCTCTAACTGTAAAACCACCTGGCAAAGTACAACACAAGTCTGTTGATGTACTGGCAAGTCTAATGTAGAGAGAACAATCCAAGCTGCTCACCTGATGCCAATTCATGGTGGACGAGTTGATCTTTTTCACAGAGCCAGGTTGAAGTTTGTTGATCAGTCTAGAGGAGGAAGAGAGAGCTTGCCGACTTAGACTTCAGTACCTCAATAGGCAACCGAAGGAATCAGAGGATAAAAATTGTCTGTAGAGCATAATCATTACTGTGTACAGTACAATAATGCAGACTACTATGAGGACAGTCAGGACATTCATGGATTGTAATCATTTGGTTTATTATGCTGTAGCTAGCTGAATGTTTATGATTTGTGTTGTCTTCGGTTAGATGCACTGGCAGAACAATACAACGGGAATCAATAAAGCCTTATCTTACATATTATGGTTAGGGTGACATTTCAAATAGGATGATGATGGATGCTGGCCCCATTTATAAGCTTACTCGCACAGGATGACACCATTTTTCAGGCCTTTCTGGAAGTCCTCCCCAATAACACATCCCGTCACATCCTCGATCCAGACCCTTAGCTCATCCTCTCTCTGAGGGTCATACTTTCCGGCAATCTGGAAAGGGGGGTGGGTAAAACGTTCATTAGAGGAAGCCTTTAAGTTTCACCAAGTCTTGGAAAAGGATGGCACAACCAAAACATGTGTAGGTAACATGTTGGTTACACTTTATTTTACATGACTGTTTCCACTGGTATTTATGAGAAAATTGTGTGCAATGCATACTTCAAATAATTATACACAATTGGTGGCCAGCTGTGCTTGTTTGGTCTGGGTTAACCAAAACAAATTGAATAACACATTGAATCAATGGCGGGAAAGATTTACATCCACTTGGCTACCAGTACAGTGTGTTCTGAGGGCCAATGGTAAACTGGAGGAATGGGACCCCTCACCCAGGACAGAGACTATAATGCATGTACAGTGTACAAAATATTAAGAAAATGGATCTTTCTGTGACATAGATTGACCATGTGAAAGCTATGATCTCTATTAATGTCGCCACTTGTTCAATTCAGTTCAAATCAGTGAAGATGAAGGGGGAGGAGACAGGATATAGGGGGATTGTGTATGTGTGCCATTTAGACGGTGAATGGGCAAGATAAAATATTGAAGTGCCTTTGAACAGGTATGAGGTGCAACAAATTGTATCAAGAACTGCAACAGTGCTGGGTTTAATCACGCTCAACAGTCTCCCGTGTGTATCAAGAATGGTCCACCACCCAAAGCACATCCAAACAACGTGACACAAATGTGGGAAGCATTGGAGTCAACATGGGCCAGCATCCCTGTGGAACGCATTCGACACCTTGTAGAGTCCAAGGTGGATTATGGTAGCAGTGTGGGGACCTGAGTATTCTTTTGTACAACATAACTTGGAACATGATCAGTGAAGTTAGATGTTTACAAAAGACAAAGGAGAAATTTGTATTATATTAGTCTTCTCCATTGACACAATACATTTTAAATAAGAGCCAGATCTTGGGGCTTTTGCAGAGTTTTAAAAAAAAATCTATTTATCCTATTACACTGCAAAAGTGTAACAAGAGTAGGTCTACACAATAAAATAAAAATGGACAGGAACAAAGGTTGCACCAATTGTTTTTGTTTTTTACAGTACATGTGGGATAGAACAGTTATATTTGGCTTGAGGGGGGCGTAGGTTAACTAATATTGATGTTCTGGATGGAGGACACAGGCACTGTCTGTTAAGGTTAACTTTTGAATATGCATATGTTATGAATGAGAATATATTTCTATTTGGACTGTTTTGTGGAGTAATTTGTCTATTATTCGACCATGCTGGTCATTTGTGAACATTTGAACATCTTGGCCATATTCTGTTATAATCTCCACCTGGCACAGCCAGAAGAGGACTGGCCACCCCACATAGCCTGGTTCCTCTCTAGGTTTCTTCCTAGGTTTTGGCCTTTCCAGGGAGTTTTTCCTAGCCACCGTGCTTCTACACCTGCATTGCTTGCTGTTTGGGGTTTTAGGCTGGGTTTCTGTACAGCACTTTGAGATATCAGCTGATGTACGAAGGGCTATATAAATAAATTTGATTTGATCTAAACACGCATCACGTCGGCACAGAGCGCAAAACAATTGCCGTTCACCAAGGCCCCAATCCACCGCAGCGCAGGAGTTACTATCACGATAGGACAGTGTGACCTCTGGATGGGTCATATCAAACTCAGGGACATGGATGAATGAAAGACATACAACTCTATAGAGTACTGACCAGTTTCACTATGTAAACTAATGGGATCGCATATTTCAACTTGCCACATTGCCAATATCATGGGAAACGCCCATGCTTTTTTAAGCGCTTCCCAAAACTAAACCAACTTATAGATGTGTGTATTATCATTCTATCATATCAATGAACAATATTTTCCATAAGTATATGCATAGCGCGGAGTTGGTAAAACTTTATTTAGGTAATTCCAAAAAGTCAATGCCCGTTCCATGTCAATACCTTTTCAAATCATTGCCTAAAATACCTAGGCATACATATTTTTTTCTATAAATAAAACAAGTATTCTATAATATACCTCGCTATATCAGTATAACACAAGTGATTCATTCGCACTTAACGCGCC
Organism: Oncorhynchus masou masou; assembly: GCF_036934945.1. Taxonomy (NCBI): domain Eukaryota; kingdom Metazoa; phylum Chordata; class Actinopteri; order Salmoniformes; family Salmonidae; genus Oncorhynchus; species Oncorhynchus masou. The sequence goes on along the minus strand of NC_088214.1, from coordinate 38,610,857 downwards.
TCCGTGAACACTTACCTTGCTTTTGACTTCCGCAGAAAACCCATAGGCAGGACCTCTGTTAAATGACGTGCCAGACATGATTATAAAAGGAGTACTTTGTTTTTCGTATGGATACTTTTGTATCAGTATCAGTATCCTTTCCTTTCCTTTCCAGTTAACTCCAGAGTAAACTAAATACTTCCTTAAAAAAAAATATCTTGCAACCAATAAAAAACGTTTATACGATTTTTTAGGCTCCACCTTTTCCTTTCTCTAGATTGTGATTGACATCAAAAAGTCCTTATATGGAAGGAAAGTCCCAAATTCCTAGATGGTGGGAGTATCCTATGGGCCCAGAATGCCAGCAGCGCAGTAATCTTTTAAGTCTTTTGTCGGGAAAAGTTTGAGGAACTAGCAAAGTACAACGAGCTACTGAATGACGCAATGCTACTATTCTTGAGCCAAATTGCAGAGTGCAAATGACCTCGTTTGCTCATTCAAGGGGTTCTACCCTTTTTGGAATACTGAGAATGTTAATTGCGCTATGAGAACATGGTAAAAAATATCCACTCGAGCATCAAACAATTAACATAATATTTTAGTTCAGCCCACATAAGACAAATGATCATGACTCGAGTTAACTGTTATAAACCACAGTCTACAATAACATCAAATACAGATGAAAAGAATATTAACATCAATTCATTATAAAGTGTCCATTTGTATCACTTCAATGACTTTGTGTGGTTGTCAATTCAATTAGGTTCAATAGTCTTTGTAATATTGTCTTGATGTTCCATGACATTACAGTTAGTCTCAACTGATAATGGCATACTGAACACATTTAGCGACTTACCAACAACTTTTTTTCACACATGTACATACTGTGTAGCATTTTGTTTTCCACCTGAGAGTACTTGGCACCTCTGGTTGCAACACAATCTCACACTCAATTCATGCAAATATGTACAAAAAGTATTTCAGTAGGGCCTCCCAAGTTTCACAGTGGTCTAAGGCACTGCTTATTGCCACAGTCATTCCCTGGATCTAGTTTTGTCCAATGGAATAAATATTGTGGATCTAAATGTTTTTTTTCTCATAATCCTATCATATCGGATCTGTCACACATCTGTTTCACCTGTCCTCGTTATTGTCTCCACCCCCTCCAGGTGTCGCTTGTTTTCGCCAGTGTATTTATCCATGTGTTTCCTGTCTCTCTGTGCCAGGTCATCTTGTATGTTCCAAGTCAACCAGTGGTTTTTCTCTTGTTCGCATGCCTTTGCTCTTCTCCTTTTTCTAGTCCTCCCGGTTTTGACTCTTGCCTGTTCTGGACTCTGTGCCTGCCTGCCTTGACCTTGAGCCCGTCTGCCACTCTGTACTTCCTGGACTCTGAACTGGTTTTTACCTTTTGCCTGTCCACAGCCTACTCCTTTTTGAATTATTAACATCTTAAACTCCTCCTGTGTCTGCATCTGGGTCACGCCTTGTGTCATGATAGGACCACCATCTTATTATGTTTGCAATTGCAACAAATAAACTGCTCATACCCCAACCAAAGATCATCAAAAGCAGTGCTATAAATTCTAGGACAACCAAAGATGCCCTTCCAGACTCCCTCCACCTACCTAAGGACGTCAGAGTACAAAAGTCGGTTAACCACCAAAGGATCTAAATTTAACCTTGCATAATACCCTAGATGCAGTCGCAACCCTAAAAATAAAACACATTTGTCACAAAAAATTGCTCCCTGGTATATAGAAAATACTCGAGCCCTGAAGCAAGCTTCCAGAAAATTGGAACGGAAATGACGCTGCACCAAACTGGAAGTCTTCTGACTTGTTTGGAAAGACAATACTGTGCAATATCGAGGAGTCCTCACTGCTGCTCGATAATCCAATTTTTCCAACTTAATTGAGGAGAATAAGAACAATCCAAAATGTATTTTAGCTAACTAAAAAGCAGCATTCAACGAGAGGATAGCTTTCATGACAGCAGTGATAAATTCATGAACATGGTCATTAGAAAACAAATGACGGACTCCTCTTTGAGTCTGCGTATTTTTCCAAAGCTGTTGTCCTGTGTTTGCACAGAACTGCCAGGACCTAAAATCAATAAAGATACTCACGGTTTTTAATCCAGTATCTCTTGACACATTCATGAAAATAGTCATGGCCTCTAAACCGTTAAGCTGCATACTGGACACTATTCCAACTAAACTACTGAAAGAGCTACTTCCTGTGCTTGGGCCTCCAATGTTGAACATAATAAATCGATCCCCATCCACTGGATGTGTACCAAACTCACTAAAAGTGGCAGTAATAAAGCCTATCTTGTAAAAGCCAAACTTTCACCCGGGAAAATGTAAAAAACAAATTGGCCTATATCGAATCTCCCATTCCTCAAAAAGAAAAATGTAAAAAGCTGTTGTATACGTAATGTTTCAGTCTGGTTTTAGACCCCATCATAGCACTGAGACTGCCACCGTGAAGGTGGTAAATTACCTTTTAATGGCGTCAGACCAAGGCTCTGCATCTGCCCTCGTGCTCGTAGACCTTAGTGCTGCTTTTGACACCATTGATCACCATTCTTTTGGAGAGATTAGAAACCCTAATTGGTCGACACGGACAAGTTCTTGCCTGGTTTAGATCTTATCTGCCGGAATGATATCAGTACGTCTCTGTGGATGGTATGTTCTCTGACAAATCAATTGTACGTTTAGGCGTTCCTCAAGGTTCCGTTTTAGTACCACTATTGTTTTCACTATATATTCTACCTCTTGGTGATGTCATTCGGAAATACAATGTTAACTTTCACTGCTATGCGGAATATTTCAAGGACAGCTTTCCTATCTTTGTAACATTGCAAAAATCTAAAACTTAATCAAAAAATAATGCAGAAAAACTAATCCATGCTTTTGTCACTCCTAGATTAGACTACTGCAATGCTCTGCTCTCCGGCTACCCGGACAAAGCACTAAATGTATTCCAGTTAGTGATAAACACGGCTGCTAGAATCCTGACTAAAACCCCAAAATGTAATCATATTACTCCAGTGCTAGCCTCTCTACATTGGCTTCTTGTTATGGCTAGGGCTGATTTCCAAGATGGCGTAGCAGTCAGGCGTCTTTGTCTTTGTCTTGTCATGTCTCGTGTGTGTAAATATATTTTTTCTTTGCATGTATTTCATTTTTTTTTAAACCTCAACTCCAACATACTCTCCTGCAACCCGCCTCACCCAATGAGGTATGGATCTGCTATTTTCTTTACTTTAGAACCGGAACCCCCAACAGAAGCTAGTCACCTAGCCACTGCGAGCGGTCATCAGCTAACCTTTAGCACAGCGCGATTCAACCCAGAGCTTACCGGACTAATTTTCCCCACATCTCCGGATTCTTACTGCAAGCTCTGAACCTTTTCACCTGGATCATCGCAGCTAGCTAGCTGCTATCCGAGTGGCTACTCCTGGCTAACGTCTCTGTCCCGAAGCAAGCACTAATTAGCCTGGAGCTAGCCTATGCTAGGCCCATCTCCCGGCTAGCTGAAGAGGTCCATCAGCCACTCCTTGAGCTACAATACCTATTTTGCCAATAGGCCTGGACCCCTTTTATTGCTGATACAGAGCCCCGCCGATCCTTCACAACTGGTCTACCGACATAATCTGCCCGATGGGGTTCTCAACAGGCTCCTCCATCGTGACATCCCCTGAATGCCCATCTGTTAGCCGCGGCCCACTAGCTGTCTAGAGCATATCGAACTGTTAGCTGAAGAGGTCCATCAGCCAATTATCTTTGGCTACAATACCTCTTTTGCCAATTGGCCTGGACCCTTTTACTAAACGGAGCCCTGCTGATCCATCACGACTGGTCTGCCGATGTAACCGACCGAGGGGGCTACAACTGACTCTTCCGTCGTGACATCCCCCTATGGCCCTTCTGCTAGCCTGCTATGCCCGGCCCGCAAGCTGTCTCAATATGCCTTGTCCATTGCTGTTTTGGTTAGTGATTGTCTTATTTCACTGTAGAGCCTCCAGCCCTGCTCAATTTTCCTTAGCTAATCCTTTTGTTCCATCTCCCACACATGTGGTGACCTCACCTGGTTTAAATGGTGTCGCTAGAGACAGTACCTCTTATCATCACTCAATGCCTAGGTTTACTTCCACTGTATTCACATCCTACCATACCCTTATCTGTACGTTATGCCTTGAATCTATTCTTCTGTGCCCAGAAACCTGCTTCTTTTACTCTGTTCCCGAACACACTAGACGACCAGGTCTTATAGCCTTTAGTCGTACCCTTATCCTACTCCTCCTCTGTTCCTCTGGTGATGAAGTGGTTAATCCAGGCCCTGCAGTGCCTAGCTCCACTACCATTCCCCAGGCGCTCTCATTTGTTGACTTCTGTAACCGTAAAAGCCTTGGTTTCATGCATGTTAACATTAGAAGCCCCCTCCCTAAGTTTGTTTTATTCACTGCTTTAGCACACTCTGCCAACCCAGATGTCTTAGCCATGTCTGAATCCTGAATCCTGGCTTAGGAAGGCCACCCTGAAATTGCCATCCCTAACTATAACATTTTCTGATAAGATAGAACTGCCAAAGGCGGTGGAGTTAGCCTGCAGAGTTCTGTCATACTATCCAGGTCTGTGCCCAAACAATTTTAGCTTCTACTTTTAAAAATCCACCTTCCCAGAAACAAGTCTCTCACCATTGACCCTTGCTATAGAGCACCTTCTGCCCCCAGCTGTGCCCTGGATACCATATGTGAATTGATTGCCCCCCATCTATCGTCAGAGCTCGTACTGTTAGGTGACCTAAACTGGGACATGCTTAACACCCGGCCGTCCTACAATCTAAGCTATATGCCCTCAATCTCACACAAATGATCAGTGAACCTATCAGTACAACCCCAAATCCGTAAACACGGGCACCCTCATAGATATCATCCTCACCAACCTGCCCTCCAAACACACCTCTGCTGTCTTCAACCAGGATCTCAGCGTTCACTGCCTCATTTCCTGTGTCCATAATGGGTTTGCGGTCAAATGACCACCCCTCGTCACGGTCAAATGCTCCCTAAAACACTTCAGCGAGCAGGCCTTTCTAATTAACCTGGCCCGGGTATCCTGGAAGGATATTGACCTCATCCCACCAGTAGAGGATGCCTGGTTATTCTTTAAAAGTGCTTTCCTCACCATCTTAAATAAGCATGCCCCATTCAAAAAAAATGTTGAACCAGGAACAGATATAGCCCTTGGTTCACTCCAGACCAGACTGCCCTTGACCAGCACAAAAACATCCTGTGGCGTACTGCATTAGCATCGAATAGCCCCCGCGACATGCAACTTTTCAGGGAAGTTAGGAACCAATATACACAGGTAGTTAAGAAAGCAAATGCTAGCTTTTTCAAATAGAAACTTGCATCCTGCAGCACAAACTCCAAAAAGTTCTGGGACACTGTAAAGTCCATGGAGAATAAGAGGACCTCCTCCCAGCTGCCCACTGCACTGAGGCTAGGAAACACTGTCATCACCGATAAATCCACTATAATCGAGAATTTCAATAAGCATTTTTCTATGGCTGGCCATGCTTTCCACCTGGCTACCCAAACCCCGGTCAACAGCCCTGCACCCACCCACAGCAACTTGCCCAATCCTCCCCCATTTCTCCTTCACCCAAATCCAGATAGCCGATGTTCTGAAAAAGCTGCAAAATCTGGACCCCTACAAATCAGCCGGGCGAGACAATCTGGACCCTCTCTTTCTAAAATTAACCGCCGCAATTGTTGCAACCTCTATTACTAGCCTGTTCACCCTCTCTTTTGTATCTTCTGAGATCCCCAAAGATTGGAAAGCTGCCGCGGTCATCCCCCTCTTCAAAGTGGGAGACACTCTAGACCCAAACTGTTACAGAACTATATCTATCCTACCCTGCCTTTCTAAGGTCTTCGAGAGCCAAGTTAACAAATAGATCACTGACTATTTTGAATCCCACCATACCTTCTCCGCTATGCAACCCTCCAACACTCCACTCAGCAAATTGGATGCAGTCTATCACAGTGCCATCCATTTAGCACAAAGCCAATTCCTACTTTGGCTGCCTTTCCTTCCAATTCTCTGCTGCCAATGACTGGAACGAATTGCAAAAATCACTGAAGCTGGAGACTCATATCACCCTTTCTAACTGTAAGCACCAGCTCTCAGAGCAGCTCACAGATCACTGCACCTGTACATAGCCCATCTGTAAATCGCCAATCTAACTACCTCATCCCCTTACTGTTATTTTGTTTTTGCTCCTTTGCACCCCAGTATCTTTACTTGCACATTCATCTTATGCACATTTTTCACTCCAGTGTTTAATTGCTAAATTGTAATTATTTCACCACTATGGCCTATTTATTGCCTTACCTCCCTTATCTTACCTCATTTGCATACACTGTATATATATTTTTCTATTGTTATTGACTGTATGTTTGTTTATTCCATGTTTAACTCTGTTGTTGTTTGTGTCGCACTGCTTTGCTTTATCATGGCCAGGTTGCAGTTGTAAAGGAGAAATTGTTCTCAATGGGCCTACCTGGTTAAATAAGGGTGAAATAAAAATGAATAAATTATAAACATTTCAAGATTTTACTTCTAACCAACAAAGCATTACATTGGCTTGTTCCTACCTATGAACAGCAAGGTACGGGAGCGACGAACCGCCCTTGCTGTCTCTGCCTGGCTGGCTCCCCTCTCTCCACTGGGATTCTCTGCCTCTGACCCCATTACGGGGGCTGAGTCACTGGCTTACCAGTGCTTTTCCATGCCATCCCTATGAGAGGTACGTCACTTGATTGGATTGAGTCACAGACGTGATCTTCCTGTCCGGTTCTGCTCCCTCTCAGGCTTGTGCGGTGGAGGAGATCTTCATGGGCTATACTCAGCCTTGTCTCAGGGTAATACATTGTTTGTCTTTTGATATCCCTCTAGTGGTGTGGGGGCTGTGCTTTGGAATAGTGGGTGGGGATATATCCTTCCTGATTGTCCCTGTCCAGGAGTATCGTCGGACGGGGCCACAGGGTCCCTCGACCCACCACGTCTCCAGTATCTATGCTGCAATTATCTTTGTGCTGGGGGGCTAGGGTCAGTCTTTTATATCTGGTGTCCTGTGTAAATTACAGTATGCTCCTTCTAATTATCTCCCTCTCCCTCTCTCATTCCCCTTCCAGAAGACCTGAGCCCTAGGATCATGCCTCAGGACGACCTGGCCTGATGACCCCTGCTTGTCCCCAGTCCAACTGGTCATTCTGCTGCTCCAGTCTCTACCGCACCTGCTGTCTCGACCTCTGAATGCTCGTCTATGGAAAGCCAACTGACATTTACTGCTGAGGTGCTGACCTGTTGCAGCCTTTACAACTACTGATTATTATTTGACCCTGCTGGTCATCTATGAACGTTTGAATATCTTGAACAATCTGGCCTTAAATGGCCATGTACTCTTATAATCTCCACTCGGCACAGCCAGAAGAGGACAGAAGAGGACTGGCAACCCCTCAGAGCCTGGTTCCTCAGAGCCTGGTTTCTTATTGGATTCCTGCCTTTCTAGGGAGTTTGTCCTAGCCACTGTGCTTCTACATGTGAATTGCTTGCTATTTGAGGTTGTAGGCTGAGTTTCTGTACAGCATTTTGTGATATCTGCTGATGTAAAAAGGGATTTATAAATACATTTGATTGACTAAAGATCTGGGTTCGATCCCGGGCTGTGTCACAGCCAGCCGTGACCGGGTGACCCATGAGTCGGCGATTGGCCCAGCGTCATCTGGGTTAGTGGAGGGTTTGGCCTGCTGGGATGTCCTTGTCCCATCGCGCTGTAGCAACTCCCGTGTGGCCCGGGTGCATGCACTCTGACACGGTTGCCAGTTGGACAGTATTTCCTCTGACACATTGGTGTGGCTGGCTTCGGGGTTAAGAGAGCAGTGTGTCAAGAAACAGAGCGGCTTGGCAGGGTCGTGTTTCTGGCTCTCAACCTTCACCTCCATACAGGAGTTGCAGCGATGGGACAAGACCATAACTACCAATTGGATATTGCAAAATTGGGGAGTAAAAGGGGTAAATATATATATACAGTGCCTTGCGAAAGTATTCGGCCCCCTTGAACTTTGCGACCTTTTGCCACGTTTCAGGCTTCAAACATAAAGATATAAAACTGTATTTTTTTGTGAAGAATCAACAACAAGTGGGACACAATCATGAAGTGGAACGATATTTAGTGGATATTTCAAACTTTTTTAACAAATCAAAAACTGAAAAATTGGGCGTGCAAAATTATTCAGCCCCCTTAAGTTAATACTTTTTAGCACCACCTTTTGCTGCGATTACAGCTGTAAGTCGCTTGGGGTATGTCTCTATCAGTTTTGCACATCGAGAGACTGACATTTTTTCCCATTCCTCCTTGCAAAACAGCTCGAGCTCAGTGAGGTTGGATGGAGAGCATTTGTGAACAGCAGTTTTCAGTTCTTTCCACAGATTCTCGATTGGATTCAGGTCTGGACTTTGACTTGGCCATTCTAACACCTGGATATGTTTATTTTTGAACCATTCCATTGTAGATTTTGCTTTATGTTTTGGATCATTGTCTTGTTGGAAGACAAATCTCCGTCCCAGTCTCAGGTCTTTTGCAGACTCCATCAGGTTTTCTTCCAGAATGGTCCTGTATTTGGCTCCATCCATCTTCCCATCAATTTTAACCATCTTCCCTGTCCCTGCTGAAGAAAAGCAGGCCCAAACCATGATGCTGCCACCACCATGTTTGACAGTGGGGATGGTGTGTTCAGATTGATGAGATGTGTTGCTTTTACGCCAAACATAACGTTTTGCATTGTTGCCAAAAAGTTCAATTTTGGTTTCATCTGACCAGAGCACCTTCTTCCACATGTTTGGTGTGTCTCCCAGGTGGCTTGTGGCAAACTTTAAACAACACTTTTTATGGATATCTTTAAGAAATGGCTTTCTTCTTGCCACTCTTCCATAAAGGCCAGATTTGTGCAATATACGACTGATTGTTGTCCTATGGACAGAGTCTCCCACCTCAGCTGTAGATCTCTGCAGTTCATCCAGAGTGATCATGGGCCTCTTGGCTGCATCTCTGATCAGTCTTCTCCTTGTATGAGCTGAAAGTTTAGAGGGACGGCCAGGTCTTGGTAGATTTGCAGTGGTCTGATACTCCTTCCATTTCAATATTATCGCTTGCACAGTGCTCCTTGGGATGTTTAAAGCTTGGGAAATCTTTTTGTATCCAAATCCGGCTTTAAACTTCTTCACAACAGTATCTCGGACCTGCCTGGTGTGTTCCTTGTTCTTCATGATGCTGTCTGCGCTTTTAACGGACCTCTGAGACTATCACAGTGCAGGTGCATTTATACGGAGACTTGATTACACACAGGTGGATTGTATTTATCATCATTAGTCATTTAGGTCAACATTGGATCATTCAGAGATCCTCACTGAACTTCTGGAGAGAGTTTGCTGCACTAAAGGGGCTGAATAATTTTGCACGCCCAATTTTTCAGTTTTTGATTTGTTAAAAAAGTTTGAAATATCCACTAAATGTCGTTCCACTTCATGATTGTGTCCCACTTGTTGTTGATTCTTCACAAAAAAATACAGTTTTATATCTTTATGTTTGAAGCCTGAAATGTGGCAAAAGGTCGCAAAGTTCAAGGGGGCCGAATACTTTCGCAAGGCACTGTATATACAAATATTTTAAGTATTTCAGTAGATGTAGTTTTTGTGTGGCTTAATTTGTGTGAAAAGTCACACCTTTTTGCAACAGTAGGCCTACACATTTTTTTTTCATGATGAATTTCATATTTTGTTGAGCCTACATTACACAATTGTATTTATAATGCATTCAATACAAGACTTCACTTTTTCGTCTACATTACACAATTTCTTTCATAATGCATTTTATACAAAGATATGTCGAATTTTATGAGGGTTGCCAGATTGATATCGGTAAAACTATTTGATTGTGGAATGGGGATACATGTTTATAATGGGAAATTATAATACACACCATAATACACACATGCACAAAAACACTTACACGTATATACACACACTCACTTTGTTTGTACTCATATTATAGCCAACTCTTGACTTTTGTATTAATTATTTTGAATAAAATATTTGTATCTAGTTCTTTAAATGTTTGTAGTTTGCAGGTTTTAGTAATGATTAATATGGTTGTTCAGTCGTAAATCTCTGCATGACTTAGCTTTTGGTATATTTGGCAATTTATACATATTCTGTATTTCCACTGAAGAAAGCAATAATTCATCAACACACTACTGTAAATAAATGGACACTACCGGTTACAAAACGGAAATAAATGGTGAGAAATGCTCAGTCTGAAGTCATTCGGCTATGGATTTCACAACCCTGTAATAATTAAACAAGTTTTATCACCTTTAAAAGGGTTTATTTACAACCTATGGGGGTATAAGAGGTTGGGAATAGTGACATAGGAAAGTCTGACAATTAAATACCCTAACCCTAAGCTTTGTTCAAAGTCAGCAACAATTTCCAGTGAGAAATGCTCTGTCTGAAGCCATTCAGCTATGGGTTTTAAATCAAATCAAATTGTATTGGTCACATACACATGTTTAGCAGATGTTATTGTGGGTGTAGTGAAATTATTGTGTTTCTAGCTCCAACAGTGCAGTAACATCGAACAACTAATATTTTACAATTTCACAACAATACACACAAATCTAAAGTAAAGGCATGGAACTAAGAATATATAAATATTTGGACAAGCAACGTCAGAGTGGCATAGACTAAAATACAGTAGAATAGAATACAGTATATACATATGAAATGAGTAAAGTAAAATATGTGAACATAATTAAAGTGACTAGTGTTCCATTATTAAAGTGGCCAATGATTTCAAGTCTATGTATATAGGGCAGCAGCCTCTTTGTGTTAGTGTTGGCTGTTTAACAGTCTGATGGCCTTGACATAAAAGCTGTTTTTCAGTCGGTCCCAGCATTGATGCACCTGTACTGACCTCGCTTTCTGGATGGTAGTCGGGTGAACAGGCAGTGGCTCAGGTGGTTGTTGTCCTTGATCATCTTTTTGGCCTTCCTGTGACATCGGGTGCTTTAATGTAGGTGTCCTGGAGGGCAGGTAGTTTGCCCCAGGTGATGCGTTGTGCAGACCGCACCACCCTCTGGACAGCCCTGCGGTTGCGGACAGTGCAGTTGCTGTACCAGGCGGTGAAACAGCCCGACAGGATGCTCTCAATTGTGCATTTGTAAAAGTTTGTGAGGGTTCACGGCCCTAAAATAATGACAAGTTATATCAACTTAAAAAGGGTTAATTTAAAACCTCTGGGGTATAACATGTTGGGCAAAGTGGTATAGGAGATTCTGACATATAACCCCTAACTTGAGTTTAGTCTTCGCCAATGAGAATCAAGAGGGGCCTAGCTTCGTCCTTCATGACCGGGAAAGGCCTTGATTCTAGGCCGTAGAAAATCCTACATCCATCTCATTAGATCAGAACAGATCAGAAAAAGGATAGTTGTGTTTTGCTGCATAAATCACTTACATATAATGTGGATCATTGTCAGGTTATTAGAAGTTTCAGTAACGACAGAACACCATGGTTGTAATAACACTTTAAACTGGTAGTTTGAAAATGTGCAGAATGTTTTTGTTTTGGGTCCACACTGGTAAGTTAACTTGTGTAAATTAGACAATCACAGAGGATTTTCTTCTGAATAACTGGTCAGGGCGTAACACTTTTTCATTCAGCTTCGGGCAACTTTGATGGACTGTAAGGCTTGATCACACCTGTAGTGACTGCTTCTGTCACACCCATTGTTGCTTATCCATTGTACACTAGTTATATCAATGTAATTACACCCAACACAATGTTTTAGAACAGAATGCTTCCCACCACTAGATCACATAACTAGATGTGAGCTGGACGTGGTCCCATCGCTGCCACCAATGTAGTGGAATAAAGTGAAAGCTGCAACAGGGTCTTTAACCAGGGCTCATACGTGGCGAAGTGAGGTCTTAACGGCCATCGCCTAGCAGGCCACGAGCAGAGGCAGTAGGCCTATAATGCTGGCATATGCCTTGCTACAATAACCAATGTATATAACATGTTTGACACGACCGTATTAATCATCATGGAACGGCCTTGGAAGTGCCATAAGTGGAAGCCAACCTAATTCATTATTTTACATTAACCCATTACATCCATTGATATGGCTTAATTGACCATAGTCCAGACTCGTGATAGATGCAAATACCATGTCGTTGCACCAGGGGAATTTAAACCAAACAGATATTGTTTTGCAGGGCATCCTTCTCCCCCCACATTTATAGATGAATTAATTTCACCTCATGAAAATTTATCATCATTTCCCAATCAAATACCTTTATCGATACCACACAAAAAAAAACAGACAAATACAGCTTTTTATGCCAATCTGTCAATCTTCATACAATCCGACATAGCACAGTATTAAGCAAAAACAAGCATATAAAACAGCATTGGCATATACAGTACCGTTCAAAAGTTTGGACATACCTACTCATTCCAGGGTTTTTCTTTATTTTTACTATTTTCTACATTGTGGAATAATAGTGAAAACATGGGGTGGCAGGTAGCCTAGTGGTTAGTGTGTTGGGCCAGCAACCGGAAGGTTGGTAGATCGAATCCCCGAGCTGACAAGGTAAACATCTGTCATTCTGAACAAGGCAGTTAACCCACTGTTCCTAAGCTGCCATTGTAAATAAGAATGTGTTCTTAACTGACTTACCTAGTTAACAGCTACAATCATTGGATAAACTGTATCCATCAAGCTGGCCTTGATCAAACCAATAACTTGCCCCTCACATCGGATGTGGCAGATGGGTCATCTGCCACCACCAGCTCTAGGGATGGTGCCAGGTTTACTCCTGATGTGGCATTTAAGCCAAATAGCTCACTCTTGGTTTCATCAGACCAGAGAATCTTGTTTCTGGTGCCTTTTGGCAAACTCCAAGCAGGCTGGTTTTACCTACGAGTATCTTCCGTCTGGCCACTGGTGAAGTGCTGCAGAGATGGTTGCCCTTCTGGAAGGTTATCCCATCTCCACAGAGGAACTCTGGAGCACTGTCAGACTGACCATCAGGTTCTTGGTCACCTCCCTGACCAAGGCCCTTCTCCCCCAATTTCTCAGTTTGGTCGGGCGGCCAGCTCTAGGAAGAGTCTTGGTGGTTCCAAACTTCCTCCATTTAAGAATGAGACCATTGTGTTCTTGGGGACATTCAATGCTACAGAAATATTTTGGTACCGTTCCCCAGATCTGTGCCTTGACACTATCATGTCTCTGGAGCTCTACGGACAATTCCTTCAACCTCATGGCTTGATTTTTGCTCTGACATGTACTGTCAACTGTGGGACCTTATATAGACAGGTGTGTGCCTTTCCAAATCATGTCCAATCATTTGAATTTACCACAGGTACACTCCAATCAAGTTGAAGAAACATCCCAAGGATGATCAATGTGAACAGGATCCACCGGAGCTCAATTTCGAGTCTCATCGCAAAAGGTCTGAATACTTATGTAAAAAAAACAGTTTTTGGCTCTGTCATTATGGGGTGTTTTGTGTAGATTGATGAGGGAAATGTTGTATTTAAATCAATTTTAGTATAAGGCTGTAACGTAACAAAATGTGGAAAAAGTCAAGGTGTCTGAATACTTTCCGAATGCACTATGTGGTTAGCTGATACATACTAAATATCTCACCAGGTGTTGTAAGATTTGTCAATCATCAGCAAGGTCGAAGCATAGGAATGCACCAAATCCTTCAAACACTAGAAAATGTGCACACACATGGTCTACAATTTGCATTGCGTTAAGGCAGGACTTTCCAAACTCGGTACCCCAAGGAGTGCGTGATCATCAAGCTGAGTAGTGCTAGAGCAAAAACCAAAATGTGCACCCCTTGGGTTCCTGAACGACCAAGTTTGGGAAACGCTGAGTTGAGGGGGAATCTCAATTGCGTACTCCTCACGTGCTCTCCTTGCCTCCTCAAAACCCTTTGGATGAGAAAGCATGAGGTTCCACCCCTCTGACATTCTCCGCCAGTGGGTCGAGAGGATTAAAGGAATATGCAATTGAAATTCTCCCAGTGACATTCTCATACCAAGTTGTTTTTATAAATACCAACTTTTGTAGGAAAACTGGAGCACGTTTTTGGGTATATTTTGTACATCCGCAACATTTATGAATGAGGCCCCAGGTGAGGTAAAAGTGCACTGAGCAGCTTAGTCATGTGTTGATGGGAAGGGTTCTGCACTGAGATGTTCTGAAATGCATGTAGACATGGTTATCTTATCAGGAGGGGAAAAGTGTGTCGATAGTTGCGGTTTGTCATAACAAAACCACTCAAGGAAGTGAAACCACTCAAGGAAGTGAGACACCCCTTTGCAATTCAAAGATACAAAACAATTCTCAAAAAAGAATGCCGGTTTGAAACTGCAATATCTGCAGTCGACTGAGGTATTTTGGACAGCTATACTGCATTTTGGACAGTATTTGCAGCATACTGCACTTTTTTGTAAGTGATGTTCGACACAGTTTAACCGCAGAACTTGTCATAACCCAATCAAAACCATGTTTAAAACTTTTGAATTTCCATATCACTTCAAAAAACAGCCAAGTGCTCCCCCATGAGGATTCACTGAGAACACACAATGGAAACGAGTAATGTACCTATATACTGTAGACAAACATTGTTTGTACCATATTAAATGCTAACATTAACAGGTCAATAACCCCATCATGAATACAACACAAAAACATCTGGGTTTATATTGCGTAAGAATGAAGTCTTATCGCAAATGACAAAACTGTGCATAGGGTTTAGATCACTTTATTTTTCAAACAAATGAGATGTTAAACACTGAACAAAGAAAGATGTCCCAGTCAAACTGACCAGATCCACATCAATCATCTTTAGCATTTTGTTATTGCGAGCTGTGTTTGAGTGATGCCTCATTGTCTGCAATTTACCCATTCTGGATCAGTGTTCACTAAGGACCACTGCTTAAGAAAAAAAGATGGTGCATAGTCCAGCATCATCAGACATGGAATTCCCACACACAAACCTAGTTCCAAGGACAGGAGTGTTATGCGAAAGCGAATCCAAATTTGACATCAAAAAGGCACATTGGTAGGGATGAATGTAGCGGCGCACAGTCTGACCGTACCCCCATCTGAAGTCATGTCATATGTGGAGAACCGTGGCAAGACGAGAACAAAAAAATAAAAAAACTACTTCTCCAAATTGTCACATGGAAAACGTGAAGAATGCGCTCTATTAAGTTTGTAGTTTTCAAAGAAATAGCAAAAGAAACGACACTTGTTCATTTACCATCATGCACGCTTCTCAATGAGTAGAACATTCCTGAAATACAAACCCATGAAAGATGAGGAAAATTGAGAGAAAAAAATAATGTGGACCTCGCAGGTGTTGTTTGTATCTACACATACCTTAATGTAAATTATGAAATTACAGAAGATGCCTGCCTCTAAACTAAATACAAAGCTCTCATTTCTGTATATTCATTAAGGCTGTTCAACTCTGAAAGTCTTGTGATTCAATTTCATAAGCCAAAACGATAGCTAAAAGGAATGTTAACAAGTATAGTTCCAGCATACAAACATTTCCTCATCCTCACAGTTGTATTAGTACCCTCTGTTTCAACATTTTCTGCCTGGGTGAGGATTGTTGGGGAATAAGTAAATGGAAAAACAAAGAACTTCTGAAATACTTTGTTGATTGAACAAAAGGAGGCACATTTTTTGTTAAACTTCCTCCGGAAAGAAACGCTCGATTGCATGTGTACATCAGAACAGAGTGGTGAGGAATGGAATGTTGGATCGCCAACATGTAACGGCCAACCAAAAACAAAATAATGTGTAAAACAATGTTATGCCTCTTTTGCATTGCAGAACAGGTCAACAGTATGTGATGCAAACAGAAAAGCTCTACAGGATTTGCACATTGTTTCCATAAACCTAAAAAAAAAACTGAAAAAGGTCAAATAAATAGATGCATACATGATAAGAAATTGTATAATTTATTTTTGTATATGTCACATAAAGCTTCTTGTAACTCCCAAATAGGTGTCAGTACTCCACTCGCTGGACACGTTCGGCTTTAACTGTGCTAGATGAACGCTTTCAACACCCTCTGAGCACATAACTGGAAAGCTAAACTCCAGCCAACCATACACTAGAACCCTAGTTTGCAATTAATTGTTAGTAGCAGCACTCTGCAAACGGGCACATCTTTCCTGCAACTTTTTATTTTTGAAAAACAGAACTGAAAGCCCTTTAACAAACTTGGGACAGACACCCTATCTCAGTCTAGGCAAATATATGGCAGGATATTCAGTTTGCTCTCGTCCCCATGTGGGTCCAACGATATACACTCCGTCCAGTCGAACCAAGTGCCCTTGGTGTCGTAACAACCATTTACCCCTTGCCAGTGCTCCGTATGTACTCTGTGGAGGTCCTTGTCGGTCACCTCTCGGCTCACTCCAGGTGTGTCCATTACCGAGCTGTCCAGCTGCAAGACATGGACTCCTCGCCTTGCCTCCCTGAGATCACTCTCCTCCCGTTTCAGGTATTCTGACATGAAAAAGTGCGCGCCGGGGGCCTGGACCCTTGAGGATGTGAGCACGTTGCTCTGAAGGTTTAGGTAGGACTGGATGATCTCGTTTCGGGACAGCTCTTTCCAGTTAGTCTGTTGGAAGGGGCTAGGGGTGGGAGCGGGAGGCTGCTGTGGATGCAGATCAGTTCTCTGCTGGGGCTTAGGGGGAGGTGGCATTGGGGGTTCCTCCACCTGACAGGGTTCTTTATGTACCATGGACTTGATCTGTCCAGTCACAGGGTCAAACGTTAGCCTGCGTTCTTTTAACCTCACAGGCTTTGTTTTGTCCTCTGTGTCCTGCCCCTGCAGGTTGACAGAGTAGTCCCTGGACCTATACTTCTTCCTCTTTTTGCGGTCCGAGCTGGAGGCAGAGACTTCTGCCTCAGCCTTGACCACCACTACAGAGGGGGTGGGTCTGTGGAGTTCCGCGCACTCAGAGTTTTGTGGGGCGGGATGGTTGGTGGGAAGGAAGACAGGCGGGGGTTCCAGTGTTCCAGTGCTGTGTGGGGGATTGGTGGTGGCCTCTGAGGAGCCAGGCCAGTGCAGTGAGGCCCTATGGGCAGGGGGTGGCGGCCCATTCACATGAGACACTTGGGCTGGGGACGTTAAAAGCTGGGACGAAGGCAAGCGAGGACTCCGAGCTGGGCTTGGGATAGTCCCTTTTGGTGCATATGTTGAAGAGTGCTTGGACATAGTCTCTTGCTTCATAGTCCGTGGACTTGAAAGGCAGCGGGGGCTTTTGGTCAGATATTGCCCCCCTCCTTCGTCCAGCCTTGCTTGCTGCTGCAACACAGCAGTCTTGAGTAAAGAGGAAGTGCTAGGTAGTTTGGCGAGGCCCGGGGAGCTGGGGTGAGGTTTAACAGCATTGACAGGGATTCTACTGTGTTTTTCATTCTCAATGTGCTCTGTCCGGGCCCTGTCTGGCGAAGGTGTAGCCTCTAGGTCTTGGGGAGCCTCAGGGTTACCTGCAATCCCATTTGTGGGAGGTGGCGGCAGAGTAGAGTTGTGCATCTGCTCGTTGGGGGACATCTTGGAGGTTTTGGCCGGTAAGTGCACACTGTCCTGCTCCCCTCTACGCTTCCTGCTGCTTGACTTCTCCGCTTTGGGCGAGTAGGTGTTGTGGACGTCATTTCTGGTTTTGACCTCTTGGACACCTTTGCCTGCCAGGGATACGTCAGGGGGTGGAACGTCAGTCCAACAGGGGTGGGCACTGCCATTGGCAGAGCCCGAGACACTTACTGCCCCCCGTGATGGAGTCTCATTTTGCCCTGGGTCAATCAATTTCTGCCAGCTCCGCAAAAGCTTCTTGGCACGCTTGGCAAGGTCTTTATCCTTGGTCTTCTTCCTCACGTCATTGATCAGTTTCCCCAATCGGGTTTCCTAAATTGGTAATTCAAATAAAAAGTTGTTAAAGGGATACTTTTGAATTTTGGCAATGAGGCCCAGAGTCAGATGAACTTGTGGATCCCATTTCTATGTCTATGTGTCCAGTATAAAGGAGGTTGGAGGTAGTTCACAAGCCAATACTAGCAAAATAGATCAAAAAAGGCTAAGTTACCAAAATCCCAATTTATCGTTTTAAGAATACCAAAATCGTTGTCACAGGCAACAATTAAAGCACTTAAAAAGCTTTGGGTCTTACCTCAAGTGCTTCTTTGGTGATAGGGAATTTCTCCAAGTATGTGATAACTTCTAATACTGCCACCATATTGTGAATCTGCTGGAAGGAGCAAAAGAGATGATCAGAACACAGATTTTCAGCAAAGAGTTACTAAGCTAGTTAGCCGTTACTTCTAAGTAAGCAACAGTTGGCTTGCTGGCTGGCCTATTACCTTCCTAGAGCTAAATGAAATGCTGGCTATTAACTGTCTAACAAGCAGTCTATCAATTATTTAAAAACAGTGCTCACCGAACTTGAGTCAAGATCAAAGTCAAAACGCAAGCTGAGATTTTTTCCAAACATGACTTAAACATAAGCCTGTGCAACATGAACCTATTAAAAACCGTTTTGTAGCAATGGAGGTTTGGGCAGTAGGGTACAGGCCCAATACATTATCAGTGTATATTGGCTATGCTTGAATTCACCTGCCAGTGCTGTTCTCAGACCATTTTGAAATTATATTAACTCATTTGAGGTACATAATCAAACTGGTAACAGAATTTGCACAGCAGAGCATAATAATTAGCATTTTAAAATTGCACTGGACTGATGGCCTTCGTCTGATGGTCAGAGAGGGAGGAAGAGAGTACAGCAGCAAGGCTGCCTCACCGTCCTGCCACGCTCCCTCCCGCTGAGGAAAGGGGACATCGTATTCCAGCTAACGGCAAACCTAATTTCTGCATCATGCACCAACTCATGTTGTTACTCCTATGACCAGAGAAAGTGAAATATCCCTGGATATTAAATGACAAGCCGCTAATAATAACGCAAGCTTACCGAAACACTTTGCTACTCAATCATTACAGCTGCAGTGCTGGTTGTAGCATGAGTGGAAGTAGAGAGAATGTTCAAAACTTTTATAAGCCCTAAAATGCACAAAGTGCTGATTGACAGTGCTGAATAACAATTTAAACATGAACTCGCTCAAAACCATACTGTATTCGTTGAGTCGCTCTAGTCATGGTTTTAAAAGTTTTTTAAATCTCACACTATCAACAACTTTGCTGTGCGCTCCAGACTTATTTCTAGAGTCTATGGCACAAACAAACTGCAGACATGGTGATCTGAGCTGATTGGCCAGCGGTAGGCCTAAAGGTGCACTTGGTTTTACCTCTGGGCCTGCCAGGTAGGTGGAGTTCAACCTTCAGACACATGAAATGGTTCAAAATGGGAAGAGCTTGCCTTCCCGGCACTAGGGCTTCTGAATAAAGTGCACATATCGCCAACAGCGTGAAACAAATGACAAAAATAGGAACGTAAGGCTTTATCGTTGGGTTTTTTACAGAAATGTTTGGTGCTCGACAAGGAATGACTTGGAGATGGACCAGTTGATCACCCAGTTGGTGACCACTGGTTTAAAACATGTTGGCTAGCAGCTCGTTGCATATATAAAACTTAAGTATCGGCATCCACAAGAAACAGTGAATAGGACACCCGGTGACAATACAATAATAACTACACTCATAAGCAATAGAATGGTCAAAGTCTTAGACTTGATACAAAAACAGGGATTATTAAAAATAGACATGCAAACAAATACATGTTTCAGTTTAATACAATACACAAAAACAAGATATCAATAATGGCTGTTGATGCAGAAAAGGCTTAAGACAGTCTTTAATGGCCTTTTCTATTCAAAACTTTGGAAGCTTGCAGCTTTCCAGCTGAACTAAATGTAAGAAAAATATTATATAAATGTCCTAAAGCAAAAATATACAGAAATACATTATCGGATAAAATTGCTTCATAAAATTGGCACAAGAATTTTGCTGGCTCAACTGTTCGAGAACTATGGTAAGCTTTATAATGTTAAATAATGTGACCGGTGAAAGAGAGCAACCTGCTTTATCTCCTAGTGTATTGCACAAGTTGGCTGCAGGTATTTAATTAAGTAGCTACAAATATGAACATTTATTGAAAAACTTCAAATAAATAGGTGTGAGCGGTACAGAAATACCATCCTCTGGCCATTTCCAAATACCACGGTATACGATTGATCTCATATACATCTTTCTGTGACATTGGGCTCAAAATGTTTTGAGTTATTCATTTTTAAGCAGTTTCACGTGTACTTAAACAAATATATTCAAATTAGCCCAAAGGCCTAGGACTATACATCCTTTAAGCAGGGTTTATCCAGGCATTGGCAAGTCAAACTCTGAGTTTTTCAAGCATTTAATTTTTATTTTCAAGGACCTCAATGTTATACAATTGTGCAGCAGTTAGCCTAGCAGTTAAGAGCATTGGGACAGTAAACAAAATGTTCCTGGTTCAAATACCCAGAGCCGACTAGGTGAAAAACCTGTCAATGTGCCCTAAAAAAAAGAAGGTAACTACCACTAGCATTTTAGGCATTGTGAAAGCATTGATTTTCTCATTATTAGGTTTAAAACGTGAGAACCTAATACAGACGATAATAAGCGCAGAGCTGTTGACAGAGGTTCAGGTTTCTTCTTGTGGTGGTAGTCGTCGTCAAAGCGGTTTCCAGAGGTCGCAAAAAGAAACAATTGCATGTAAAAGTATTGGAAAATAAAGCTTGGCATATTCTCAGTGCTTCATTGACATTTCAGAGATGTTACAATTTTGTGAGAAATCTTTGAAAAATGTATGATTCTGAGTAACATGAAAAGCATATACTAAAATACAACATGTCAGGTCTCAAATCGATATCCATCTTACCTTTATTGCTTTATGTCAAAACTCCAGACGAGCTTCAATACCATACAACACTCCTTCCGTAGTCGCTAACTGCTCTTAAATGCTAGTAAAATTAAATGCATGGTCTTCAACCGATGCTGCCCGCACCTGCCCGCTCGACGAGCATCACTACTCTGGACGGTTCTGAGTGAGAATGTGTTGACAACTACCTAGGTGTCTGGTAAGACATATCTCCTTCCAGACTCACATTAAGAATCTCCAATCCAAAATTAAATCTAGAATCGGCTTCCTATTTCGCAACAAAGCATCCTTCACTCATGCTGCCAAACATATCCTTGTAAAACTGACTATCATACCGATCCTTGACTTTGGCGATGTCATTTACAAAATAGCCCCCAACACTCTACTCAGCAAATTAGCTGTAGTCTATCACAGTGCCATCCGTTTTGTCACCAAAGCCCCATATACTACCCACCACTTCGACCTATATGCTTTTGTTGGCTGGCCCTCCCTCAAATTCAGCGCCAAACCCACTGGCTCCAGGTCATCTATAAGTCTTTGCTAGGTAAAACCAAACCTTATCTCAGCTCACTGGTCACCATAGCAACACCCACCCAATGCACTCACTCCAGCAGGTATATTTCATTGGTCACCCCCAAAGCCAACTCCTCCTTTGGCCGCCTTTCCTTCCAGTTCTCTGCTGCCAATGACTGGAATGAACTGCAAAATTCCCTAAAGCTGGAGACATATGTCCCCCACTATCTTTAAGCATCAGCTGTCAGAGCAGCTTTACCGATCACTGCACCTGTACACACAGCCCACCCAACTACCATATCCCCATATTGTTATTTATTTTTGCTCTTTGCACCCCAGTATCTCTACTTGCACATCATCATCTGCACATCTTTCACTCCGGTGTTTTATGCTAAATTGTAGTATTGCGCCACTACGGCCTATTTATTGCCTTACCTCCCCAATATTACTACATTTGCACACACTGTATATAGACTTTTCTATTGTGTTGACTGTACGTGTTTATCCCATGTGTAAATGTGTTGTTTGTGTTGCACTGCTTTGCTTTATCTTGGCCAGGTCGCAGTTGTAAAGGAGAAATTGTTCTCAACCGGCCTACCTGGTTAAATAAAAAGTCCTGCGCATTCGAGAAGAAAGATGACGAGTTCAACAGGCAAAGGAGCCTGTCAGGTTGCCAGTAGCCCTATTTCTTGCACATAATCTAGCCTATCTGACGTGATGCAAATTTCCAGATTTTTGGCCACTTTTCTCTGGCCTCCATTGATTTAGTCACCCTAATTTTGGCCATCCTATAAGGGGTAAAAACCCCAAAACATAAATATCTAGTACCAGTCAAAAAACGTTGACACACCTACTCATTCCAGGGTATGTTTACTATTTTCTACTTCATATAATAATAGTGAAGACATGATCTATGAACTAACATTTGGAATCATGTAGTAACCAAAGCGCAAAAAAAACTAAATATACTTTATATTCAAAGTAGCCACCCTTTTCCTTGATGACAACTTTGCACCTGGCATTCTCTCAACCAGCTTAATAAAGAATGCTTTTCCAACAGTCTTGAAGGAGTTCCCACATATGCTGAGCACTTGTTGGTTGCTTTTCCTTCACTCTGTGGTCCAACTTACCCCAAACCATCTCAATTGGGTTGAGGTCAGATGATTGTGGAGGCCAGGTCATCTGATGCAGCACTCAATCTCTCTCCTTCTTGGTAAAATAGCCCTGACACAGCCTGGAGGTATGTTTTGGGTCATTCTCCTGTTGAAAAACAAATGATAGTCCCACTAAGAGCAAATTAGATGTAGTGGCGTATCGCTGCAGAATGCTGTGGTAGCCATGCTGATTAAGCGTGCTTTGAATTCTAAATAAATCAGTGTCACCAGCAAATAACCTCCACACCGTCACACCTCCTCCATGCTTCACGGTGGGAATCGCACATGCGGCGATCATCCCTTCACCGACTCTGCATCTCACAAAGACAGGGTGGTTGGAACCAAACATCTCAAATTTGGACTCATCAGACCAAAAAGGACAGACTTCCATCAGTCTAATGTCCATTGCTCGTGTTTCTTGGCCCAAGCAAGTCTCTTCTTATTGTTGTCCTTTAGTAGTGGTTTCTTTGCAGCAATTCAACCATGAAAGCCTGATTCACGCAGTCTCCTCTGAGCAGTTGATGTTGAGATGTGTCTGTTACTTGAACTCTGAAGCATTTATTCATAATATGGACTTGGTCTTTTACCAAATAGGGCGATCTTCTGTTATCCACCCCTACCTTGTCACAACACAACTGACTGGTTCAAACGCATTAAGGAGGAAATAAATTCCACTATTTAACTTTTAAGGCACACCTGTTAATTGAAATGCAGTCCAGGTGGAGTTGGTTGAAAGAATGCCAAAGAGTGTGCAAGCTGTCAAGGCAAAGGGTGGCTACTTTTGGTTACTACATGATTCCATGTGTAATTTCATAGTTTTGATGTCTTCACCATTATTCTACAATGTAGAAAATAGGAAAAATAAAGCAAAACCCTGGAATGAGTAGGTGTCCAAACTTTTGACTGGTACACACAACCGTTCAAAGGTTTGGGGTCACTTAGAAATGTCCTTGTTTTTGAAGAAAACAATGCACATTTTTTGCCCATTTAAATATAACATCAAATTGATCAGAAATACAGTGTAGACATTGTTAATGTTGTAAATTACTATTGTAGCTGGAAATGGCTGATTTTTTATGGAATATCTACATAGGTGTACAGAGGCCCATTATCAACAACCATCACTCTTGTGTTTCAATGGCACGTTGTGTTAGCTAATCCAAGTTTATAATTTTAAAGGGATAATTGATCATTAGAAAACCCTTTGGCAGTTCCTCTGTCCAGTATGTGTGTTCTTTTGACCATCTTAATCTTTTATTTTTATTGGCCAGTTTGAGATATGGCTTTTTCTTCGTAACTCTGCCTAGAAGGCCAGCACCACAGTCACCTCTTCACTGTTGACATTGAGACAGTGTTTTAGCGGGTACTATTTAATGAAGCTGCGTTGTTGTGAGGCGTATGTTTCTCAAACTAGACACTAATGTACTTGTCCTCTTGCTCAGAAGACAAAGTGAACAGTTTTTGAAATTGTTGCCAATATATTTTAAAAAATTAAAAAGGCAGAAATACCTTATTTACATACGTAGTCAGACTCTTTGCTCGGAGAATTAAAAATTGAGCTCAGGTGGATCCTGTTTCCATTGATTATCTTGAAATGTTTCTACAACTTGATTGGAATTGTGGTAAATTCAATTCATTGGACATGATTTGGAAAGGCACACACAACTGTCTATATAAAGGTCCCACAGTTGGCAGTGCATGTCAGAGCAAAAACCAAGCCATGAAGTCGAAGGAATTGTCAGTAAAGCTCCGAGACAGGATTGTGTCAAGGGACAGATCTGGGGAAGGTTCTCAAAACAATTCTGCAGCATTGAAGGTCCCAAAGAACACAGTGGCATTCTTAATTGGAAGAAGTTTAGAACCACCAACACTCTTCCTAGAGCTGGCCACCCGGCCAAACTGAGCAATCAGGGGAGAAGGGCCTCGATTAGGGAGGTGAACAAGAACCCGATGGTCAGTCTGACAGAGCTCCTCTGGAGATAGGAGAACCTTCCAGAAAAACAACCTTCAGCTTTTATGGTACAGTGGCCAGATGGAAGTCACTCCACAGTAAAAGGCACAAGACAGCCCGCTTGCAGTTTGCCAAAAGGCACCGAAAGGACTCAGACCATGAGAAACAAGATCCTCTGGTCTGATGAAACCAAGATTTAACGCTTTGGCCTGAATGCCAAGCGATATGTCTGGAGGAAACCTGGCACGATCAATGGTAATTTCAATACACAGTGACAAGCTCCTAAGGCCCATTGTCGTGCCATTCAACCGCCGCCATCACCTCACGTTCCAGCATGACAATGCACAGCCTTATGCCGCAAGGGTCTGTACACAATTCCTGGAAGCTGAAAAGTCCCAGGTCTCCCACACATGCTCAATGGGTGACATGTCTGGTGAGTATGGCCTGCATACTCACCTATTACGTCACCTATTGAGCATGTTTGGGTGGCACTGGATCGACGTGTACGACAGCGTGTTCCAGTTCCCGCCAATATCCAGCAATTTCACACAGCCATTGAAAATGAAATGGACAACATTCCACAATCAACAGTCCGATCAACTCTATGCAAAGGAGGTGTGTTGCACTGCATGAGGCAAATGGTGGTGACTGGATTTCTGATCCACTCCACCTTTATCTTTATTCCAAGTAATGCGAAATACATAGATTAGGGCCTAATTCATTTTTCAATTAACTGATTTCCTTACATGAACTAACTCAGTCAAATGAAATTGCTGCATTTATATTATTGTTCAGTGTTGTGCATATTGTCACAATGACATGAGACAAGTTTTATCCACACAATTAACATTATTTTACCCATTGGTCAAAATGTGTTTTTTTATTGGACCCCCTAAAGTCTTCAATATTAACCTTTTAGATTTTGTCTCAAATTCCCCAAAATCTATTGATCAACCCTCCTGCCACCAAGTTGAAATGTAATGGTATTTAACTTCTGGCTTCCCAGTGACTGTTTTTGTGCAACCCAATACTAGAATTGAATGCAACGGGTAGTGTATGTTACCAAATACACCCGCGTTGCTTAAACGCACACAGATAAGGTGGTAGCTACTAACTTACTAACGTTAGCTAAGTTATGCAACAACGTATGACGGGCGAGGAATGGGAGAAAAGTTAAGTGTCAACTTGACGTAAACTAGCTAGGCTAACGCTATTTCGTCTGACATTCTTTACCTCAGCGTATCAAAAGTTAACTTGTTTTTAAGTTTGCAGCTAGTTCGCCATCTGGCCAGTTAACTAACGTTAACATATGGTATTGGTAAACGTGAAAACAACCACAGTTTGACCTGCGAGAGTTGTGTGACTGGCTGGCTTAGAGGCTGGCCAATGCTAACACTAGCTGGCTAAACATTAACGTTACCCTGTTGGGCAGGCTAGCAACTTAGCTAACTTACTAGCTGACGCCCGGTAACGTTCGCGTAGCAAGCTTGCTAGCTAGCAAGCGTGCTGTCAACTCACAAGCGTGTATGATTAGCTATCATTTAACAGTGAATAATCGGCATATAGTTTTTTAATGAGATTGCAAATATTCGTCCAGATAGCTAGCTACTCACATTGCTACGACTATCGATGGCCTGCAGCAGCCGGTCTCTCATCTGCTGCGGAGTTGCTGAGGCCGTTGTCATTGCCTGTTCGGTGCGATCCGGCAGACGGGGGAGGAATCCTCCAACAACGAATACTGTGGTACTTGTAGACACTCACAGGCCTTTAGGGAGATATGCAAGACACTTGAGCAGCATATTTATCTGATGCATTTACGCTTAAAGGTTCGTAAAATGTCACATGGATTCAGAAATGTGTCAGCCGCCTGCTATTGACTCTTGGGCGCTTTGGAAACTCACCACCAGCTGCTGGATCTCAACGGCCTCCTATTGCATTATGGGATGCAATACTTGGCCGTGTCAGAGAGGAAGAGGCGATGCGAGAGGTTTCACCACAGAACAATATTTGGTTTCACTCGGTCTAAAACAAGCCCAATGCGTTTCTAAGAGCGTATTTTGGACCTAAACGTGTCGCTTGCCTGCCTTCCCGCTTTTGGGGCAACGACTCCCATTGTTAGGGAGGAGACATGAGATCAATACCAAATGGACTCCTCAGTCCTATGCGCTTGTGGAGATCCGAGAAGATTTGACAGTGTAAGCAATATGGTAATTGGGCCCTTAGTGGACGCATCAGGATACCCATAAAACCTATCGGTCAAACACGGAAATGGTTCCAATCGTTTTCCACCATTCATTTGACCCATTGTGGATTTTAGGAACACTTCAAATAAGGGCTATGTTTCATTTAGGCTTACCCTGGCGTGACGTTTTTGATAACATTAAATCTCTCTCGGACAGGGTGACTTTTATATTTGGCTCTAGTTAGTCTCAGATTTGAAAATGCTAATTTGCATCAAGTAGGCATCATGCAAGACTACAAACCACCGCAAACTCTTCGTGCACCTCATCTCTAGTTGACACCTTTGCTCACGGACGGCCCACTCTTTAGGCAAGATTAAGCGGTCACCTAGGGCGGCAGATTAACGAGGGTGGCATTTTCTGATGCAATAACAACACATAAAACCTCATTTTGCCCCCCCAATTTTTTTTTTCAATCAGTGGTTATGGGCGTTTTAAGTAGGCACCGATGCCCACCCGGCGATAAACAGTTGCCACTTAGTCAAAGACAGGGGAGCAAAATAGCGCATATCCAGGGTGCTGTTGGAGATACACATCCGTAAAAAAAAAAAAATAGTGATCATAAATCATGCAGCAGATCATGTTGTATATGGCCCTTTTCTGTAGCCTACAGGCTAGAAATCAAATGTATGACAATGTAATGACATGCATGTTTCTCCGATCAAATAGCCTAACCTAAATGGGCCCAATCAAATAAGAAATACGCTGTCATGTTTAAACAACATATCCTAAAACGGGACAAGTCAAAGTAAAATTAGCTGTCTGTAATGGACAATCACAATAGTTGTCCGGGAGTTTCACCTCATTGTCATGATCAGTGGTACAAATTTGTATCCGTAAATATTTTTTTATTGTTGGTCATAGCAAAAATAAAATGCTTCTGTATTTCCCGGTGTGTAGCAAAATCTGCTTTCCCAGCCAGACCAGAGAGCAAATCAGGTGCACTATACATTTACCGCTGACAAGTCTAATTGGGGCGGCAGGGTAGCCTAGTGGTTAGAGCGTTGGACTAGTAACCGGAATGTTGCAAGTTCGAATCCCCGAGCTGACAAGGTTCAAATCTGTCGTTCTGCCCCTGAACAGGCAGTTAACCCACTGTTCCTAAGCCGCCATTGAAAATAAAGAACTTGCCTAGTAAAATTTAACAAATGGCTCAGATGTTGTCTTCAGTAACCTCGCAGGCGTAAAAGAAAGCTACAGCTAAATTGATACTTTGAGATTTCAAAACTTTTAAAACCATGACTAGACAGAGAGAGACTTCAAATACAGCAAAGATATGCTGTTTTATGAGTGAGTTCATGTTTAAGTTCTTGCTCAGCAAGGTCAACACTTTGTATTCAACACATTTATAAACGCCACAACAAGCACTGCAGCAGTAATGAATGAGTAGGAAAGTGTATCGATAGGCTTGCGTTGTTATTATTATCGGTTTCGGTCTTTTTTAATGTCAAGTAATATTTCACTTTCTCTGTTCATAGAAGTAACACAATGAATTTGTGCATGAGGCAGAAATAATGCAGTGCGACTAGAGTTTCGCCATCAGCTGGAAGACCGTGTCCCTTTTTGGTCAGTGTCAGTGGAGGAAAGGGAGAGCGGAGTGATGTTGAGAGGCGGACCCTCAGCCTACTGAGAGTGACCATCAGATGGTGCATCAGGCCAGTACTATTAAAATAAAAAAGCAAATTATTCAAATGTATACTCACTCAGCTGTGCTTTACAAGTAATACAACGGGTCTATTACCTGTGTGATCATATCGCCTACGTCAAATATATACAGTTGAAGTCGGAAGTTTACATACACCTTAGCCAACTACATTTAAAAACTCAGTTTTTCACAATTCCTGACATTTAATCTGAGTAAAATAATCCCTGTTTTATGTCAGTTAGGATTACCACTTTATTTTAAGAATTTGAAATGTCAGAATTATTTATTTCAGCTTTTATTTCTTTCATCACATTCCCAGTGGGTCAGAAGTTTACATCCACTCAATTAGTAGACAATTAGTAGCATTTCCTTTAAATTGTTTAACTTCGGTCAAATGTTTTGGCGAGCCTTCCACAAGCTTCCCACAATAAATTGGGTGAATTTTGGCCCATTCCTCCTGACAGAGCTGGTGTAACTGAGTCAGGTTTGTAGGCCTCCTTGCTTGCACACACTTTTTCAGTTCTGCCCACAAATTTTCTATAAGATTGAGGTCAGGGCTTTGTGATGGCCACTCCAATAGCTTGAATTTGTTGTCCTTAAGCCATTCTGCCACAACTCTGGAAGTATGCTTGGGGTCATTGTCCATCTGGAAGACCCATTTGCAACCAAGCTTTAACTTCCTGATTGATGTCTTGAGATGTTGCTTCAATATATCCACAATTTTCCATCCTCATGACGCCATCTATTTTGTGAAGTGCACCAATCCTTCCTGCAGCAAAGCACCCCCACAACATGATGCTGCCACCCCCATGCTTCACTGATGGGATGGTGTTCTTCAGCTTGCAAGCCTCCCTCTTTTTCCTACAAACATAACGATGGTCATTATGGCCAAACAGTTCTATTTTTGTTTCATCAGACCAGAGGACGTTTCTCCAAAAAGAACAATCTTTGTCCTCATGTGCAGTTGCAAACTATAGTCTGGCTTTTTTATGGTGGTTTTGGAGCAGTGGCTTCTTCCTTGCTTATCGGCCTTTCAGGTTATGTCGATATATAGGACTCGTTTTACTGTGGATATAGATACTTTTGTACCTGTTTCCTCAAGCATCTTCACAAGGTCCTTTGCTGCTGTTCTGGGATTAATTTTCACTTTTCACACCAAAGTACCAGCATTTCTAGAAGACAGAACGTTTCTCCTTCCTGAGCAGTATGACGGCTGCGTGGTCCCATGGTGTTTATACTTGCATACTATTGTTTGTATAGATGAACGTGGTACCTTCAGGCATTTTGAAATTGCTCCCAAGGATGAACCAGACTTGTGGAGGTCCACAATTGTATTTCCGAGGTCTTGGCTGACTTTTTTTGATTTTCCCATGATGTCAAGCAAAGAGGCACTGAGTTTGAAGGTAGGTCTTGAAATACATCCACAATTACACCTCCAATTGACTCAAATGATGTCAATTAGCCTATCAGAAGCTTCTAAAGCCATGACAATTTTCTGGAATTTTCCAAGTGTCACGATCTTCTAAATGAGCAGACCAAGGTGCAGCGTGAGTACAGTTTCACATCTTTAATTACAAAGTGAAATTAGAAACAAAATAACAAATCTTACAAAGACCCGTGACTACGTAGTGCTCAAACACACTAACACAAACATAAACAATATCCCATAACCCACAGATGGAAAAAAATGCTGCTTAAGTATGATCCCCAATTAGAGACAACGATAGCCAGCTGCCTCTAATTGGGAATCATGCCAAAACCCCAACATAGAAAAAACAACCTAGAACCCCACATAGAAAATATAAACTAGACTAACCCCCCAGTCACGCCCTGACCTACTCCACCATAGAAAATAAAGGCTCTCTATGGTCAGGACGTGACACCAATCTGTTTAAAGGCACAGTCAGCTTAGTGTTTGTAAACTTCTGACCCACTGGAATTGTGATACAGTGAATTAAGTGAAATAATCTATCTGTAAACAATTGTTGGAAAAATTACTTGTGTCTTGCACAAAGTAGATGGCCTAACTGACTTGCCAAAACTAAAGTTTGTTAAGAATACATTTGTGGAGTGGTTGAAAAACAAGTTTTAATGACTCCAACCGAAGTGTATGTAAACTTCCGACTTCAACTGTATATTTTTAAATGGCTCTAACAACAATGCAGTCATTGGTTGGGCAAAACAAGCTAAGCCAATATGCAGTGATAATTTATTGGGTTTATAGCTTACTGCACAAACCTCATTGCTACAGTACTGTTTTAAATTGGTTAATGTTTTATAGGCTTACTTAAGTCATATTAAAAAAAATCATCTGAGCAGTAGATCTCAGCTTGCATTTTGACTCAAAGTGATCTTGACATTTTATGCATTGCACTGCTAGCTAGCTTTAGCTTTCAGCACTAGATTCATTCTCTGATCCTTTGATTGGGTGGACATGTTTGTTCATGTTGCAAGAGCTATGATAGGTTGGAGGACATCCTGCGGAAGTTGTCATAATTACTGTGCAAGTCCATGGAGGAGGGTGAGAACCATGAGCCTCCTAGGTTTTGTATTGAAGTCAATGTACCCAGAGGAGGACAGAAGCTAGCTTTCCTCCGGCTACACCATGGTGCTACCCTACAGAGTTCTGCTGAGGATATTGTAGACCATTGCAAAACAGTGTGTTTTAATCAATTTGGTGACATGAATATATTTGGTATAGTTTTATCTAAAAGGGATAACTTTAATGTTTCACAATTTTAAATTTTCCTTAGGAGCCTCCACTATGTTCTGTCCAGTCTGTACCAGCCTTGATTTTGCCCAAACATAGACTCCTATAAATGAAGTCTTTTCCACTTTCATTCAGAACCAAAAATGAGCCTGATTTTGACATTGGGAAAAATACGTATTTTCAACATCCAGAAAATAAGGGCACATTTTTTGGTCTCGCCTAGGGCGGCAGAACAGCAAGGACCAGCCCTGCCTTTGCTATCAGCTAGCTAGCTACTAGCTACCTTGATCCAAAATGAAAGATATATTGAACATTTTAATCTACTGTTCCATATTTTAAATAATGTCTTATTTATGCATTTGGTTGTGTCTTGTACAGAATACTGTCCTCGTAGCAGTCATATTTCTAACGTGCCATTAATACTTGGCTAGTTTTTTTGCAAAGACGCTATATAGCTAGCTACCTACCCACCTACATACCAAGATGATATTAGCAACATACCCTTATTTTACCAGATACTCTTCTACTTCAGTCGGTGGACATCTTTATTTAATCCCTTATAATTTCTGCCAACTATATGAACACGGTGAAATTATTCAATTCATGGTATCAGAATTCACTGCTTTATTAAAGCAATTTGGGAACTGACTTGTTCTGTTGCACAGTCAAAGCCACATTTAAACATTGCAGAATGTATCCATAATCATGAATGAATAAGCATATTTATTTGACAAGAATGCACCTAGACACCCAACAATCACGTCAAACACTTGAGCTCCAACAATGACACCGTTTTAGAGAAATCCAAATACACTGAACAAGAAAAGAAAATGCAACAATTTCAAAGATTTTACTGAGTTACAGTTCATATAAAGGAAATTAGTCAATTTAAATAAATTCATGAGGCCCTAATCAATGGATTTCACAACTGGGAATACAGATATGCATCTGTTGGTCACAGATACCTTAAAAAAAGGTAGGGGTGTGGATCAGAAAACCAGTCAGTATCTGGTGTGGCCACCATTAGCCTCATGCACCATGACACATCTCCTTCGCATAGAGTTGATCAAGCTGTTGATTGTGGCCTATGGAATGTTGTCCCACTCCTTTTCAGTGCGAAGTTGCTGGATATTGGTGGTAACTGGAACACACTGTCATACATGTTGATCCAGAGCATCCCAAACATGCTCAATGGGTGACATGTCTGGTGATTATGCAGGCCATGGAAGAACAGGGACATTTTCAGCTTCTAGGAATTGTGTGCAGATTCTTGCTACATAGGGCAGTGCATTATGCTGAAACATGAGGTGATGGAAGCGGATGAATGGCACAACAATGGGCCTCAGGATATCATCACGGTATGTCTGTGCATTCAAATTGCCATCAATAAAATACAATTTTGTTTGTTGTCTGTAGCTTATGCCTGCCCATACAATAACCCCACCATAACCATGGGCCATATCTACATACGTTGACATCAGCAAACCACTCGCCCACACAACGCCATACACTCTGTCGGCCATCTGCCCGGTACAGTTGAAACCTTCTGATTCATTAATGAAGAGCACACTTCCCCAGTGTGCCAGTGGCCAACGAAGGTGCGGATTTGCCCACTGAAGTCGTTTTTGACGCCAAACTGCAATCAGGTCAACACCCTGGTGAGGACAATGAGCATGCAGATGAGCTTTCCTGAGACTGTTTCTTACAGTTCGTGCAGAAATTCTTCCGTTGTGCAAACCCACAGTTTCATCAGCTGTCCAGATGGCTGGTCTCAGACAATCCCGCTGGTAAAAAAGCCAGATGTGGAGGTCCTGGGCTGGCATGGTTACACATGGTCTGCGGTTGTGAGGCAGGTTGGATGTACTGGGCTCCCGAGTGGTGCGGTGGTCTAAGGCACTGCAACTCTGTGCAAGAGGCGTCACTACAGTCCCTGGTTCAAATCGTGGCAGTATTACATCCGGCCGTGATTGGGAGTCCCATCAGGCAGCGCACAATTGGCCCAGCGTCGTCCGGGTTTGACTGTCATTGTAAATAAGAATTTGTTCTTATCTGACTTGCCTAGTTACATTTCTTAAATAAATACTGATAAATTCTCTAAAACAACTTGGATGCAGCTTATGGTAGAGAAATTCATTCTCTGGCAACCGTTCTGGTGGACATTGTTGTGTGATAAAACTGCACATTTTAGATTGGCCTTTTATTTTCCCCAGCACAACGTACACCTGTGTAATGATTACACTGTTTAATCATCTTCTTGATATGCCACCCTTTTCAGGTGGATGGATTGTCTTGGCAAAGGAGAAATGCTCACTAACAGGGATGTAGAAACATTTTTTTGTGTAGGATCTTTTATTTCAGCTCATGAAACATGGGACCAACACTTTACGTTGCGTTTATATTTTTGTTCAGTATAGTAAACAATGCATACAGTGCCTTGCGAAAGTATTCGGCCCCCTTGAACTTTGCGACCTTTTGCCACATTTCAGGCTTCAAACATAAAGATATAAAACTGTATTTTTTTGTGAAGAATCAACAACAAGTGGGACACAATCATGAAGTGGAACGACATTTATTGGATATTTCAAACTTTTTTAACAAATCAAAAACTGAAAAATTGGGCGTGCAAAATTATCCAGCCCCCTTATTAAGTTAATACTTTGTAGCGCCACCTTTTGCTGCGATTACAGCTGTAAGTCGCTTGGGGTATGTCTCTATCAGTTTTGCACATCGAGAGACCGACATTTTTTCCCATTCCTCCTTGCAAAACAGCTCGAGCTCAGTGAGGTTGGATGGAGAGCATTTGTGAACATCAGTTTTCAGTTCCTTCCACAGATTCTCGATTAGATTCAGGTCTGGACTTTGACTTGGCCATTCTAACACCTGGATATGTTTATTTTTGAACCATTCCATTGTAGATTTTTTCTTCCAGAATGGTCCTGTATTTGGCTCCATTCATCTTCCCATCAATTTTAACCATCTTCCCTGTCCCTGCTGAAGAAAAGCAGGCCCAAACCATGATGCTGCCACCACCATGTTTGACAGTGGGGATGGTGTGTTCAGGGTGATGAGCTATGTTGCTTTTACGCCAAACATAACGTTTTGTATTGTTGCCAAAAAGTTCAATTTTGGTTTCATCTGACCAGAGCACCTTCTTCCACATGTTTGGTGTGTCTCCCAGGTGGCTTGTGGCAAACTTTAAACAACACTTTTTATGGATATCTTTAAGAAATGGTTTTCTTCTTGCCACTCTTCCATAAAGGCCAGATTTGTGCAATATACGACTGATTGTTGTCCTATGGACAGAGTCTCCCACCTCAGCTGTAGATCTCTGCAGTTCATCCAGAGTGATCATGGGCCTCTTGGCTGCATCTCTGATCAGTCTTCTCCTTGTATGAGCTGAAAGTTTAGAGGGACGGCCAGGTCTTGGTAGATTTGCAGTGGTCTGATACTCCTTCCATTTCAATATTATCGCTTGCACAGTGCTCCTTGGGATGTTTAAAGCTTGGGAAATCTTTTTGTATCCAAATCCGGCTTTAAACTTCTTCACAACAGTATCTCGGACCTGCCTGGTGTGTTCCTTGTTCTTCATGATGCTCTCTGCGCTTTTAACGGACCTCTGAGACTATCACAGTGCAGGTGCATTTATACGGAGACTTGATTACACACAGGTGGATTGTATTTATCATCATTAGTCATTTAGGTCAACATTGGATCATTCAGAGATCCTCACTGAACTTCTGGAGAGAGTTTGCTGCACTGAAAGTAAAGGGGCTGAATAATTTTGCACGCCCAATTTTTCAGTTTTTGATTTGTTAAAAGTTTGAAATATCCAATAAATGTCGTTCCACTTCATGATTGTGTCCCACTTGTTGATTCTTCACAAAAAAAATACAGTTTTATCTTTATGTTTGAAGCCTGAAATGTGGCAAAAGATCAAAGTTCAAGGGGGCCGAATACTTTCGCAAGGCACTGTACATATGCCTTTTATACACAACATATAAAACATTTGAATTTAGGTGAACACTAAATTATATTCATCAATGATGGAAACCTGGAACATTAAATAACTGAGTGCAAAGGTTCTTCTGCTTTTCAATTTGAGTAGTTAGACCAGCACAAATAGTACAACGTAAAACAGCACATTGTGTTTTTGGTGGGCGAGTTACAAATGGAAAACCTGGATGCGTACGGTCGGTTTTACATAAAACTCCAGCAGAATGAGAAACCCACTTACCAGACTCAAAACAGGAAGCCATGCCTAGACGCAGCTATATACACCATTTCTGTCAATGTAAAAGGTCCATGTTGCTGCTGTCAATTGTGAGCAGCACATTTACCACTGCATTCGGTCTGAACCCCAACAATAAGCAGGAGGGGAGCATTACACAGGTGAAAAAAGGTAGCAAAAACAGTACACTTTTAAACATGTTACTCAGTCTAGATGTTATCACATCAGGAGAAGAAACAGTGTAGGAAGCAGCATAGAGAAAATGGGTGAAGGTAGGGTGGGTTTATAGAGTTAAGATGGATAGATCCAAAGTGTCCGAAGTTGAGGCAGAAAAGGCATAGATGTGGAATAAGTGTCATGCATTGGTGTAATAGGTGGCAGGGAAGTCAGGCGCAGGAGAGTCAAACTGAGTGTAAAATGGAGTCTTTTAATAAAGTTCCACGAGTATGCTCCATAACAATAAATGTACAAACAAACCAAACATGTGTACGAGGACCCGACGCGCACCTATGCAACAATCACACTATACTGACAATAAAACAATCTCTGACAAATACATGAGGGGAAACAGAGGGTTAAATACACAACAGGTAATGAATGGGATTGAAAACAGGTGTGGGAAGACAAGACAAAACCAATGGAAAATGAAAAAAGGATCAATGATGGCTAGAAGACCGGTGACGTCAAACGCCGAGCACCGCCCGAACAAGGAGAGGCAAAGACTTCGGCAGAAGTTGTGACAGTACCCCCCCCCCCCCCCCACCCGACGCGCGGCTCCAGCTGCGCGTCGACACCGGCCTCGGGGACGACCCGGAGGGCGAGGTGCAGGGCGATCCGGATGGAGACGGTGGAATTCTGATTACATGGAAGGATCTAACACGTCCTCCACCGGAACCCAGCATCTCTCCTCCGGCCCGTACCCCTCCCAGTCCACGAGGTACTGAAGGCCCCTCGCCCAACGTCTCAAATCCAAAATGGATCGAACAGAGTACGCCGGAACCCCCTCAATGTCTAGAGGAGGCGGAGGAACATCACGTACTTCAGCCTCCTGGAGCGGGCCAGCCACCATCGGCCTGAGGAGAGACACATGGAACGAGGGGTTAATACGGTAATGAGTGGGTAGTTGTAACCTATAACATACCTCGTTCACTCTCCTCAGGACTTTAAATGGCCCCACAAACCGCGGACCCAGCTTCCGGCAGAGCAGGCGAAGGGGCAGGTTTTGGGTCAAGAGCCAGACCCTGTCCCCTGGTGCGAACACTGGGGCCTCACTGTGGCGACGGTCTGCGATAATTTTCTGGCGCCTTATGGCACGTTGAAGGTGGACGTGGGCTGCCTCCCAGGTTTCCTCAGCGTGCCGAAACCAATTGTCCACCGCAGGGGCCTCGGTCTGGCTCTGATGCCAAGGAGCCAGAACCGGCTGATACCCTAATACACATTGAAAGGGAGTAAGGTTAGTGGAGGAGTGACGTAGCGAGTTCTGAGCCATCTCTGCCCAGGGCACGAACTTTGCCCACTCCCCCGATCCTGGCAATAAGACCGCAGAAACCTACCCACATCCTGGTTAACTCTCTCCACCTGCCCATTACTCTCGGGGTGAAAACCTGAGGTAAGACTAACCGAGATCCCCAGACGCTCCATGAACACCTTCCAGACCCGGTGTAACCCTGTGAAGGTGGAAGATCAGTCAAAAAATCCACCGACAGGTGCGACCATGGCCGTTGAGGAACGGGTAGAGGTTGTAGCTTACCTCTGGGCAGGTGTCTAGGAGCCTTGCACTGGGCGCACACCGAACAGGAAGAAACATAAATCCTCACGCCCTTAGCTAAAGTGGGCCACCAGTACCTTCCTTCAAGATAGCGCATCGTCCGACCTATCCCAGGATGACCAGAGGAGGGTGATGTGTGAGCCCAATATATCAATCGGTCGCGGACAGCAGACAGAACGTACAGACGACCAGCTGGACACTCAGGGGGAGAAGGCTCTGCACGTGACGCCCGCTCAATGTCCGCGTCCAGCTCCAACACTACAGGCGCCACCAGACACGAAGCTGGGAGTATGGGAGTGGGATCCATGGACCGCTCCTCTGTGTCATACAGCCGAGACAATGCGTCTGCCTTAACGTTCTGGGAGCCTGGTCTGTAAGAAAGAGTAAACACAAAACGAGTGAAAAACATGGCCCACCTTGCCTGGCGAGGATTCAATCTCTTCGCCTGCCGGATGTACTCCAGATTGCGGTGGTCAGTCCAGATGAGAAAAGGGTGTTTAGCCCCCTCAAGCCAATGCCTCCACACCTTCAAGGTTTCTACGACAGCTAACAGCTCTCGGTTCCCCACATCATAGTTTCGCTCCGCCGGGCTGAGTTTCTTCGAAAAGAAAGCACAGGGGCGAAGCTTCAGTGGCGTACCCGAACGCTGAGAGAGCACTGCTCCTATCCCAGCTTCGGATGCATCCACCTCCACTATGAATGGCAAAGAGGGATCCGGATGAGCCAGCACAGGCACCGAGGTAAACAGAGTCCTCAGGTGCTCAAAAGCCCTGTTCGCCTCAGCCGACCACTGCAAGCTCACCGGGCCCCCCTTTAGCAGTGAAGTAATGGGAGCTGCCACCTGACCAAAACCCTGGATAAACCTCCGGTAGTAATTGGAAAACCCCAAAAAACGCTGCAACTCCTTTACCGTGGTTGGAGTTGGCCAATTACGCACGGCTGTAATGCGGTCGCTCTCCATCTCCACTCCTGAAGTGGAAATCCGATGCCCTAGGAAGGAGATGGATTGTTGGAAAAACAAGCATTTCGCAGCCTTGACATATAGATCATGCTCCAACAGGCGACCAAGCACCCTGCGCACCAGGGACACATGCTCGGCGCGTGTAGCAGAGTATATCAGAATATCATCGATATACACCACTACACCCTGCCCGTGCAGGTCCCTGAAGATCTCATCTACAAATGATTGGAAAACTGATGGAGCATTCATCAACCCATATGGCATGACCAGGTACTCATAATGACCTGAGGTAGTGCTAAATGCCGTCTTCCACTCATCACCCC
Organism: Oncorhynchus masou masou; assembly: GCF_036934945.1. Taxonomy (NCBI): domain Eukaryota; kingdom Metazoa; phylum Chordata; class Actinopteri; order Salmoniformes; family Salmonidae; genus Oncorhynchus; species Oncorhynchus masou. The sequence continues at coordinate 38,572,351 of NC_088214.1, read as the reverse complement.
TCTTAATACGCACCAGATTGTACGCACTCCGGAGATCCAATTTTGTGAAAAAACGTGCTCCGTGCATTAACTCAATAACCGTATTGATCAGAGGTAGCGGGTAACTATATTTCACTGATTTTATTAAGACCTCTATAATCAATGCACAGGCGTAAACCGCCATCTTTTTTTTCACAAAAAAGAAACTCAAAGAGACGGGTGAAATGGATGGCTGAATGAACCCCTGATGCAGGGAGTCAGAGACATATGTCTCCATAACCTCCGTCTCCGCTTGCGACAGGGGATACACGTGACTCTTGGGATATGCAGCGTCTACCAGGAGATCTATCGCACAATCCCCCCGTCGATGGGGTGGTAATTGAGTCGCCTTCTTTTTACAGAAGGCGAGAGCCAAATCGGCATATTCGGGGGGAATGCGCACGGTAGAGACCTGGTCTGGACTTTCCACCGTAGTAGCACCAACGGAAACCCCTAAACACCTACCTGAGCATTCTTGCGACCACCCCGTGAGAGCCCTCTGTGGCCAAGAAACAGTGGGGTTATGACAAACTAACCAGGGTAGGCCTAGCACCACAGAATACGCAGGAGAATCAACAAGGAAAAGACTAATCTTCTCCTTGTGATTCTCCTGCGTTATCATACACAAAGGTGCGGTTACCTCCCTGATAAACCCTGACCCTAATGGTCGACTATCTAAGGCATGAATAGGGAAAGGCATATCCACAGGAACAATAGGGATCCCTAAACTATGAGCTAGACTTTTATTAATGAAATTCCCAGCCGCACCTGAATCTACTAGTGCCTTATGCTGGGAATGCAGTGAAAAATCAGGAAAAGAGACAGAGACAAACATTAGTGCAGCAGAGGGCTCTGGATGAGAATGGTGCCTACTCACCTGGGGTGACGCCAGAATGCCCTGCCTGCCCTCTCTATTCCCAGAGGAACCAACCCGGCACCGATCAGCAGTGTGCCCTCTGCGACCATGAAAGGTGCTCGAGCGGGAACCCCCTCCGGTCTCCCTGTGCACCATCCCTCCCAATTCCATAGGTTCGGGAGAGAGGGTGCGGGAGGATGGAACAACCAGACCCCGATCTAGACGTCCACGAGTAGCCAGCATGTTGTCCAGCTTGATGGACATGTCCACCAGCTGGTCGAAGGTGAGGGTTGTGTCTCTACATGGCAGCTCCCGACGGACGTCCTCGCGTAGACTACAACGGTAATGGTCGATCAGGGCCCTGTCGCTCCATCCAGCGCCGGCAGCCAAGGTCCTAAACTCCAAAGCAAAATCCTGGGCACTCCTCGTCTCCTGTCTCAGATGATAGAGGAGCTCACCCGCTGCTTTGCCTTCAGGTGGGTGATCGAATACTATCCGGAATTGGCGGGTGAACTCCTCAAAATGGTCCAACGCCGCATCCTCCCTTCTACACACAGCGCTGGCCCATTCCAGGGCTTTCCCGGTGAGGCATGAGACGAGGGCGTAACTCTTCTCACGGTCAGATGGTACTGGGGAGGCCGTGGCTAGATATAAGTTCTGTTTGAGGAGGAAACCCTGGCAGCCGGCAGTATCTCCGTTGTATCCCGTAGGTAGGGATAAATGGATCCTCGATTCCGGAGAGGAAAAAATGTTCACTGGAGATTCCGGTTGTGGTGGTGGTGGCGCTGGAGAAACTCCCTGTCTCTCCCAGCGATCTATTTTCTGGACAATGTGCTCCATGACGGAGCTGATACAGTCAAGCTCCCTCGCTTGTTCCTGAACGCGTTCCTCCAGGTCCATGGGCAGTGTCCTCTCCTGCTGACTTCATATATATTGGTCAGAGATTCTGTCATACATAGGTGTAATAGGTGGCAGGGAAGTCAGGCGCAGGAGAGTCAAACTGAGTGTAAAATGGAGTCTTTTAATAAAGTTCCACGAGTATGCTCCATAACAATAAATGTACAAACAAACCAAACATGGGTACGAGGACCCGACGCGCACCTATGCAACAATCACACTATACTGACAATAAAACAATCTCTGACAAAGACATGAGGGGGAACAGAGGGTTAAATACACAACAGGTAATGAATGGGATTGAAAACAGGTGTGTGGGAAGACAAGACAAAACCAATGGAAAATGAAAAAAGGATCAATGATGGCTAGAAGACCGGTGACGTCGAACGCCGAGCACCGCCCGAACAAGGAGAGGCAACGACTTCGGCAGAAGTCGTGACAATAAGGGGTAGCTAGAGGTTGGTTGGCCATGGAATAAACATAAAATGGGGTGCTGGTGTGCTTTTGCACCCCTTTTAGGTCGTTGTCACAAATGTCTGTCCAGTCATACTCGGGGTCTCAGCGTGTGTCCCTCAACATCATTCCTTAGTGATCACAGCATTTAAAAAAACTGAGCCATAGACAATACAACTTAAGCATTGAGGACAACATTTTGTTGGCCACGTTTACACCAGGTCTACTGTGTGTGAATGATGGAATAATCTCACCCCAGCTGTAGGTCCATTGTGTATGGTCACTTAGGCCTGTACATCAACTCTTACTGGGACAATTGGAGACTTGAATGTCTTTGGGTCTGCATCTATAAAAAGGTAAAATACAAAATGGAGGAAGTTAATCTGTGGCTTAGATTGAATTCAAAGTTGAAACAAATGATAAACTAAGAAATATGATGCAACAAACTACTACACACATGAAAGACTGTACCACACGGGCCAGTACAATAGCCTACAGATGGGTGGACTGCTCCAGATCTGATTGCCTGGACTGTGTATAAGCTTTTGTTCCAGCCCAGCCCATACACGATTATAAACCATAGCCTGAAAAAAAACTGTTGGTCGCTAAATCCAGCGAAATGAAAGACCGTGTAAAAACAGCTAGCTGGAGCCGTCTGAGCGGTTGGCTGTAGATGCCCTCACCCACTAGTGCCTTAAATGCTGACTCCACATTGGTCTGGCGGTCCGACAAGAACCAGGCAGATGTGTCCATTTCCAGAGTTTCATTATCTAGTTAGCCACCCCCACATTAACACACAAAGAAGTGAACATTGTGGTTTCTAAAGGCAAGGAACATGTACAAACATGTCAACAGTGGTAATGGGGCTATGCAATTGGATCTGTACATAGCATAGCATTACATGTACATATATTCACACATAACTACTACAAAGAAGATGTCACGATCTTAACAGAGAGAGAGAGAGGTTAATTAGAGCTGCCAGTCCCGATTATCTTATCTAATTGGCCACAAACAAAATGCACATGCGGGGGTGCGCCAGGCCTGAAAGAAAGGGCCTTTTTATTTTTTATTTTTTAATTTTTTAACATAGCCTATTGCCTTGATTCGGTATGTTGATTATTTAACATGATTTAAGTCAGGTGTTAGAGCTGGGCTGGGATAAAACCCTTCACACAGTCCTGCTCTTCAGGACTTCCTGCAATGACTTAATCAGACCAAAGCAGGAGAATAGTGTTCCAGGTTGAAACAGCTTACCTAATTGAGAGGTGGTAAGCCTCAGGCACACCCACTGGTTCTGGAATAGGGAAAGTGTAAAAAAAAAACACACAAAAAACAAGGCTTGCAATTTTAGTATCAATAGCATGACAATAATTCTACCTCAAAAACAAACGTGTGAATACCAATTAATTTAAAACCCACCGTAACAGGTAGGACTAAATAAGGTGACATAACCTTGCCTACTAGGTTAGCAATACTAATGATTATCTGTCTAGAGGGTAACAGCAAACATTTCAATAGTTTCCAGCAGTAAAGTAACCACACTGTTGACTCAACAGATGATGCAAATCAGTCCATCTCTGAAACCTCTCAAAAAGACAGACTAAAATAATACAGCTAGTTGGGGTAGCTACAAGTCATGTAGTACTTGAAGTAGGATACCCACCCCTTACCCACAGACACAAACATTATCAAGTATGCCTAGCCCTAGCTTCACCATCTAAGTTAGCTAGCAAGCTAGATTGTTGGTTTATAAAAGCCAAAGAAAGTTAAACTTGTTTTTATGAATTTCTCATCTATTTAAATGGATAGTCATTTAGATGGCTAATGTAGCCATTTAGCCAGGCTATCTAGTTGCTAACTATGAGCTAGCTAGATAGCAGGCATTTTTTAAATTTAAAACTTAACCAAGAAAGTTCACAGAATTGTCCATTTAAACAACTTTAGACAATTTATGAATGACTAAATGTTTATTAAAAGCCCGGGAGATTCTTACCTTAGCCTTGATTTGGCAGTCTCATCCAGATGACCATGACCCTTGGTGAGGGATGTGAAGCTTGAGACAGGCATTTGTAGTTCTCTATGATAGCAGTTAAATGTCATTTTATTTTGGGGGGTAAATACAGGCAAATATATTAATAAAAGTCACCTTGTCTGGGAGAGATTAACACGGTTATCAAAACGCCAGGCCAGGGTAAGCCTACACAAAACACAGCCTTTATTTGAATATTTTTTTAAACCTACAATGGACATGCAAATATTATCTTTGAATAATCTTAGGAACTCATGACATTGTGAATCATGTTATACAGGACATCACTGGCATTATTCAACCAGATCCATGTAATTTCCTCCTAGGTATTTTTCCTGTTAGAGACACTCCAATTCTCTCAATTTAAATTGATAGATTATCTTTTAGCAGCAGCAAGGAAATGCCTCCTCCAGAAATAAAGCTTGTCCCAAGTGGGTGTGACACCTGCTCCCACTGCACTGCTGCTTGAATTCCACCTGGCGATCTGTTCACCGTCTGCCCTGGCTTATCTCCCCCTGTCTGGTACATGTACCCCTACCACACTCCCCCTCCCTACCAAGCTTTCACTTGCCTTCAGCACACAGGCACTGTGTGTGTACATTTTGCCTCATGACTCCTGCATGCTTTGTTGACTATGAATAATTCTTGTTTACTCTAAAGTGGCACAGTGACTGTTCCCACACTTGGGACTCTGACTCTATTAGTTACACTGACTTTTGGTCCCCCATCCTATTCTAACCACATCTCGCTGGCTTTGTATTCATGTTACCTGACAAAATTGCTGTACAATATGATCCTGTTGCCATCTAATGCACATTCAAATATCATAAATCAACACTGCAGAGCTCTCCCTGTCCTCTGCCGTGCTTCGATTGTATTACTGTTGATGATATCTGGAAATGTGCATGTATACCCTGGCCCATCTACTGTCACTAGCCCCAATTGACTTGTGCTCTGATATGTTTCACTGATTTCTGCTCTCGTAAAAGCCTGGGTTTTCTGCACATTAACACTGGAAATGTATTACCTAAAATTGATTAATTGAAAGTGTGGGTCCCCAGCTCCAATCCAGATGTGTTTGTCATTACTAAGATGTGGTTCAGAAAGAGTATTTTGAATACTGATGTTAACCTTTCTGGCTATTACCTTTTTCGGCAAGACAGATCTTCCAAAGGTGGGGGAGTGGCAATCTTTAACAAGGATCACCTTCAGTGCTTGGTTGTCGCCACCAAGTCTGACCCCAAACTATTTAAGCATTAAACTTTGAATTAGCTCTTTGTTGACTGTTGCGGGGTGTTATCGTCCTCCATCAGCACCGTCCTGTACCCTACCTGCCCTAAACGCTCTTCTGGCCCCTTACAATAAGTCTGAATTTGTCCTGCTGGGTGACCTAAACTGGAACATGCTTAAACCACCTGACCAAGTCCTAAAGCAAAGGGATTCCCTAAATCTTTCTCAGATTATTACCAATTCTATAAGGTATGACTCCAAACACCCAGAAAAGGCTACTCTTCTCGAAGTTATCCTCACCAGTCTATTGTTTTCTGTAATGCCCTTAGTGATCACTGTTTTACAGCCTGTGTTCGTAATGGCTGCTCAGTGAAACGTCCTGTCCTGATTTGTCATAGATGCTTGCTAAAAAACTTTAATGAGCAAGCCTTCCTTCATGACCTGGCCTCTGTAAATTGGTATAGAATCAGCTTGATCCCTTCTGTCGAAGAAGCTTGGACCTTCTTTTTTGATATTGTTAACAAACACTCCCACATAAAGAAAATGAGAATTAAAAACAGGTTCAGCTCCTGGTTCGGCCATGATTTGCAGAGTTACTCCACCTCAATAATCCCTGCCCTGCTACAAAGTTTCTCCCTGCAGGCGGTCACTGAGTCCGAGATGCTAAAGGAGCTCCTTAAACTTGACCCCAAGAAACCATCTCGGTCTGATGGTTTAGACCCATTCTTTAAGGTTGCTGCCCCTATAATCGCCAAGCCTTTCTCTCCTCTGGGGATGTTCCCATTGCTTAGAAGGCAGCCACGGTTGGTTCTTTATTTAAAGGGGGAGATCAAGCTGATCCTAACTGGTATAGGCATATTTCTATTTTGCCATGTTTATCAAAAGTGTTGGAAAAACTGACTGGCTTTCTTGACGTCTATAGTATTCTCTCTGGTATGCAATCTGGTTTCCACTCAGGTTGTGGATGTGTCACTGCAACCTTAAAGGTTCTCAATGATGTCACCATTGCCCTTGATTCTAAGAAATGTAGTGCTGCTATTTCTATTGACTTGGCCAAAGCTTTTGACACAGTAGACCTTTCCATTCTTGTGGGCCGGCAAAGGAGTATTGGTGTCTCTGATGGGTCTTTGGCCTGGTTTGCTAACTACCACTCTCAAAGAGTGTAGTGTATAAAGCCAGAACATCTGCTGTCTCAGCTACTGCCTGTCACTAAGGGTGTAACCCAAGGCTTGATCCTAGGCCCCATGCTCTTCTCAATTTACACCAACAACATAGCTCAGGCAGTAGGAAGCTCTCTCATCCATTTATATGCAGATTATACAGTCTTATACTCAACTGGCCCCTCCCCGGATTTTGTGTTAAACGGCTCAAGAACAAAGCTTTCTTTCTTGTTAGAGTTGCGTAAATTCAAATCTGGTATCAGGATAAATATAACAATGAGTCACCGATTTTATACTATGTATTTTTTATTAGTTAAGTAATAAATGGCAAATGCAACTTTCGTATATACGGGCTCTCTGTAATACCACGCAGGGCAGAACAGAGAACTGGCAAGACGTATGTAAAACAGTATTCTCTATACTGTGATAGACAGTTCCAACCCGTCTGTTGGCCTATCACAGTAGAGACTGGGCGTGGTTTAAACTTGCCCAGCCTATTGCAGGTGCTCAGGCGGGTCCCCGCCTCTTGGCGCTTCTGTTGATAGATGTAACTGTTGCTTGTGAAGAACATCCAGGCTCTCATGCTCCATACCGTTATCTCGCACCTGGCTCCTGTTATCTAACAAAAGGTCGCTTGTTCTCGCAACACCCCACTCTGAATGTGCCCCCCTCCCAACTAATTTGAACAGTTCCTGTCTTCATGCTTCTCTGTATTTTTCCATCATGAGAAAGTCCCATGGCCCTGATACTTTTAACAATGTTTCAAGTCAGCTATGTTGCATAACACATACATACATTCACACAAGCCAACAGCAGATAATATTCAATCATATATATAGTAATGGCTATAATGTAAAACACAGGATCCAACATTCCCCCTTTTTCACACCCCCAAGGGTGTGAACAAAAATTCAGCAATGAATCATATAACAGTGACAAAGTTTAAAATACCTTCATGTCCTCCATTCGATCCCACTATGTACTAGTTTGGCTACCAGCCACCTAGGAACTTACAACCCTCATGTCAAAAGAGAACAAGCTCATTTAAAAACAGAATAAAAGAAAATGGTGTCAAATTTAAGTCCCCCTTTTGACACCCACTAGGGTGTCACTCATTATCCTTTATTTCAGCGGTCCCAACATAGTAATATGTTAATAGCATTTCATGAAAATAACAAAAAGTTTATTATTAATAAAACATAATTATTATTATTTTTATTTTTATTTATTTTTTACAGAAAAACAGAAAATAAAAATCAACCAAGAAAAAAATAAAAATCAAGTGATATATGCTTATGTCTCCCCCAGGATAAGACTTTATTGTTTATTGACATGTAAGATGTAGGATAAAACTTTGGTCATGGAAAACAGAGTAAAGCAGAGCAAAGCATTACTATAAACCATCTGGTCCTCTCAGCTACTCCTATCCTGCACCAGGTGGGCACCATGCCACCCAGGGACTCCAAACCTTCACAACAGGGAGAACAAACATACTGGAAAGAACTTAACATAAAACAAAAATGTAAAACAAGGAACTGTGGTGGTGTAATATTTATTCTACTACCTCACCCACAGCATACCATGGGTCATCCTCAGTCAGTCTAATCCACCCCTGAAAGCATGCATCAGCATCAGCATCTCCAACTGGAGCATCAAGCAAAGGCATCATGCCTGAAGCCTTCACCACATCTGTAACAGACTTCTTAAAACACGGTATGATGCAAGCAGCACAACACATCAATAACAAAAATACAAGAATTAGGGTCAGAAATACAGTAACCACCATACCAGTGTACTTACCAAACCAGGCTCCCAACCAAGAGAACAGGCCAGACTCCTCCACCCCCGCCATGGTCCTCATCTCAGCAGATAGTGCATCAAGCCCATTAAGGGCCTTAGATATACTACCATCTGGACTGGTGTTATTAGGAATATACGTGCAACATTGTTCACCGAACATCTTACAGACACCCCCTGACTGGCAAGAAGCATATCCAAAGCAAGTCTATTCTGTCTGCCAACCCTAGATGTGGCCTCAAGCTGTTCAGACATACCAGTGAGTGCAGGTTCAGCCCAATTCAACTCTCTGTTCCACTGTTTATTGTTGGACAGTGTCAATGTGTCTTACCCTCCCGCCGTGTGATATGAATCCGGGTAGCTCTTTCAGCTAGCTGTCACCAGGAGTCCTTGGTATGGTCCCCCCATCAAGCCTCTGGGACTGGATTGAGTGACTTCACCTGTAGTTCACCAGTAATGCATAAAATCCTGGACATACAGGCTTGGTTAACAAACAGTTTCTCATATGTTTTATCTAATTATATCTTTAGTTTCTTATCCAATAGGCCACTAACTTATCCCAGACCACAATTTACCCATCCCCCTTTTGATACCTGGCTCTGCCCAGGTAACAACCATACCTACTCTAAATAATGACTTAGGTAAGATTAGTATATTATCCTTCTGTTCTGACATTATCATGTAGGAGCGCCCCTTTCATTCTCCCCATGTCCAATTCTTCCTTTTGTCTCCACTCAGTAACTGTTATCTACACATTCTGTTATCTTTGCTCGTCAAGGCTCCCCTTCTAAAACTTCTCCTCTCTGCTCTCCAACCTTCAAGGTCTCTGCAGTGCAGTGTAGCTCTTTTTCTCATGTTTCCAAATTTGAACTAAATGTCTCACTGTTTGGCTTTATCTAAACTCATGGATTTCTTTTAGAAAAACATGTCTATTGTGGCAATTTCTAAAGTCCTTATATAGGTTAATTAAACTCCACTATAATTAAGTTACCTTAAAAAATTAATTAAATTAAAAAAACATTATTATTTTTTAAAATAGTATTACCCATGACCACAAATTCATTATTCAAATGGCACCCCCTTGTGGCTGATCAGACCCCCCGGGAGAGTCATGTGTTACAAATTACTAAGGTGGGTGGAATCAGGCGCAGAGAGCAGGTTTCAGTTATTAGACAGTTTATTCTCCGGCGCACAAAACGACAGTCAACCCAACACACAGGGTGAATAATCCAACGCAGGACCGAAATAGTCCGGAGAATAAAACACATGAACACCACCAAATAACAGGAAACAATCCCGCACAAAACAAGGGCGGGACAACCTACTAAATATAAGGACGCTAATTAAACTAAAATACACACAGGTGAAACTAATAAGACAAAACCAACAGACAAACGAAAAAGGGATCGGTAGTGGCTAGTAGGACAGTGACGACGACCGCCGAGCACTGCCCGAACAGGCAGGTGAGCCAACTTCGGCGGAAGTCGTGACAGTACCCCCCCCCCTCCTGACACGCGGCCCACGCAGTACGCCGCCACCGGCCTCGAGGACGACCCGGAGGACGAGGTACCGGGTGATCCGGGTGGAGGCGGTGGAAATCTCTCAGGAGAGAAGGGTCCAAAATGTCCCCCACCGGAACCCAGCATCTCTCCTCCGGACCGTACCCCTCCCAGTCCACGAGGTACTGTAGGCCCCCCACCCGGCTTCTCGAATCCAGAATGCCACAAACTGTGTACGCCGGGGACCCCTCGATGTCCAGAGGGGGCGGAGGGACCTCAGGCACCTCACCTTCTTGCAGAGGACCAGCCACCACCGGCCTGAGGAGAGACACATGAAACGAGGGGTTAATACGGTAATACCTAGGAAGTTGTAACCTGTAACACACCTCGTTTATTCTCCTCGGGACTTTGAACGGCCCCACACACTGCGGCCCCAGCTTCCGACAGGGCAGGCAGAGGGGCAGGTTTCGGGTCAAGAGCCAGACCCTGTCCCCCGGTGCAAACATGGGGGCCTCACTGCAGTGCTGGTCAGCGCTCCTCTTCTGCCGTTCTCCCGCTAAACGTAGTGAGTCCTGAACAGCTTTCCAGGTGTCCTTGGAGCGCTGTACCCATTACTCCACCGCAGGAGCCTCGGTCTGGCTCTGATGCCATGGGGCCAGGACCGGCTGGTAACCTAACACACACTCAAAAGGGGACAAGTTAGTTGAGGAGTGGCGTAGGGAGTTCTGAGCTAGTTCAGCCCAGGGAACATACCTTGCCCACTCACCAGGCCAGTCCCGGCAATAAGACCGCAGAAACCTGCACACATCCTGGTTTACACGCTCCACCTGCCCATTACTCTCGGGGTGAAAACCTGAGGTTAAGCTGACCGAGACCCATAAATGCCCTCCACACTCTGGACGTGAATTGGGGACCCCGATCAGAAACGATGTCCTCAGGCACCCCATAGTGCCGGAAGACATGGGTAAACAAGGCCTCCGCAGTCTGCGGGGCCGTAGGGAGACCGGGCAACGGGATGAGATGACAGGACTTAGAAAACCGATCCACAACGACCAGGATCGTAGTACTTCCCTGGGACGGGGGAAGGTCGGTAAGAAAGTCCACCGATAAGTGTGTCCACGGCCGTTGTGGAACGGGGAGGGGTTGTAAATTTCCCTCTAGGCAGGTGCCGAGGAGCCTTGCTCTGAGCACACACTGAGCAGGAGGAGACATAAAATCTCACGTCTTTAGCCAATGTGGGCCTGCAGTATCTCCCTCTCAGTCTCCGCACTGTCCTCTTGGTGCCAGGATGACCCGAGGAGGGGAGAGTATGAGCCCACCGGATCAGCTTGTCCCGGACCCCCCTCGGCACGTACTGAGTCCCCACTGGACAGTTAGGGGGGGCCGGCTCTGACCGTGAGGCCTCCTCTATCTCCGCGTCCACCTCCCATACCACCGGTGCCACGAGACATGACAGTGGAATGATGGGAGTTGGCTCAACGGACCGCTCCTCGGATTCATAGAGGCGGGACAGCGTGTCGGCTTTGGTGTTTTGGGAGCCTGGCCGGTATGAGATGGTAAACCGAAACCTGGTAAAAAACATGGCCCATCTAGCCTGACGTGGATTTAGTCTCCTCGCTACCCGGATATACTCGAGATTACGATAGTCAGTCCAGATGAGAAAAGGGTGTTTTAGCCCCCTCAAGCCAATGTCTCCACACCTTCAGAGCCCTGACTACAGCTAACAACTCCCGGTCTCCCACGTCATAGTTTCGCTCTGCTGGGCTGAGCTTGCTCGAAAAGAAAGCACACGGGCGGAGCTTGGGTGGCACACCTGAGCGCTGGGACAGCACGGCTCCGACCCCAGCCTCGGACGCATCCACCTCCACTATGAACGCTAAAGAGGGGTCCGGATGCGCCAACACAGGCGCATTGATGAACAGCTCTTTCAAACGACTGAAAGCTCTGCCCGCCTCTGCTGACCAACGCAAGCGCACCGGTCCTCCCTTCAGCAGTGAGGTGATGGGAGCAGCCACCTGACCAAAACCCCGGATAAACCTCCGGTAGTAATTGGCAAACCCTAAAAACCGCTGCACTTCTTTCACCGTGGTCGGAGTCAGCCAATTACACACTGCTGTAACGCGGTCATCCTCCATCACATTTACATTTTACATTTAAGTCATTTAGCAGACGCTCTTATCTAGAGCGACTTACCATCACCACCCCGGAGGTGGAAATACGATACCCCAGGAAGGAAACGGACTGTTTGAAAAACTCACATTTCTCCACCTTGCAATACAGGTCATGCTCCAGCAGTCGCCCAAGTACCTTACGCACCAGAGACACATGCGCCGCGTGTGTGGCAGAATAGATCAAGATGCCATCGATGTACACTACCACTCCCTGCCCGAGCAGGTCTCAGAGAATCTCATCTACGAAGGATTGGAAGACGGCTGGAGCATTCTTCAACCCGTATGGCATGACGCGGTACTCGTAATGGCCAGATGTAGTACTAAATGCGGTTTTCCACTCATCTCCTCCCCGGATACGCACCAGATTATACGCGCTCCTCGGGTCCAGTTTTGTGAAGAAGTGCGCCCCCTGAAATGATTCCACCGCCGTAGCGATGAGAGGTAGTGGGTAACTAAACCCCACTGTGATGGAATTTAGACCTCTATAATCAATGCACGGACGCAGACCTCCATCCTTCTTCTTCACAAAAAAAGAAGCTTGAGGAGACGGGTGATGCGGAGGGCCGAATGTACCCCTGTCCCAGCGATTCAGCAACATATGTTTCCATCGCTACCGTCTCCTCCTGGGACAATGGATACACGTGACTCCTAGGAAGTGCAGCGTTCTCCAGAAGGTTTATCGCGCAGTCCTCTCGACGATGGGGTGGTAATTGGGTCACCCTCTTTTTACTGAAGGCGATAGCCAAATCGGCATATTCAGAGGGAATGCGCACGGTGGAAACTTGGTCTGGACTCTCCACCGTAGTCGCACCAACGGCAACTCCTATACACCTACCTGAACACTCCTCTGACCACCCCTTAAGAGCCCCCTGTCGCCAGGAAATCACCGGGTTGTGTTGAGCTAACCAGGGAACCCCCAACACCACTGGAAACGCAGGTGAATCTATAAGGAACAGACTAATCTGCTCCTTATGATCCCCCTGCGTTACCAGGTCCAGCGGCACCGTAGCCTCCCTAATTACACCTAACCCTAATGGTTGGCTATCTAAGGAGTGCACGGGGAAAGGTAGGTCTAACGACACCAGGGGAATCCCTAGCCTTAACGCAAGCCCACGATCCATGAAATTCCCAGCTGCGCCTGAATCGACTAGCGCCTTATGCTGTAGAGAGGGAAAAAACCCAGGGAAAGAAGTCAACACATACACATGACCGACAGAAAGCTCTGGGTGAGTCTGGTGCTTACTCACCTGGGGTGATCGAGCAGTGCTCCGCCTGTCCTCCCGACTCCCAGACGAGTTCCTCCAGCACCGGTCGGACGTGTGCCCTCGTCGACCACAACTGGTGCAGGAGGACACTCCTCCTCCGGTCCCCCTCGAAGCCGCCCCTCCTAATTCCATAGGGATAGGGGCAGGAGGGCTGGGAAGTGGAAACGACAGGGCCTGATCTGAACGCCCGCGGGCAGCCAGCAGGTTGTCGAGACGGATAGCCAAGTCAATGAGTTCATCCAGTGTGAATGTGGTGTCCCGACATGCCAGCTCCCTGCGGACGTCCTCCCTGAGACTGCATCTGAAATGATCGATCAAGGCCCTGTCGTTCCACCCTGCTCCTGCGGTCAAGTTCCTGAACTCCAGAGCAAAGTCCTGTATGCTCCTCGTCTCCTGACGCAGGTGGAACAGCCGTTCACCCACCGCCCGACCCTCTGGTGGATGGTCAAACACAGCTCGGAATCCGCAGGTGAACTCTGGGTAATTATCCCTCGCCGAGTCCGGACCATTCCACACTGCGTTGGCACACTCGAGGGCTCGCCCAGTCAAGCAAGAGACGAGGGCGCTCACGCTCTCCTCTTCGGAGGGAGCAGGACGCACGGTAGCCAGGAATAGTTCCAGTTGAAGAAGGAAACCCTGGCACCCAGCCGCCGTTCCGTCATACTCCAGTGGGAGCATCAGCCGAAGAGTCCCGGAGCTAGATGTGGTCGCAGGAACAGGAGGTGCTGAAGAAGGGGGTGCTGGAGATGAGGTGGGAAGGCCACTCCTCTCACATCGGTCCATCCTCTCCATCATTTGGTCCATAGCCGAACCAATCCGGTGAAGCACGCTGGTGTGATAGAGGACCCTCTCTTCCATCGATGGGAGAGGAGACGCGGCTGCTCCTGCTGATTCCATTGTCCGGTGAGGGATTCTGTCACAAATTACTAAGGTGGGTGGAATCAGGCGCAGAGAGCAGGTTTCAGTTATTAGACAGTTTATTCTCCGGCGCACAAAACGACGGTCAACCCAACACACAGGGTGAAATAATCCAACGCAGGACCGAAATAGTCCTGAGAATAAAACACATGAACACCACCAAATAACAGGAATACAAAAACAATCCCGCACAAAACAAGGGCGGGACAACCTACTAAATATAAGGACGCTAATTAAACTAAAATACACACAGGTGAAACTAATAAGACAAAACCAACAGACAAACGAAAAAGGGATCGGTAGTGGCTAGTAGGACAGTGACGACGACCGCCGAGCACCACCCAAACAGGCAGGTGAGCCAACTTCGGCGGAAGTCGTGACATCATGAAAGCAGGTCAAAGGTTACACCATCCCCTTACATTTGTGTTCCATACCATATTAGACATATTAAAGAACCCTTCATTCTTAAAATAAAATAAAAATCACTTGTGTAATTAAAACTCATAAAGTTCCTTTGCACTAAAACAAAAAGTTCTAACAATTGTTTTATGTGTATATATTTGCAAACCTTAATGGATAATCAAGACTGCCAGATCTTTTTCAATTTGGTCGTTTATGGCCGCTCTCTCCCCCACTCTCCCCAAGATTATAATCCCAGGAGGCTTCTAAAAGTGAGACACAACACGCCTAACTAACATTCACTATGCTACTTTGATTCAGAAACTCAAAAGTGAACTATAACTAAACCTAATGATAATTCCCCTTTGACTCAAATCATTAATCATAAGTTTTAAACATTGTCTCCGTATATGTTTACTTAAATGAACATGCTACCCTTAGATACAATTAACACGATAACATTATTATCCAATGTATTACTGTTTCCCTCTGCCGCAAATGTTGTACATTTCACAGTGTATGAAATCCGTAATTTAATCCCAGATATTTAATAAAAATGCAGTCGCATTCTCCCATGGCTACTTTAATTTACTTATTTTAGATAACTTCCATCCATCCCGGAATGAAGAATCCTACTTAAACACGCCAGAATACAATGTTTACCTAAATTAAATCAAACCCCAAAATTGACCACCACGTTTACATCTGCTAGTTCCTCAAGAAAAAACAAAAACAAAACTTGCCCCTGTTACAGATGTCTACTTATCAGGGGAAAAGGTCATAAAACATTTTGATGGGCATAAATCGTAATTGTCTCTTCGTTATTTTTTAGAATTAATTTTGATTTAAATAACTGTCTCGTCTTTGACTTAGCATTTTATTTACGACTCTATTCCCAATACGTTATTCCCTTGTCTAATTAAAACTCCTAAATAATCCAAATATGAGTGTACCCCTTTAAGATATCTTGTCTCTGGGAACATGGAAATCCCCTTAACCCAAACGTTTACTACAAAAACAAAACCTAATAATTATGATAATCCCCTCAAACTCAAATAATTTGTCTCGATGTTTCATGTTTTATTCGTGTTTCTCCAAATTGTCTCCCCAAAATACTTCTTAAATACCCAGACATTAGACACACACACAACTGTGATAAACCTATACTGTCTATGCGGGCCTTTCATTGTTCCCCATAATGAAAACAGATTCTAATGTTAGTATACCTTAACCTCCTGTTTAATTTCAATGGTGTTATCTGAACAATCAAACCAAAATCAATAACCGGGAAGTACTTGTGTAAATTAATTAAAAGAACAAAATAAATCTACCTTATTTCTCAGCACTTGGTTAGAACACCACTCCCGTCTTACATCGACCACACCCATTGCCCCGTACCTAGTGTATATCTTATCTATTACTCAGTGGCTCAATTAATGTTTAATAGATGTTCAGATGTTGATTATGTAATTCTACAATATTAGTATAGTTCAAACCTCATAATATAAATCTACACACAGAATTTTACGTTAATAGAGTTTAACACTTTTTCCAACAGTCTCAATATTCAATTTACACCATACACACACAAATCTTCATTCACGCTAGTAAGCTTCAATTTACACCATACACATACAGATCTTCATTGACCCCAGTAAGCTTCAATTTACACCATACACACAAATCTTCATTCACCCCAGTAAGCTTCAATTTACACCATACACACACAAATCTTCATTCACCCCAGCAAGCAGACCAGTGGGAGACGCAATGGCCCCGCCTTCTGTCCATTCTCTGTACAGCTTCTCACCCCGTCTCTTCCACTCCTTACCCTCTCTGCCTTCATTCAATTCTAGAGTGGACTTCAGCGTTTCAACACCTCTTCTATTTCCAACGACATTTTATGTACACTACAATACTGTCAACAACCTATGCCTTTACTAAAACCCAAGTGGTACCCTTTCCTTACGACTAAATCGGCCCCCAATTAGGTCTAAAGTAAGAACTCAATTATGCACTGTGGGTCCCCTAGGGTATTAAGTAGTCTAGTGTCCCCCAGATTATCACCTTTACTTCAATACCAAATGTACAAATTAAAAAATACAATCACCCCATATGACTAACGTGTCGACCGGATCACGTCTCTAGAACAACCTAATGTCTCATTCAACTTGGTAGTCAGTGTGCCGACTTTACTACCCGATGTACTTCACACACACCTATATTCTGTCAGGACCTTAGAGAGACCCTCTCCTTAAGGCTAAATCGGTCTCAAGTCCAAGTAATCAATTTAATTATCTGTCATTCACACTTGGCCCTGCCTAGTACATCACATTCGCATCATATGGCTTTCCATTGGCACTTTGGTGGTCACTCGTTACCCACCACTCATACATGTAGTCCCAAACTATCCAGTCACACTTTTATAATCAGCTAGAACGAATCATACATGTAGTCCCAGACTATCCATTCAAGCTTTGGTGGTCACCCGTTACCCACTATTCATACATGTAGTGTTCTCTGTTACATAAGTGTTCTCTGTTACCACCTACCAGCCAGGCATACTAGTACATCCCATACACAATGCACCATTAAGTATTGTTGATCAATAATAAAATTGCAGTTGCCAATGGAGATATTACTTTCTCAACAATTTTCCAATCTCAAACATCATAATAGTTTAAATTTAGTAACTTACATCAAACAGGTGTCTCACAAAACTAAATTTGGATAACTCCAATGTGCAGAACTCTAGTTTTTCACAACAGGTGTCTGCTTACCTCTTTTAGTTGACCGGTCAGGATTTGTGAGACACACCGTCCGAGGACAGTACTGGCCAATCGGCCGGACAATCTCCAGCGTTGTCCTTCTACCAGATCACGTCGGGGTCACCATGTTAGAGTTGCGTAAATTCAAATCTAGTATCAGGATAAATATAACAATGAGTCACCGATTTTATACTATGTATTTTTTATTAGCTAAGTAATAAATGGCAAATGCAACTTTCGTATATACGGACTCTCTGTAATACCACGCAGGGCAGAACAGAGAACTGACAAGATGTATGTAAAGCAGTATTCTTTATACTGTGATAGACAGTTTCAACCCGTCTGTTGGCCTATCACAGTAGAGACTGGGCGTGGTTTAAACTTGCCCAGCCTATTGCAGGCGCTCAGGCGGGTCCCCGCCTCTTGACGCTTCTTGTTGATAGATGTAACTGTTGCTTGTGAAGAACATCCATGCTCTCATGCTCCATACCGTTATCTCGCACCTGGCTCCTGTTATCTAACAAAAGGCCGCTTGTTCTCGCAACACCCCGCTCTGAATGTGCCCCCCTCCCAACTACTTTGAACAGTTCCTGTCTTCATGCTTCTCTGTATTTTTCCATCATGAGAAAGTCCCATGGCCCAGATACCTTTAACAATGTTTCAAGTCAGCTATGTTGCATAACACATATATACATCCACACAAGCCAACAGCAGATAATATTCAGTCATATATATAGTAATGGCTATAATGTAAAACACAGGATCCAACACCAACAAGCTTTCTTTGAACACCTCCAAAACAAAGGTCATGTGGTTTGGTAAGAAGAATGCCCCTCTCCCCACAGGTGTGATTACTACCTCTGAGGATTTAGAGCTTGAGTTAGTCACCGCATACAAGTATTTGGGAGTATGGCTAGATGGTACACTGTCCTTCTCTCAGCACATATCAAAGCTGGAGGCTAAAGTTAAATCTAGACTTGTTTTCCTCTATCGTAATCACTCCTCTTTCACTCCAGCTGCCAAACTAACCCTGATTCAGATGACCATCCTAACCATGCTAGATTATGTAGATGTAATTTATAGATCAGCAGGTAAGGGTGCTCTCGAGTGGCTAGATGTTCTTTACCATTCGGCCATCAGATTTTCCATCAATGCTCCTTATAGGACACATCACTGCACTCTATACTCCTCTGTAAACTGGTCATCTCTGTATACTTGTCACAAGACCCACTGGTTGTTGCTTATTTATAAAACCCTCTTACTTACCCCCTCACTTCCCCCTATCTGAGATATCTATTGCAGCCCTCATCCTCCACATAACACCCATTCTGCCAGTCACATTCTGTTAAAGGTCCCCAAAGCATAAGCAGTAGAGTTAAAAGGGTTATTCCATCAAACTTCAAATGATTAGAATAGTACACAACGCAGAACAGAACAACCAGGTTGAGGATCATTGGCCAAAGCCCGAGAACAGGATTATTCCAAGTTCAGACAGAAGGGGGTGTCAGATCGCTATGATTGCCAGGAACTTCACTTTTGGTGTCTATTTTTAATTGTTGCGCTACCGGTGCTGCCTGTTGATGTTAGGTAGGCAGCTAGTAGCTGAATGATGTTAACATCTTCGGGTTTTGTTTCATTAAATATATTTTATTTCATCTGGGTGCTTGTGTCACCTACTAACACCCTGGTACTACCTGTAGCTCCCGTTCTCCTCAGTCGAGAAAACACAGAGAGAAAGGTATGTTTTGCAGATTACTTCTTTGTAGAAGTCCATAACGTGAAATAAATTAAACATCCCAAGGTTAATGCTGTAGATATTGTTATAAGGGAGTGTGATACTACTGAAACATGTAACTTTCAGAGTTTTATTGTCATTAATATAGTTTACATAGTGCTAAATGTGCTGCTGTTGCTAGCTAGCATGCCTTTCTGTGATGTAGACGGTGAGCTGAGCTGCCTACCAGTGCTGGCGTTGCATTATGGGAGATGTAGTTTGGTCCTCTACGGTCTGAATGGAATAAAGGCGATTTCACGTTGTAATTTGTTTGTTGCAGTGTTTTTGTACACGAGTTGTTGTATTTTGGTACTGTCAACACTGAAGGCACCTAGAAATGTATTGGGGATGTGAGACAGGATATGTGTTTTACCTTTCTTCATGCTCCTGTGTAGAACAACTTGTCAGATGGTACATTGGAGACTGATGTGTTCCTGTCCTGTCTTTTCACAATACTATTGCAGATCAACATAAAATCCTAAAAGTCAGCCGTGGTGTCGCTCTTCATTTCTTGGTTCTCGTGGTACATAAGAAACCCGCTACACATACACATCACTGTGTCGCTCGTCTTTTCAGTTCAGTCTCAATCTCTTCTCAATCTCTCAGTTTTATGTCAATCTCTTCATTCAAAGACTCAATCATGGACACTCTTACTGACAGTTGTGGCTGGTTTGTGTGATGTATTGTTGTCTCTACCTTCTTGCCCTTTGTGCTGTTGTCTGTGCCCAACAACGTTTGTACCCTGTTTTGTGCTGCTACCATGCTGTGTTGTCATGTACTGCTGACATATGTTGTCTTCTTAGGTCTTTCTTTATGTAGTGTCTCTTGTTGTGATGTGTGTTTTGTCCTATTATTTTTTTTAACATTTATTTTTAATCCCATCCCACACAGGAGGCCGTCACTGTAAATAAGAATTTGTTCTAAACTGACTTAGTTAAATAAATAGAAATAATAATAAGGTAACAAAATGCTGTAAAAATTAACATGCACTCTCAAAAGATATTTGGTTAGGTCTATGCAGGGAACTTGCTGACGTGGAGAGGATTACATCAATCTTACAACATTGAGAGCATAGGTACGAATGTTTATTTTGCTTTGGCTATAACCAATTTTATTCTTATTCAGACTCTTGAAATATTTTCTCTATACAGGCAAAATGTACCCTTGACCTAGAATGAGCTCCAATTGGGAAAATTTGATTTCAACGGTCATCAAACTCTTTCTAGAGCTCTGACTTTATGACCTGAAGACCACTGACCGAATGATTCAACCTCGTTTCCCCCCTGAGTTCCCAGTTGCCTTCATGGTGCGTTCAAGACAACTGGGAATTCGGAAAAATACAAGGTAAAGTATTGACGTCCCCCCACATTCTGCAAATGTTCTCATCAATTAAACATTAGATCTCAATACAGTTCTGTTTAAAAAAAAACTAGAATATGTTACAGAGTGGACTAATGTGTAGACTTTACAAGTTTTCTTAAAATTACGTTGTTTAGGAGTGCATAGCCACAGGAAGTAGGGGTGCAGCACCCCCTTAATCATAATTAAAAAATAATAACAAATACAAAAATTGTGAAAATAGATTTTCTTCAAAGGTAGTGCACTGGTGAGGCCTCCAGAGTGGCGCAGTGGTCTAAGGCGAGTCCAGGCTCTGTATAATCCGGCCGCGACCGGGAGACCCATGGGGCGGTGCACAATTGGCTCAGGGATGGCAGGGATGTTCTGGTCCCATCGCGCATTAGCGACTCTTGTGGTAGGCCAGGCGCAATGCACAAGCTTCATAATGGGCTTGTTCAACATTGCAGGTGACTGCCCGACTGACTGATCTACAAAGAACCTTGTATCATAAATAACTATTCATTAATTGTTTGTCGAGCAGTCAGTCACAATTTATCCATGATGCATTGCGGTTTTGAGACAGCCAGTACCTTAGCTAGACCAAAGATTATCTATTATATTGAGAAGATAGTCGAGTGACCGCTCTAACAATGTAAAGATCAGGCGGGACCATTCTAGCCAATGAGACGGCAGATGCGTGCATGAACAACAGGCACAACAAAGTCGTTTTTCTCAAAGTAGCCGTAACATTTGTTACTAAATATATATTCTATCAAATATGCTCCGCCTCTTCCTCTCTGGCTACACACACACACACACCTGGGTGGAAGGCACCAACAATGTTTTCAATCAAATTGGCTTACAATAGCCTACAGACCCTGGTTCGATTTCAGGCTGTATCACAAGAGTGGCGCACATTTGGCCCAGCATCGTTAGGGTTTGGCCTGGGTAGGCCGTCATTGTAAATGAGAGTTTGTTCTTAACGGACTTGCCTAATTAAATAAAAAAACAAAAATACCAGGAGAATAAAGGCTCTTTCCAGTGACACCTGGGAATCTCCCAACACTGCAGATATGAGACAAATGACTAAATGCAGTCTTTCTACAAAAAGTTGATAAGTGGTTATCATATATGAGCTGATATAAGACCTGAATGTGACTGTTTCAGTAACAATTTCAATATATCTTACTGTGTGTGAACGTTTCACAGCTTCTATACCTCATGTCCAGCAGATGGAGACATTGTACAACAATGAAACAACATTCAATGGGTCAGTCACATTGATATGCTTTGACTTTTATTTAATGTCATTTCATTTACAAATAGTAATGCAAAGATACTAAGACAGAAGCCTTCACACAAGAAAAATAAATTAGGTACGATTTGAGTAGAAGCTTAACATCTGTTATTTAGCACATAATATAGCCAACTTGGATTTTTTTTTGCCTGCTTTCTCCCTTTTATATAAAAGCACAATTTAGAGTACAAGAGTTGATCCATTCATTTTAAAAAGGGCCAGCTCAACAAAAGTACAGGATTGCCAAACTGCTGCTGAATGCTAGGATTTGCATATTTGATGAGCATAACTGTGTCCTGTTGCTGTGAGTACAGAAGGTGTGGTATCCAGACATTGCAGTCAAATGCATGCGCAACGTTCAAGTAAATCGTACTCTAAAGGAAAATACATTATATTACAATTTAGCTGCCGTTGTATGAAGAAAGGACCACTAGAGTGGGTCATCCCCCATTAAATGCACATAAAGGATTTGCAGTTGTCTTTTTGTGGGAACTATTGAATGATCAAACAATTACAGTCTGTCTGATTCGTTTACTCTTTCAACATATATTGCCTCTAACCAATTAAACATTTATATTCTGATATTGAGATCTGCATTTTATCCTACTGGAGATGAAGGAGAAAGGAAACCACACACTGCTCTTGATAGTATCACTGATCTTTAATAAGCTTTATGTATCAGCCTCATGGCCTTTGTCAGAGCTTACAGGAGATGCTTTGGGTGAGCAGGTTTTAGTCACATGGTAAAATTATTTATATATATATATATATATATATATATCTCAAAAAGGCTTGATGTGATAACTGACTTAGTTAAATAAAAGTTTAAAATGTAACTTTCTCCATGGTAATGAATGACAAAATAACCCCTAATGACTCAAAGGCTTGATGTGATAACTGACTTAGTTAATATATATACACATTTTAAACTTTTAGTTAACTAAGTCAGTTATCACATCAAGCCTTTTTGAGTCATTAGGGGTTATTTTGTCATTCATTACCATGGAGAAAGAGTTTAAGTGCTTCCGCTAGGATTATTGTCAGCAGCGGTGGCAACATTATCGGGGGAGGTGGGTGGGTATGTTTAAGGCCCTCTACTTGGCCGCAGAGAGAAAATTGCCGCTTTAAAACAAATTTCCTGCAAGTCTACACATTTTGTCATGGTGCTGTGAGAAGAAAAATGCTGTTTTAAAGCTCATTTACTGCAATTCTACACATTTTACCATGACTTATGCCATGTTCTTATAATGTTTGAGAGTTACTCAGATAGTATAACAAAATGAATGGGGGCCCCATGCCATGCCATTTTTTGAATTTTAGATTCTCCCTGACTGTCTAGTTTTTATTTTGGTGTTAGTTTTCAAAGATGATCTCATTTAAAAATATATAGCCTCATGACCTTTTCTATATACTTTATATCTGGTTTTGGTCATTTAAGTTTACACTGAAAACATTACCATCCCGAAAAGCAAAAAATGTTGCTTTGACGTCAACGATTTAGCAGTAGCGTCCCGCCACCGTTAAATTAATGTAGGATAAACAGAGTTACCTCAAGGTATCAAGCAGGAAAAGTCAGTCACATGTCAATCTTTATGCGGTAGGTTATGCAGCAAGAAACAAACTGTTAAGATAAAGCAGATTGTGGTTTCCTCGTAAATATTCTCATTTTCTAAATGTAAACAATTCATAGACAAGTGCACTGTTATAAATGATGTAATTCTCAAATCTAACAAAATTAAAACTTGGAGATACAGTGGGAAAGTGGAGTCTAACTCTAAACCTTTGACAGAAACACATTTTAGTAAATGACAGATAAACAAAGTGCTCTAAACAAGTGCATTACTTGAACATTAAACAAGAGTTAAAAAGGGATGATTTATGAACTTCAGTTTCCTTAATGGTTCACCCGTTGCATGTAAAAAACCAACAATAGTATGATAACTCATCTGACAACACCGGGGAATGAAGGTAAAATAGCAACTCGGCACATTTAAACGGCTTACAACAGCGGTTCGTTTTTTTTGCTGTAGCACTACACAGCTGATTCAAATAATTAATGCTGGATGATTAGTTGATTTTAAATCAGCTGTGTCGTGCTAGGGCAAAAACAAAACAAAAAAACGTGCTCCCTTTGGGGTGCCGGGGACGGAGTTTGGGAAACGCTGGTTCATAGCCTGTGAGAGAAAGCAACGGCTGACTTTTCCATTCACTCAAAACAACTTAGCACATAGCCATCACTTACACACTCACTCTCTGTAAAAGGGAACATACAAATCACATTTCTAAATATTTATATTATTGGAAGTATATACAACTTTGTATATCTTGTAAAAACGGGTAAATACAGTTTTTATTTTCCCTATCCTTTGCAACTATTTAGCCTGGATCTCTGTCAGTTTCAGAATTGGACAGCTCCATTGTCACAGCCATGACTTAAGGGAAGCTGTCAATTGCCAGGCAGTTAAAACTTTGAGATGGCCATGTTTGGCTATGTAATACCTGTCTGGTGTCAAAAGGGAAGCTCATGGGTTTACAGTATTTTTTGTGGGTGGCAAGGATCCAGTTTATGTTCCCCCAAATTCCTCCTTATTTCTATCAATTACATGAACCTACACACAAAAAAAACATCAAAACCTGCTCCATTCTTTGTAAACGGTTGCTTCTGTAAACGTTTGAGTGTGAACCATTATAATAGCTGAATATTAGTGCAAGTAATAATAGACGTATCAAATCAGTCAGATTTACTACATAAACACAGAACATTGTTTTAAAGAAAAGACAACTGATTGTAAAAACACAGGGAGCAATTTGGAGTTTGGATCAGTCTGAAAAACTTTAGATTAACCGATACTTCTTAGTCAGAAAGACAGAACAGAAGAACAGAGCCACAATGACATAGTGCAGCGCATGACTCTCAGTGCATATAACAACAATTTTCACTTTTGACATATCACAAAAACATTTATACCGAAAAGCAATATAAACAGCCAGTCTACGCACTCGACAAAAATAATACACTTCAGTGGGCATCATCTCTAGCTCATAAGCACATATAAGATCAAATATATAAGCACGTACCAACAAATTGCATCTACATGTGCATAAAAGGCTGATAACAAAAATCTGTTGCTTTTGGATTGTACATCCAGTTTGTGTGTGAGGCCTTGCCACTGTTCGAATCAAAAACAAAGACAATTTACCAAACAAGGAAAACATAACCTTAAACCACATTTAAACAAAGGTCTATTCCACTTTTCTTCCTTAGTCTACAATTAATATTTTGCATTAAAAAAAAACAATAAAACCAAGCTAAACTAGAAAAGTACATTTTCTGAAGAAAATGTGGTGTGCATGCCATTTTATTTGATGCAATTGTATATAGTTATAGTTGAACTACGTTCTAAAGAATTGGAATTTATAAACATTTGCATAAAATAAATCACCAAGATTAACTCTTAAACCATAAATCACGTGAACATGTGAAAGTTGATTTAGTACCTCTAGCTTTAATGGTTTAAGAGTTACTGTTGGCAATTTATGTTATGCAAATGTGTGCAAAACAGTTCTCATTTTCAGATCTATAACCGATAATGTTTTGCATGCTTGACCAGCTGACACTGAACCAACAGATCCTTTAAGGAACTCCCTTGTATCTATCTATCTATGGTAAATAGTGATGCTGCATGTATTAACTGTAAACATAGTGAAATATGATGGAACAAGAGGATTCACTAACATATGAGACAAGCATTTAGTTCAACCTTTCAAATAACAAACATAGCACAAAGGCACCATAATTTGTGTGCACTCACAATGCATTATGCTTTCTGATACTGTATGAGCTGAACATTAATGATGCGTTATAAAAGTTTAGTATAATTTCAGCCAGTAGTTTAGAAAGTAATGCTCACAAGCCAAAATGGGTCACCAAAAATTGTGCACAATGATATGTTATGTCCTGCAAAAAGAAAATAAAACCAAAACCAGGCTTTGAAAGGATTCCCTCATTTCTCCACGGCTGACCCCATTTTGACATAATCGCACCACTAGTGGTATTTCTTTCAGGTGAATTTACACACCTGGTTCTGTGGCTAGCAAATTACACAGTTAAATAGTGTATATTCTATGATAATAATGGGGGTTGTTTATATACTCTTTGCACAACAAGATGACTGTTCTTACTCCTGTCCATGACAAATTGTAATATTAAAGTGTGATTTACCACAGCACCTCTTGATGCATCAATGGTGGTACATCCAATGGCTTCCCTATTTCATGCTTACTTCTCCCTGCATGAATTATACTCAAAGCTATGTAGCTTGAAAACATGTCCAGCAGTATCTGTTGTGCAGTGAGAAATCTAATTTCTATCCAAAAATACAAAGTTTATAAAAATCACCTCTTTTATATAGACAATACACATATGCTTTTCAAAACTACTTTTTTTTTTTTTAACAAAAGGCAAGTTTGACCGAATACAGGGGAAAACAAGTCCAGTGCACATAACAGTCGCTCAGAGGGGGGTGAAACAAATACCAGGGTTCAATGTTCTAAAGTTGTAAGTAAAGTGAAAAAAAACCAACAACATCTAGATAATGTCAATAATGTCATCCAAGGGAATTACTCACAAGAAAAGCTCACTTGACATTGACTACTAACAGGTAAACTGTATAGCCGACATCTACAACATCACTGAAATTCTGACACTATACATCCAGAAAAGCTGGTGGGAAAACTGATGGACTTTTCCAATGACAATGAGTGGGAAACGATTGACAAGTACACACACACACAAATATTCAATATGAGAGAGACATTAACAGTACTGAACCAAACTCCAAATCGCATGCCACGTCCCTTGGGTTTTGAAGTGAAACACCTAGAGTATGATGTAAGGGTGTCATCAAAAACAATGTGGTTGATGCTGAGGTTCATATGAAGATGTTGAGATTATGATAGTACTCTATGGCGATGTGATGAAATACATTCTGGTGGCAGAAATGCTGTTCTAATAGAGGCAGTTGAATCATGAAATCATCAACTTTAAGCAGTAAAAATAATCAACCTCAGACACATCCATGGGAGTCACATATAGGGGTTAATGTACTTATATATGCAGCGTAATCCTCAAGTTTCTCTTTTGTCATGTTTTTTTTACCGTTTCTGCCAAAGCCAACGTGCAGAATATATAATTTGCATTCTCATCTGTGAAGTGGAAGACCCAAACTAAAATGTTCAACAAAAAGTAGCGAATGAAACATGTCAAAATGCTTATTTTCTTTGCTGAAAAAGCTATAAAAATGGTACCGTACAAATAAGCATGGTAGGTACTTAGTTTAGGTACTTGCTTATGCCTATTAGATTGCTAATAACTGTCTTCAATCAATTAATTTGTTCTGCATAGATACCATAAGCAAAATCCAATTTAAAAAAAGACAACTAATTTAAACAAAACATTCATTACCAGGGAGCGAAATGTAAGGTTACTTAGCGTAATCACGGTTCTAAGATAAGATGAGTGAGGTCACTCCGTATGTATGGGTATGTCTCCATTGGTCGTAGTCAATAAGGAACTCCTATCACACAACATCTGTCGTAGACAGACAGGAGAGACAGCCAATAGACTCTGCTCCTTTATAAGGCGCTGACGCCCCCTCCCGCGTTACTTGTACAAGTATACGTTCTTCCATACGCAGATTGTGTGAAGGGTAACGAGCTAAGTGACCTCAGTCATTATCATAAAACCAGGGTTAAGTAACGTCACATTCTATTTCAAATAATCGTTTGATCACTCAGTATGGGATTTAGCCAACTCCTGTAGGGCTCGTACACTCTCCAGGTAGTCTAGACAGAATCAACTCTCAGATGTGCTGACTCGAAGCACACGTGCCGGTGAGATTGGTAAAATTTATGGAGGAATAATATCCCAGAAATATCTCTGAACAGAGATACCTTCTTAAACCATGCCCGTGACGCAGCCACACCTCTGGTGGAATGAACTCTGATGCCCTCCAAGAGGTAGTCACCCCTTGCTATTATATGCCTTATAATAGCCTCCACTTGGATAAATGCCTGGTCGAGAAATGGGTCTCCCTACATTAGGGAAGTCCTTTCAGGGCTCTCATCCTGTCCACGTAGGAGCACAAAATATGTGGAGCACAAGCAGTGGAAACAATATTCCTCCATGGAGAAATAAGTGGTGGGTGAAAAGCCAACGGCTCTAAAGAGAGGTGATAAAGCCCTACTAATCTTTAAGCACAAAAAAAATGATTTATGTTGAAATAACCGTGGATAACCCCAGGGCAAGGAACAAGCACTAGTGGTGAAACTGACAGTGCGTGCAGCTCACTCACCCGCTTTGTGGATACAAATGGCCAAGTAAAGCGGTATTAAATGAGAGAAACTAATTTCCACGCATTCCAGCGGCTGTGAAAATTACTCTCAAGCACCCTAGATGTTCCAGGGTGGGACTATCTGCTTGGTCACTGGTCGTAGGCGAAGTCCGCCTGCCTGTGGCTGCTGTACTGGAACCCAAGTGAGAACGGCAGGGCCCAAAACAGGGCCATAGGCCTTGTGATGTTGGTGCGTGTATCACAATCCCTCTTTAGCGCGCACTGCTAGAGGGAGGCTTCCCTCGTCTTATTGCTCCAGCACCCATGTATACCATCTGGTGACAGCCAGGCCTACCAACAGTGTGGAGGCTAGACGTCTGAATCAGTCTCGGTTTTAAGAGTGCAATACAGAGGAACAGAGCAGGGCGATCTGCCACCGAGGCATAAGCTAAGAAAACACACGCATGTTGTGTTCCTATGGTGCCTTGGTCACCATCCCATATCTAGCACCAATGTAACGAACAGC
Source organism: Oncorhynchus masou masou (assembly GCF_036934945.1). Taxonomy (NCBI): domain Eukaryota; kingdom Metazoa; phylum Chordata; class Actinopteri; order Salmoniformes; family Salmonidae; genus Oncorhynchus; species Oncorhynchus masou. The sequence goes on along the minus strand of NC_088214.1, from coordinate 38,543,621 downwards.
AGGACATGGAGGCCAGCCAAGGGTCAGTGGTGTGGGATGTGCATGATGCCCAACGGTGCTATGGCTTTAGCTAGCAGCAATGGTGAAGCGTGCCTGCTGTCTCTAACAGTCTGGGAACCAGTCTGCCAGATGAAAATGGCGAAAGTGCCCTAGCAGTTGCGAGTCGTCAATGCAGTCAAATCCCTTTATAGTAGGATAGGATGGAAATGACGTTGAAGGACAGTTAACTAAGTGGATGGAGAACTTTAGTGACCAGCCCAAGGGATTTGTACCTGCCTACTATAACTCTTCCCCTCTCTCTCCATCGCTCGCTAGCCCTCTATGAAAGATGCAAGTGTTTGTGTTCTCGGAATTACAGCAACTAATCAGTCTCCTCCGTTCCAGAAATTACTGAATCGAATCTCGACACTCAGAAATGGGAGTTGACACTCAAGGAGTCAGAGAATCAACCATTCTAGAGTCGACTCTCCACCACTACATCATCGTCGCCATCAACAGTTGGAAAAATGTCAGAGAAAGACAAGCGACAGCAACCAAGTCCTGTATGGCAATACCTTGAGAAGATAAATGAGAAGGAAATGCAAACTTTGGGAGGCGGAATTGAGGTACAGCAATGTTAGTAGAGGTGCAATGCTTAACCATCTGAAAGGGACGCACCTTGAGACTCAAACCATTGCGCAGCTGCATTGTGAATACACATGGAATGTATGCATTTTTCTTATTGTTTTTTAACAGACAATCACAAAAAAATGGGCATTTAAACTGTATGATTTCTTCCCCTCCAATTTGTCACATCCCTAATCTGAGCAGCCCCTCTGCTGCACCCTCCTTATTGCTTGTTTTCCTATGAAGGAGAACAAAGCAGGTAGTAGCCCAAATGCAAAGTAGCCCAAATGCATATCATGTACTCTTATAAGGCAGAATCTTATCACTCACAGTGATTTGTTCAGATATCATTTTTTATCTTGCATTGCATCTGAAAATCAGCTACCATTGGTGGCATATTACAGCTGAAATGTCATTTCATGGATAAATTGCCAAAGTGACGCTAGGCTAACATCCTTTTTTTTATATATCTACAAACAGGATTCTGAGCGATTTTTCAAGGTTTGTTCAACTGGAATTTAGGTTTTACTTCAGCTGCCCTGGAAAATCATAAGTTAAATGGGAGGGTTATAACTCCTAGTTGTTCAACTAAGTAAACCGCTTAGATGTTGACCAGCACTAAAACATGTTGTACAAAATTGATGGATTGAAATTAAAATGACAAGTTCGGAAGGGAACCTAAAGTAAAATACTGGTCAACTTCAGGGCAAAAATCAGAGCACCAATAAATTCAACTAGTGTGAGTTAGATAGCGAGGTTAAGGGCATTGACGGAAATGTGACTGACAAGATTTACCATGAGAGGGCGGTTCTGAAAAGCAGATGAGTGATTATATGAGCTAAGACATGCTAATCTAGTATGGCAGGTGAGAGAAAGATAAACAGTTTCCCCTGCAGACATGATTTGAATCAGTTAATGTCTTCAAATGGGAGGCGAGACCAATGTAGTGTTGTAGCCCCTACTGTTTTCCTTCTTTACAAAAACCAAAGCATCCAACAGAAAGACCAGCAGGATGAATGTGTAAAAAAAAAGAAGAAAAATTTAAGGGATGAAGAATGGTAAGCACAAACTAGTCACAGCAGGACCATTAGCTCAAAATCCACCAGACATGACAATGTTGCCATCAATCTTTCCCATTCTGAAGAGAGAAAGCAAACTGTGTCGACCATTTCTTGACAAACTAATTTCCCTACTACCACACTATCCCATAGCTCTTAGAATGGGGCTGCTGGTGAAGGGAGGTGGGATGAACACACTTCACAGCTGGGGCCTCGCCTTGGGCTCCCACACCCCAAAAGTAGCCCTCTCCCCTCAGACACAAGCCCTCAACACCTCAGGCCGGGTTTCACCGACGCAGTCGGTGACTTTGGCAGCAGCTCTACAGCCGGTCAATCCGAAAGGCGTCTTCAGTGGCAGGGTCAGTGAGGACCATGTCAGGGTCATTGAGCATGTGCAGCCCGTCCAGGGTCAGCGGGTCGATCTTCAGCTCGTCTAGCGGAAACTGAGAGTCCGCATCGAAGCTGATGTCAGCTGACAGAGAGCTAGAAGACAACCCCTTGGACAATCTGGGTGGAGACTCTCCTGTGGCTAAAACAGACATGGGTAGAGAGATGAGGAGAGGTCAGAGTCTTCCAGTTGCATTTACTCCACATAAAAAACATGATCTCATTAAATATTTCAAGGAATAGCCAATAACAACAGGTGAGTGCCAAGCAAAATCAAATCCAAATAAATGCAGAAAGCCTCTACTTTTAATGACCTTAGCTAAAGTTAGGAACGAAGGTACAGTCATGACTGCAATTATTTGCACCCTTGATAAAGATGAGCAAAAAATTAGACTTGAAACGGACATGTTCGCCACACACTACCTTCTCATACTGTTAGCTAACGCTGTCAACGAACAGAAAACAAATGGAATGCATTAGCTAATGATTGCAAACGTTCGCAAACTATTTCACTTGTTGAATGCACCTCAGATCACGGGATTTTCTGCCATTGAAATCCTCAGGCAGTATAAACAAATGGAAATACATTTTCTGGATGGAAAAACACTTCCATTGTAAACATAAACAACTAAAACCAGATCGTGCCTTCAACAAGTATTCAGACCCCTTGACCTTCTCCACATTTTGTTACGTTACAGCCTTACTCTAAAATGTATGAAATAAAAACAATTCCTCAGCAATCTACACACAATACCCCATAATGACAAAGCAAAAACAGGTTCATTACAAAGCAAATTCATTACAAATAAAAAACAGAAATACCTTATGTACATAAATATTCAGACCCTTTGCAAGGAGACTCGAAATTGAGCTCAGGTGTATCCTCTTTCCATTGATCATCCTTGATATGTTTCTACAACTTGATTGGAGTCCACCTGTGGTATTCAATTGATTGGACATGATTTGGAAAGGCACACACCTGTCTATATAAAGGTCCCACAGTTGACAGTGCATCAGAGCAAAAACCAAGCCATGAGGTCGGAGAAATTGTCCATAGAGCTCCGAGAAAGGATTGTGTCGAGGCAAAGATCTGCGGAAGGGTACCAAAACATGTCTGCAGCATTGAAGGTCCCCAAGAACACAGTGGCCTCCATTCTTAAATGGAAGAAGTTTGGAACCACCAAAACTCGTCTTAGAGCTGGCCGCCTGGCCAATCTGAGCTATCGGAGGAGAAGGGCCTTGGTCCGGGGTGTGACCAAGAACCCGATGACCACTCTGACAGAGCTCTAGAGTTCCTCTATGGTGACAGGAGAACCTTCTAGACGGACAACCATCTCTGCAGCACTCCACCAATCAGGCCTTTATGGTAGAGTGGCTAGACGGAAGCCACTTCTCAGTAGAAGGCACATGACAGTGAGCTTGGAGTTTGCCAAAAGGCACCTAAAGGCTCTCAGACCATGAGAAACAAGATTCTCTGGTCTGAGGAAACAAAGATTGAACTCTTTGGCCTGAATGCCAAGCGTCACATCTGGAGGAAACCTGGCACCATCCCTATGGTGAAGCATGGTGGTGGCAGCATCATGCTGTGGGGATGTTTTTCAGCGGCAGGGACTGGGAGAGTAGTCAGGATCGAGGGAAAGATGAACGGAGCAAAGTACAGAGAAATCCTTGTTGAAAACTTGCTCCAGAGCATTCAGGACCTCAGACTGGGGCGAATGTTCCCCTTCCAACAGGACAACGACCCTAAGCGCACAGCCAAAATAACGCAGGAGTGGCTTCGGGACAAGCCCTCCGATTGTCCTTGAGTGGCCCAGCCAGAGCCCGGACTTGAACCCGATCGAACATCTCTGGAGAGACCTAAAAAAAGCTGTGAAGCAACGCTCCCCATCCAACCTGACAGAGCTTGAGAGGATCTGCAGAGAAGAATGGGAGAAACTCCACAAATACAGGTGTGCCAAGCTTGTAGAGTAATAACCAAGAAGACTCAATGCTGTAATTGCGGCCAAAGGTGCATCAACAAAGTACTGAGTAAAGGGTCTGAAAACTTGTGTAAAATATGATTTTTCCATTTTTATTTTTAATAAATGGGGTATTGTGTGTAGATTGAGGGGGGGGGAACAATTTAATCAATTTTAGAATAAGGGTGTAACGTAACAAAATGTGGAAAATGTCAAGGGGTCTGAATACTTTCCGGAGGCACCGTATAAAGTATGAAGAAAAGATAATGAAACTATATATTTATTTTAAATTACAATCTTTGAGAACTAACAATCACCAAAACAAAAGCTAGACGGAAATGTAGAATTTAAAATTCCAAAAACAATGAATTTAGCAGTCTAGATTTTGTTATTATGTTTGAGCAAAATAACACAGCATGAGCCATGGCAAAATGCGTAGAAGCGCAGGAGATTAGCTTTAGAACTACACAAATGTGTCTCAGAATTTTTTGAATTACAGAAAATTTGCTTAAAAATGCAAACATTTCTCTACCACACAAAAATGGGGGTCTGAATTATTATTATTATTATTTTTATTCAGCCGGGTCGATGGGCCTACCATGCCACCTGACATGCCCCATACTCAACCCACCACCTTATTTGCCCCAGAAAAGAATCCAACAAATTACCTGAAAGTACAGCTCTTTGGCACACAAATACGTGCAAGTGATCAGCAAGTGATCAGTGAGAAGAGAGTTGCCATGGATTGAGTAGCCTGGCGAGGTCATTTGTTTGATAATCTTTTGTTTAGGCGTGCCTTTTTATATTTGTCCCCACAAGAACAAATGGGTTGGGCTGGCCGACTTAAACAGAGCTCGCCCTGGTAAGTACTTTTTCTTCCTAGGTAGACACACTGACAACATCAGTCCGCTTAAACATTCAGACAGGCTATGGAACAGTTAGGCATGCCTTGGACCTGTAGAAATAATAGTTAGAGCCTTGTATGGAGAGAATGTTTAAATTGACTGAACTCTATTCCACTGCCTAGCCTTACTGAGGCTTGAGTGAGCCACCCGGTGAGTCAGAATCGTACCTGTGAGAATGATGTTGGGGATGTTGCCATGGCTACTGTAACCCAGCTGCTGGGAGTCTTGCAGGTTGCCGTGGCTTCCCGTCAAACCCATCATCGCTGCTTGGGAGTAGCTGAGGGTTGAGCCCTGGCCGTACAGACTATTGCTGTCGATCATGTTGAACTGCTCCAGCTGTTTGAGGAACAGAGAAAACAGCAAATCAACATACCAGGAGGTTAGCCAACACTCAACAACAAGGGTTCATTTCTGTACACAAATGGTCAATATAAAGATATAGTACAATGGGGAAAAAACTGGAGGCATATTATTCTATTGCGCTTTGTTTCCCAATATTGTCAGAATGGATCAATAGATATCACATCAAAAGTGTCTTATCCAATATAAAGATCCAGTTCAAAGAAAAAAACTGGAGACCTGTTGTGTTGTGAGACAAACATATTGGAAACTATTGCCATATAAACAAGTATCTAATATTAACTTGCATAATAAGTCCTGAGGCAGACTGTTAAACTTAACTTACCTGTTGGGAGAGAGCACTGGTCTGTCTGGATGCGAGTTGCTGGTCATAGAAGTCTGCAAATACACTGCCCAATATGGAGTTGTGCTAGAACACAAGTATATCCCCTCTTTTTGTTAAAAACAACACCAGGATATTAATTCACAAGTATAAAATACAGGAGAAGAAGAGCAGACACAGAGAGCATTTGAATCACACCACAACTCTAAATTAATATTTTCACAATTCATAAGACATTCATATCAAACGATTGGGTTTTGCTTTCCATTGAGCTCCAGGCAACACAGAAAACACTGCACACATCTGCAATCCTGCAAACAAACCATAACATACTGAAGCCCGGTCTAGATTAAGCATGATACAGTACAAGCACAGCAGGATTCATGTTTCACAAGCCCATCAATTAATTCACTGTGCATTCAACCTCAATCTCCTCCATTAGTTGATTAAGTCATCATAGTAACCGCTTCACATCTATGCCCATCTCATCTTTCAAGATGACTCTACAGATCAATTGCATTTACCTGTTGTTTTTCTGATGTTCATGTAAGTGCCCAACCAGCCAATATGTCAACATGCACTGAATACTAGGACCTACTTGAAAGCACTTAATAAATGTTATCAACCCACAACCAATAATGTTGTAGGGAGTCTTTCAAAAGGGTTGCGGTTACCATGTAAGCTTTAGTACTGAGAATTCTGATGAACTTTAAATAAATAAATACAACGATATGAAATCATATGGAAATCCCGTTTCTGAGTAAAGCTAGAATTTATAAAACATTCAATCGTCCAGTAATGCTCTTCAAGTTTTAATTGCATATCCTTATTAAACCCGAAAAGAGTATCCACTTTCATCGTCCGCCTTAATGTATAAATAATAGGAGCATTTTCACAGGCAGCCTCAGTAAGGCAGACTTCGCCATGCCCCTTTAAGTTCAGAACCACATCTGTGCCCTGCCAAAAGAACAGCGGGGAAGAACATGATAATAGCACATGGACTGTCAGCTACACTGCAGGTTAACCATCTAGATGAGAGAAAGAATCGATGGGCAAAGCCAAAAGAAGCACAAACGAATGAACAAATACAACAAATGTAGCTACTCAATGAAAGATTTCCCCTAACAAGAGATGACTTAGTTATTCAATGCTGTAAGTGTAGGCCTATATAATACATTTACATTGAACGTACAATGTACATCTAGCCTACAGGCCCTCGTAGAGGGACACTGCTCCTTCTTGATTTTTCACAATAAACAAGTGATTCAACTCTAGAAAGGATAAAAGGTGGCTCAGGTGGCTAAGTGTTAACTACTAAGTAAAATTTTCCTTACTCACCTAACTAACTAAAGTGTATCAATTTAGTGACTATGCTACGAGGCCACTTAGGATGCAGACACAGAGAAGCAGCAAAGGGGACGGGGTCAGTGACATTGCGAGACACCACGATGGGGGTGGCAGGGGGTTGAAGACACAAGAGCAGCCAAGAGGCCCAGCTGACGACAAAAACAGAACTACGATGGAAGAACAGTATATAAAGTCAGCAGGTTTTGGTCACACGCCCTTACTTGAGGCGAGCCTCCAGGTGAGAAGCCTTGATTGGAGACTGGAGAGGTTGGAGACTGATTGGCTGAAGACCCAGCCTTACTGCGGTACTGTTGGGGGAAAGAGCCCTAATACAGGACATTTTAGTTAGACTGACTGACTGACTGTCCCTTCTGAGAAGGTATGCTGTGTGTGTCCCAGCCTGCCTATGAGGACACATACACAGAGGATGGGGCTCATGTCTTTCCTACATTTTTGCTAAACATGCCCTGTATTAGTTATTAGTTGACTTGTACCATCATCATGGCCTTGATTTAACCTAACTGTATAAAGAGACCAAAATTAGGCTAACAATCAAACGTTTTAATGGAATCCCTCAGACTCTGTGGCTTCAATGATCAAAAATAATGTTATGTAAGGGTTTGTTCCTCCTTTAGGGTGTGTACTGTGCAAATAGCTGACTCACTAGCTAGCCATTTGGGGTCATTCTTTAACAAGATAACCAAGTAATCAACTGGCATTTACAGTGGTAGCTCTCTCCTCTCGGTTTGTCTTCTGCTCAAGACAAGACCACTGCAATCCACTTCCACAGGATCCAGCACATCACCAGTACAATGGTCAAATTCCATTTTCACGCAATAGAAGGTTAGTTGACTGTATATGTTTACTCAAACAAAAGCTGAGTTGACACATGATCACCCAATGTGAGGTGATGAATCACGTCAGTATTGACAGACACTCATATTTTATCTCTGAGTTCACTACTGAGGTATACAGTATGTGGGTCTTTCTATAAATAAATGGGGCCAATGTGTGACATTGGGATAAACAATTTAAAATGGTTTGAAACAAAAATATGCTATCCATTCATGTTTTTGTATTTTCTTATATCTGAGAATTAACCAATGATATCAGGCCACACCCAGCCATGGTTACAGACACCTGTGTGTTCTTTGACACGTTAGCATCTAATGACCCGCAGTGTTTGTCTAACTAGTGACCCGCAGTGTTTGTCATTATTCCCTGATGAAGACAGCTTGTCTGTTGGTGATTAAATTATTGCATCTGAGCTCCTAGAGTGTGCGGCTCTCCTTTTCTTTTCCAAGTGTTCTAGCCAGCACCTCACCTAAACAGGTGTGCGTTTCTTTCACCACTAGATTGAAACAAAAATAAAACAGATTTTCATGCAGTTCCACATACTTGGAGGAATAATTAATCCATTACTCCATCTATATAACAGGCCAAGGACTATACATCATTTAAGCAGAGTTCATACAAACATTGGCAAGTCAAATTCAGGGACTTTTCCCAAGCACTTAAATGTAATTGTCTAGGACCTCAATGTTATACAATCGTATAATTTATATTATGAACTGGGTGGTTCGAGCCCTGAATACTGATTGGCTGCATGTTTTGTTTTACACAGGTATGACAAAACATTTATTTTCACTGTTCTAATTATGTTGGTAACCAATTTATAATAGCAATAGCTCCGTATCGTGTCGTTACAAGAACAGCCCTTAGCAGTGGTATATTGGCCACAGCCCCTCGTACCTTATTGCTTAATTATACCATGACATTGTTGAATACTCGTTTCTGATTGGCTTGAAGGGCATTCTAGAGTGTGCATTATGTAAGGGACAATCAACGAGGGGCTATGCTTTCTATGGAAAATGGTGAACGACGTGGAAGGTGTGTTCCACGACACGCTAACGTTCAACGGAATTGCATTATTTTCCAGAGAACGCATAACGTTAGATCCCAGGGTTGATTATCCCTATTATACTGTAACGACCCTGGGTTTTCCTTCACTACCCGCTCTATGAAACAGCAGAGGGCAGGTGGATGTTGAACACATTTCTATCAGCAAATGAACACATTTCTTGCGGGCAAATGTGTTACTTACTCCTGAGGTGCTGACTTGCTGCACCCTCGACAACTATTGTGATTATTATTATTTGACCATGCTGGTCATTTATGAACATTTGAACATCTTGGCCATGTTGTGTTATAATCTCCACCCGGCACAGCCAGAAGAGGACTGGCCACCCCTTATAGTCTAGTTCCTCTAGGTTTCTTCCTCGGTTTTGGCCTTTCTAGGGAGTTTTTCCTAGCCACTGTGCTTCTACACCTGCATTGCTTGCTGTTTGGGGTTTTAGGCTGGGTTTCTATACAGCACTTTGATATAGCAGCTGATGTTTGAAGGGCAATATAAATACATTTGACTTGTTAAATTATAGCAATGGTATAATAGGGATAAACAACTCGGGGCTCTATGCGTTCTGTGGAAGATTACTTCCACAACGCACTAACACCTCCCACATCGTTCATTATTTCCCATAGAGTGCATAGTGCCTCGTTGATGATTGTACATATAGGGCTTAACAGATTTTCCTGTCGCCAACATTATGTGGCCGGCACATGCACACAAAATAAATCCATGAATAGCGGTAATCTCACCATAACTGTTTTTATAATGAGACAGTACCCAAAAAACTGGTTCGTTTTTTTAATGGAAGGATTTGCATGGAAAGCCAAGTTGAAGCCAACAGATATTGTCGTCCTCATAATAACCGCACATGGTTTTATCGCAACAGAGTAGCAAGACCTTTCAATTGACGCAGCGGGAAACAAATAAGTGGCCACATCTCTCACAAAAACTGATCAAAATTAAATCACAGATAATTATAAAGGAGAACTTTTTGGCTACAATAATTACAAGGACTTCTCAAGCCCAAATTGTGGGAATGTCTGATTTTCAAGGTAGGCCTATTCCAGTACTTGAATTTCTGAGCTCCAAATTCAATTTCAAGTAGGCTTCTTCAAGCCCCTTGTATTGTTCAAAATTGCAAGTGTAACATGGAAAACAAAATGTTATTTCATTACCAGATCATGTAAAGACACCCACTAGGCTATGTAATGTGTTGTCATTATATCCAGAATATTTAATAGGATTAGCATAGACTGTGTCCAATTCGAGGCACAAAAACATGTGAAAACATTACCCTAATTCTTTCTCTGTGAAATCTAACAAGACCCTGCTGTAAATCAAGCAGAAAACCATCAATGATTTTTCAATCGCATTTATTATTTTGGATTTGTGTGCCCATGAAAACTGTTTTCACCTTATAACATAAGGAGACTAAATGTTACGTAGTTACACTACATTTCTGAGATCTCTATACAAAAAAACTGACCGACAGCTAGATCCAGTATTCTTACAGGGTTTAAGTTCAATGTCTATCTTAACTGTAATGCTTAATATAGATAACGATAACCTAAACTGCCAGAAAGTCATGTTTTATCTCTCACGATTTTGGACAAATTCGCCAAGACACCAACCATGATAAAGGGATGAAAATAGGTTTTAAATACAGTGCCTTGCGAAAGTATTCGGCCCCCTTGAACTTTGCGACCTTTTGCCACATTTCAGGCTTCAAACAAAGATATAAAACTGTATTTTTTTATGAAGAATCAACAACAAGTGGGACACAATCATGAAGTGGAACGACATTTATTGGATATTTCAAACTTTTTTAACAAATCAAAAACTGAAAAATTGGGCGTGCAAAATTATTCAGCCCCCTTAAGTTAATACTTTGTAGCGCCACCTTTTGCTGCGATTACAGCTGTAAGTCGCTTGGGGTATGTCTCTATCAGTTTTGCACATCGAGAGACTGACATTTTTTCCCATTCCTCCTTGCAAAACAGCTCGAGCTCAGTGAGGTTGGATGGAGAGCATTTGTGAACAGCAGTTTTCAGTTCTTTCCACTGATTCTCGATTGGATTCAGGTCTGGACTTTGACTTGGCCATTCTAACACCTGGATATGTTTATTTTTGAACCATTCCATTGTAGATTTTGCTTTATGTTTTAGATCATTGTCTTGTTAGAAGACAAATCTCCGTCCCAGTCTCAGGTCTTTTGCAGACTCCATCATGTTTTCTTACAGAATGGTCCTGTATTTGGCTCCATCCATCTTCCCATCAATTTTAACCATCTTCCCTGTCCCTGCTGAAGAAAAGCAGGCCCAAACCATGATGCTGCCACCACCATGCTTGACAGTGGGGATGGTGTGTTCATTGTGATGAGCTGTGTTGCTTTTACGCCAAACATAACGTTTTGCATTGTTGCCAAAAAGTTCAATTTTGGTTTCATCTGACCAGAGCACCTTCTTCCACATGTTTGGTGTGTCTCCCAGGTGGCTTGTGGCAAACTTTAAACAACACTTTTTATGGATATCTTTCAGAAATGGCTTTCTTCTGGCCACTTCCATAAAGGCCAGATATGTGCAATATACGACTGATTGTTGTCCTATGGACAGAGTCTCCCACCTCAGCTGTAGATCTCTGCAGTTCATCCAGAGTGATCATGGGCCTCTTGGCTGCATCTCTGATCAGTCTTCTCCTTGTATGAGCTGAAAGTTTAGAGGGACGGCCAGGTCTTGGTAGATTTGCAGTGGTCTGATACTCCTTCCATTTCAATATTATCGCTTGCACAGTGCTCCTTGGAATGTTTAAAGCTTGGGAAATCTTTTTGTATCCAAATCCAGCTTTAAACTTCTTCACAACAGTATCTCGGACCTGCCTGGTGTGTTCCTTGTTCTTCATGATGCTCTCTGCGCTTTTAACGGACCTCTGAGACAATCACAGTGCAGGTGCATTTATATGGAGACTTGATTACACACAGGTGGATTGTATTTATCATCATTAGTCATTTAGGTCAACATTGGATCATTCAGAGATCCTCACTGAACTTCTGGAGAGAGTGCACTGAAAGTAAAGAGGCTGAATAATTTTGCACGCCCAATTTTTCAGTTTTTGATTTGTTAAAAAAGTTTGAAATATCCAATAAATGTCGTTCCACTTCATGATTGTGTCCCACTTGTTGATTCTTCACAAAAAAATACAGTTTTATATCTTTTTGTTTGAAGCCTGAAATGTGGCAAAAGGTCACAAAGTTCAAGGGGGCCAAATACTTTTGCAAGGCACTGTAAACTTGTGAATTGTACTGAATATAGCTATGATCCCCCTTATATCTTAATGTAATGACATGAAAATGACATGGAAAATTGGCAGATTATTATCAATGACTTATCAACAGCTGTAACAAGTTGTCCAGTGTTGGAAATCCTCACTGGTGCACTAACTTATAGAAAGACCTACGTATGGGTTGCTCAATAAATTATGCAGTGAATTAAGAAATAAGTGATGCTATATAGCTGAAGCAGATGCCTCTAATACGGCCATAAAATAAAAGGGTTAGCAATAGCTTCAAGTTCACATAAAAATAGAAAACTGCCCTCTGCTAAGAGGTAGTATACAGTATATGAACACACTTGCAACAGAAACTGATGCATTCGTATTGTAATACTATTCAATGAAGCATCTGCTTACACATGGGCACTAAAATCTCTAAGTTCAGCACGGTTGGGGCGATGCTAAAGAAATGTTTGACACTTAAATTCCAGAGCATTTCTCTACCGAATGCTCCTAAAGCAGAAAAAAAAATACTTTAAGAAGTAGGCTAGTTCCTCTGACCTCAAGATCAAACCAAAGATCAAATTGTGTTCCATAGTGTAGGAATACTAAGTGGGTTTGAGTACTATATTGTCCTACGGACATAGTGTAGGATAGGGAAACGTTTGAAGAGGGAACGGTTTGATTAGGTAAGCTTACCGAGTTCATATCCATGGAGTTCTGTGTCTGGATGGAGGAGGTGTTCAGAGGGGAGGGGAGCTGAACCAGCCTGGTCAGTCCTTGAGTGGTCTGTTGCTGCTGCTGAGAGGAGGACTGGCTGAAGAACACATACTGGGACAACTGCGCTTCCAGAGTCATGGCATCTATGGTCTCCGCCTGAGACAGATGGACATAGGGGTTTGAAATTAGTCAGTGTGGGGAAAAGGGAGAATTAGTCTACAAACTGTGATAGAAACATCTACTACAATCCTCCATTCTCTTACCTTTTAGTCATTTGGCAGGTGCTCTTATCCAGAGCAACTTTAAGTGCATTCAAATAGGGAGGATACAACTACAGAATACAATAATTGTCCATACACAAGGAAGGTTATTTAGAAATATGTAACAATCACAGTGCTAAAACGGTAAAGTACGGTACGTGCTACCTGGGCGAGGGTGAGCGGTGGCGACAGGGTGGGTGAGAGCTGTAGGGAGTGGTGCTGGTGGGAGTCCTGGTTGACCATGTTGTCCTGCCTGCCTTGCTGGGAGGTGGTCTGTCCTGGTGGGACACAAAACAGCAAACATCCCCTTGAGAATTCCCACAGTTTCATAGAAAGCTAGAGAAATAGAGTCATAGATAGATACATTTTGGCACCATACGTTGTCACCATCTCCTCACACTTTTGAAAAATCAGGATTTCAAACCCGGTTTGCAAAACCCTGTATATCTATTGTTCTGGAAGGTGGAGGACAGAGGTCACCTTGGCTGGTGGAACTGAAACTGTGTGAGTGGCTGGGGGCCAGGTTTCCCGTGCTGTTGGGGGCGCTGAGGGTGGAGTCTTCGGGGTCCAGGGGGTGGGCAGCGGAGGGGGGAACTGGATGTTGGTCAGATCAGGCAGGGAGCCACCGCCCGTGTCGTGGGCTGATGGCATCAGTGTCGCAGTCAGATCCTGATCCGGAGATGGGAATATACTGGAAATAGAAAAAGAGTTGATCGGTATCCCCATAATGATAGTTGAGGTATTATCAATTATGTATATCAACCCTGGATTGCTGATGCTATGTTTTGGCCAATGAGAGGCTTTGACTCCACCAGTCAGACATATTGGTACTCCTCAGAAGAAGCAGTCCCTCCATAGGAATGAATGGAATTCTACAGTATTTCAATTAAAATTACACAATTACATGATTTTACAATTACATGATTTTACAGTGCCTTCAGAAAGTAGTCATAGCCCTTGACTTATTCCACATTTTGTTGTGTTATTGACTGAATTCAAATTGATTTTCTCTCACCAGTCTACACACAATACCCCATAATGACAAAGTGAAAACATGTTTTTTGAAAATGTTGCTAATTTATAGAAAATAAAATACAGAAATGTCTAATGTATTTAAGTATTCACACCCCTGTGTCAATACTCTGCAGAAGCACAGTTGACAGTGATTACACCTGAGAGTCTTTCTGGGTAAGTCTCAATGAGCTTTCCACACCTGGATTGTGCAACAAATCGGCCATTATTCTTTTCAAAATTCTTCAAGCTCTGTGAAATTGGTTGTTGGTCATTGCTAGACAACCATTTTCAGGTCTTCCCATAAATGTTCAAGTAGATTTAAGTCTAAACTGTAACTCTGCCACTCAGGAACATTCAAGGTCTTCTTGGTAAGCAAATCCAGTGTAGATTTGGCCTTATGTTGTAGGTTATTGTCCTGCTGAACGGTGAATTAATCTCCCAGTGTCTGGTGGAAAACAGGCTGCAAATTATCTGGGTAGCCATTTAATTAGCTGTTCAGGAGACGTATGACTTGTTAGAAGCCTCATGGACCTAGACCTGGTGCTCCGGTACCGCTTGGCGTGCGGTAGCAGAGAGAACAGTCTATGGACTAGGGTAACTGAAGTCTTTGACAATTTTTAGGGCCTTCCTCTGACACCACCTGGTATAGAGTATAACATGACAAGCATACCCATAACATGATGCAGACACCACTATGCTTGAAAATATAGAGTGTTATTCAGTAATGTATTGTATTTGCCCCAAACATAAAGCTTTGTATTGAGGACAAAAAAAAATGAATTGCTTTGCCAATTTAGTTTGCAGTATTACTTTAATGCCTTGTTGCAAACAGGATGCATGTTTTAGAATATTTTTGTTCTGTACAGGCTTCCTTCTTTTCACTCTGTCAATTAGGTTAGTATTGTGGCGTAACTACAATATTGTGGATCTATCATCAGTGTTCTCCTGTCACAGCTATTAAACTCTAACTGTTTTAAAGTCACCATCGGTGACCACTCAACCAATCATGGTGAAATCCCTGAGAGGTTTCCTTCCTTTTCGACGACTGAGGAAGGATGCCTATATCTTTGTAGCAACTGGGTGTATTGATACACCATCCAAATTGTAATTAATAACTTCACCATGCTCAAAGGGATATTAAATGCCAGCTTTTTTTACCCATTTACCAATAGGTGCCCTTCTTTGCAGGGCATTGGAAAACCTCCCTGGTCTTTGTGGTTGAATATGTGTTTGAAATTCACTGCTTGACTGAGTGACCTTAGAGATATGTGTCGGGTACAGAGATGAGGTAGTCATTCAAAAATCATGTTAAACACTATTATTGCACACAGAGCGAGTCCATGCAACTTATTATGTGACTTGTTAAGCACATTTTTACTCCTGAACTTATTTAGGTTTGCCATAACAAAGGGGTTGAATTCTTATTGAATCAAGACCTTTCTACATTTTACAAATTAATAAAAATTGAAAAGTTGAAAAAACAAATTTCACTTTTACATTCAATTCAGGCTGTAACAACAAAATGTGGTAAACGTCAAGGGGTGTGAATACTTTCTGAAGGCACTAAGTATTATTTTGTTGTAGTGGGGACTAACATTCAAGCTCTATAAAAATGATAATTTAAGGAAAATGTGTTTAGTTTAAAAGTATTAAGGTGTCTAATAGAATAAACGTGGCAAAAAAAGTAGACATTAATAAATGCATTTCCATAGCTTCCAATGTTTTTTACAATGGTGGGGGTGTGCTAAAATGGAGACATCATTGGGTAGTATATGCACAGCCAGCCAATTTCACAGGCTGCTATGTATGTAAAACAACTTAGAAAAATAAATCAGAATTACACCCCCCCCTCCTGGACTTCAGAAATATTTTGTCCATTGTGGATTTCCCTTGGAAATGTACACTACCATTCAAAAGTTTGGGGTCACTTAGAAATGTCCTTGCTCCCTGAAGCACCTCCCACAAGTTCGATTGGCTTGATGGGCACTTCTTACGTACCATACGGTCAAGCTGCTCCCACAACAGCTCAGTAGGATTGAGATCCGGTGACTCTGCTGGCCACACCATTATAGACAGAATACCAGCTGACTGCTTCTTCCCTGAATAGTTCTTGCATAGTTTGGAGCTGTGCTTTGGGTCATTGTCCTGTTGTAGGAGGAAATTGGCTCCAATTAAGCGATGTCCACAGGGTATGGCATGGCGTTGCAAAATGGAGTGATAGCCTTCCATCTTCAAGATCCCTTTTACCCTGTACAAATCTCCCACTTCACCACCACCAAAGCACCCCCAGACCATCACATTGCCTCCCCCATGCTTGACAGATGGCTTCAAGCACTACTCCAGCATCATTTCATTTTTTGCTGTGTCTCACAAATGTTCTTTGTGATCCGAACACCTCAAACTTGTATTTGTCTGTCCATAACACTTTTTTCCAATCTTCGTCTGACCAGTGTCTCTGTTCTTTTGCCAATTTTAATCTTAACTTTTTATTGGCCAGTCTGAGGTATGACTTTTTCTTTGCAACACTGCCTAGAAGGCCAGCATCCCGGAGTTGCCTCTTCACTGTTGACGTTGAAACTGGTTGTTTTGCGGGTACTATTTAATAAAGCTACCAGTTGAGGACTTGTGAGGAGTCTGTTTCTCAAACTAGACACTATGTACTTGTCTTTTTTCTCAGTTGTGCACTGGGGCCTCCCACTCCTCTCTATTCTGGTTAGAGCCACTTTGCACTGTTCTGTGAAGGGAGTAGTACACAGCGTTGTATGAGATCTGCAGTTCCTTGGCAATTTCTCGCATGAAATAGCCTTCATTTCTCAGAACAAGAATAGACTGACGAATATCAGAAGAAAGTTATTTGTTTCTGGTCATTTTGAGCCTGTAGTCAAACCTACAAATGCTGACGCTCCAGATACTCAACTGGTCTAAAGAAGGCCAGTTTTATTGCTTCGTTAATTAGCACAACAATTTTCAGCTGTGCTAACAATTGCAAAATGGTTTTCTAATGATCAATTAGCATTTTAAAATGATAAACTTGGATTAGCTAACACAACGTGCTATTGGAACACAGGAGTGATGGTTGCTGATAATGGGCCTCTGTACGCCTATGTAGATATTCAAATTAAAAAAATTGGCCATTTCCAGCTACAATAGTCATTTACAACATTAACAATATCGACACTGTAATTTTGATCAATTTGATGTTATATTAATGGACAAAAAAGTAGCTTTTCTTTCAAAATCAAGGAAATGTATTTTGAAAGGTAGTGTACATGGTCCTTCGAGCCGGATAGGAAGTTGAGCATCATGTTGTGCTGAGCGAATAGTCCTTTTTGAGGTCAGTTCGGTTAGAATATTCAAAAATAATTATGGTTTTCTATTTCGGTATCCATCTATTATTAAATGATCTATACATTAAATGCACTATGCATTATGTGGGCTGAATGCTGTAACACAGAATAAAAATGTATACAAAAGTTTTTAAAAACTATTAAAATGATAGTGACTACCCACTATTTATTATTATTATTACAGCTCAGTGCTCAGCGAAATGGATTATGGTCATTGTCGTTAATTACCACTTTTTCTGAGCTAAACCATGTTGAATATTTTTCTCCCTACTACAATCGCACACTTCATGCTTGATCTGATTCAACTCTACAGAAACTACACATACAGCTCACAGAAAAAGAAAAAACTAAATGGAATTCAAACAATGGAACCAACATCGGTCAATTAGTTGTTTTAAAAAGCCAAAAATTAATTGCACACAAGCCCAAGGACAGGCTAATTGTCTCCAATTGATTTCCCTCTTATAAGATCAGGACACATATCTGCTGATATCCCTGCAAGGGAATCTGTTCACATTCTAAAAATAACAATAACATAAAATCACACACAGACAGAAATGGATGCATCCACAACATTTCTCAAAGATCTCAAACTATTCCAAAATATCAGATGTCTACAGTTGAAAAAACATTAACTCATCACTAAACCACCATAATCTGTCAGTAGTCGCAGGCTATCGTAATCAGCCATTCAAAGCTCACATGTAGTCAGGATATTTGTTTAAATGTTACAGCCTGTGGGACTCATTGAAGTACTCACTTGATTCCTGGGACCTTGGACCTTGAAGCATTCTAAGGGAAAATAAAAAATTACAACTCAGTTAGGGCTGTATAACAAAACAGTGGAGATACAGTTGAAGTCAGAAGTTTACATAAACTAGTTTTAAATTATTCCAACCTAAGTGTTTCAACCACTCCACAAATGTCTTGTTAACAAACTATAGTTTTGGCCAGTCGGTTAGGACATCTACTAAGTCATTTTTCCAACAATTGTTTACAGACAGATTATTTCACTGCATCACAATTCCAGTGGGTCAGAGGTTTACATACACTAAGTTGACTGTGCCTTTAAACAGCTTGGAAATGTACAGAAAATTATGTCATGGCTTTAGAAGCTTCTGATAGGCTAATTGACATAATTTGAGTCAATTGTGTACCTGTGGATGTATTTCAAGGTCTAACTTCAAACTCAGTGCCTCTTTGCTTGATATCATGGAAAAATCCAAAGAAATCAGCCAAGACCTCAGAACAAAAATTGTAGACCTCCAAGAGTCTGGATCATCCTTGGGGGCAATTTCCAAATCCCTGAAGGTACCACATTCATCTGTACAAACAATAGTATGCAAGTATAAACACCATGGGACCACACAGCAGTCATACCGCTCAGGAAGGAGACACATTCTGTCTCCTAGAGATGAACATACTTGTGCGAAAAGTGCAAATTAATCCCAGAACAGTAAAGGACCTTGTGAAGATGCTGGAGGAAGCATGTACAAAAGAATCTACATCCACAGTAAAACGAGTCCTATATCAACATAACCTGAAAGGCTGCTCAGCAGGGAAGAAGCCACTGCTCCAAAACCACCATAAAAAAAGCCAGACTACGGTTTGCAACTGCACATGGGGACAAAGATGGTACTTTTTGGAGAAATGTCCTCTGGTCTGATGAAACAAAAATAGAACTGTTTGGCCATCATGACCCTTGTTATGTTTGGAGGAAAAAGGGGGATGATGGAAAATTGTGGATTTATTGAAGCAACATCAGTCAGGAAGTTAAAGCTTGGTCGTAAATGGGTCTTCCAAATGGACACTGACCCCATGCATACTTCCAAAGTTGAGGCAAAATGGCTTAAGGACAACAAAGTCAAGGTATTGGAGTGGCTATCACAAAGCCCTGACCTCAATCCCATAGAAAATGTGTGGGCAGAACTGAAAAAGTGAGTGCGAGCAAGGAAGCCTACAAACCTGACTCAGTTACGCCAGCTCTGTCAGGAGGAATGTGCCAAAATTCACCCAACTTATTGTGGGAAGCTTGTGGAAGGCTTCCCGAAATGTTTGGCCCAAGTTAAACAATTTAAAGGCAATACACTCAATTAGTATTTGGTAGCATGTAAACTTCTGACCCACTGGGAATGTGATGAAATAAATAAAAGCTGATATATAAATAAACAATTCTCTATTATTCTGAAATTTCACATTCTTAAAATAAAGTGGTGATCCGAACTGACCTAAGACAGGGAATTCTTATTAGGATTAAATGTCAGGAATTGTGAAAAACTGAGTTTAAATGTATTTGGCTAAGGTGTATGTAAACCTCCGACTTCAACTGTATATCACCAGATCTGGGTGCATTTCACCTTTTTACCATCCCAGTTCTTTTTCTGTTCGTCTTTGTCCATATCTGATTCTGTGTCTTCTGGCCTTGGTACATGAAGCATTAGCACTGTGGAGATTGAGGAGAAGAAAGAGGGAGAGGGAGTTGGATTTATCTAATTGTCAATTATCTAGAATTTTAAAAAGCTACAAATATACAGTACCAGTCAAAAGTTTGGAAAACACACCTACTCATTCCAGGGTTTTTATTTATTTGGATTATTTTCTGCATTGTAGAATAATAGTGAATACATCAACACTATGAAATAACATATGGAATCAAGTAGTAACCAGAAACAAATCCAAATATATTTTATATTCTTCAAAGTAGCCACCCTTTGCCTTGATGACAGCTTTGCACACGCTTGGCATTCTCTCAACCAGCTACAGTGCCTTGCGAAAGTATTCGGCCCCCTTGAACTTTGCGACCTTTTGCCACATTTCAGGCTTCAAACATAAAGATATAAAACTGTATTTTTTGTGTGAAGAATCAACAACAAGTGGGACACAATCATGAAGTGGAACGACATTTATTGGATATTTCAAACTTTTTTAACAAATCAAAAACTGAAAAATTGGGCGTGCAAAATTATTCAGCCCCTTTACTTTCAGTGCAGCAAACTCTCTCCAGAAGTTCAGTGAGGATCTCTGAATGATCCAATGTTGACCTAAATGACTAATGATGATAAATACAATCCACCTGTGTGTAATCAAGTCTCCGTATAAATACACCTGCACTATGATAGTCTCAGAGGTCCATTAAAAGCGCAGAGAACATAATGAAGAACAAGGAACACACCAGGCAGGTCCGAGATACTGTTGTGAAGAAGTTTAAAGCCGGATTTGGATACAAAAAGATTTCCCAAGCTTTAAACATCCCAAGGAGCACTGTGCAAGCGATAATATTGAAATGGAAGGAGTATCAGACCACTGCAAATCTACCAAGACCTGGCCGTCCCTCTAAACTTTCAGCTCATACAAGGAGAAGACTGATCAGCTCTGCAGTTCACTCTGGATGAACTGCAGAGATCTACAGCTGAGGTGGGAGACTCTGTCCATAGGACAACAATCAGTCGTATATATATCGTCCTGTGTGGCTCAGTCGGTAGAGCATGGCGCTTGCAACGCCAAGCGTCGTGGGTTCGATTCCCGCTGGGGCCACCCATATGTAAAAGTAGTGGCCCCAGCCGACTTGTAAGTCGCTTTGGACAAAAGCGTCTGCTAAATGGGATATATATTGCACAAATCTGGCCTTTATGGAAGAGTGGCAAGAAGAAAGCCATTTCTTAAAGATATCCATAAAAAGTGTCGTTTAAAGTTTGCCACAAGCCACCTGGGAGACACACCAAACATGTGGAAGAAGGTGCTCTGGTCAGATGAAACCAAAATTGAACATTTTGGCAACAATGCAAAACGTTATGTTTGGCGTAAAAGCAACACAGCTCATCACCCTGAACACACCATCTCCACTGTGGTGGCAGCATCATGGTTTGGGCCTGCTTTTCTTCAGCAGGGACAGGGAAGATGGTTAAAATTGATGGGAAGATGGATGGAGCCAAATACAGGACCATTCTGGAAGATGGAGTCTGCAAAAGACCTGAGACTGGGACGGAGATTTGTCTTCCAACAAGACAATGATCCAAAGCATAAAGCAAAATCTACAATGGAATGGTTCAAAAATAAACATATCCAGGTGTTAGAATGGCCAAGTCAAAGTCCAGACCTGAATCCAATCGAGAATCTGTGGAAAGAACTGAAAACTGCTGTTCACAAATGCTCTCCATCCAACCTCACTGAGCTCGAGCTGTTTTGCAAGGAGGAATGGGAAAAAATGTCAGTCTCTCGATGTGCAAAACTGATAGAGACATACCCCAAGCGACTTACAGCTGTAATCGCTGCAAAAGGTGGCGCTACAAAGTATTAACTTAAGGGGGCTGAATAATTTTGCACGCCCAATTTTTCAGTTTTTGATTTGTTAAAAAAGTTTGAAATATCCAATAAATGTCATTCCACTTCATGATTGTGTCCCACTTGTTGTTGATTCTTCACAAAAAAATACAGTTTTATATCTATGTTTGAAGCCTGAAATGTGTCAAAAGGTCACAAAGTTCAAGGGGGCCGAATACTTTCGCAAGGCACTGTACATCAGGTAGTCAGCTGGTATGCATTTCGATTAACAGATGTGCCTTATTAAAAGTTTGCTTGTGGAATTTATTTCCTTCTTAATGCTTTTGAGCCAATCAGTTGTTTTGTGACAAGGTAGGGTGGAAAACAGAAGATCGCCCTATTTGGTAAAAGACCAAGTCCATATTATGGCAAGAACAGCTCAAATAAGCAAAGAGAAATGACAGTCCATCATTACTTTAAGACGTGAAGATAAGTTCTTGAAATGTTCCGTATTGACTTAGAAGGTTTTTTCAAGTGCAGTCGCAAAAACCATCAAGCGCTATGATGAAACTGACTCTGATGAGGACCGCCACAGGAAAGAAAGACCCAGAGGATTTATTTATTTATTTCACCTTCATTTAACCAGGTAGGCCAATTGAGAACAAGTTCTCATTTACAACTGCGACCTAACCAAGATAAAGCAAAGCAACAAAAAAAGTCTATATACAGTGTGGCAAATGAAGTAAGATTAGGGAGCTAAGGCAATAAATAGGCAATAGTGGCAAAATAATTATGACAAATATGAAGTGAGGGCCAGCCAATGAGAGCATACAGGTCGTAGTGGTGGGTAGTATATGGGGCTTTGATGACAAAACTGATGGCACTGATAGACTACATCCAGTTTGCTGAGTAGAGTGTAGGAGTCTATTTTGTAAATGATATTGCCGAAGTCAAGGATCGGTATGATAGTCAGTTTTACGAGGGTATGGTTGGCAGCCTGAGTGAAGGATGCTTTGTTGCGAAATAGGAAGCCAATTCTAGATTTCATTTTGGATTGGAGATGCTTAATGTGAGTCAGGATGGAGAGTTTAGGAAGGATAATTTCATTAGAGTTACAAGCCTCAGAAATTGCAACCCAAATAAATGCTTCAGAGTTCAACAGACACATCTCAGAGGAGACTGCGTGAATCAGGCCTTCAAGGTCGAATTGCTGCAAAAAAACACTACTAAAAAGGACACTGATGAGAAGAAGAGACTTGCTTGTGCCAAAAAAACATGAGCAATGGACATTAGACTGGTGGAAAACTGTCCTTTGGTCTGAGGAGTCCAAATTTTAGATTTTTGGTTCCAACCGCTGTGTCTTTGTGAGACGCAGAGTAGGTGAACGGATGATCTCCGCATGTGTGGTTCCCACCGTGAAGCATGGATGAGGTGTGATGGTGCTTTGCCAGTGACACTCAGTGATTTTTTCAAATTTCAAAAAGCACACTTAACCAGAATGGCTACCACAGCAACAATACGCAATCACATCAAGTTTGCACTTAGTGGGACTATCATTTGTTTTTCAACAGAACAATGACCCAACACACCTCCAGGCTGTGTAAGGGCTATTTGACCAAGAAGGAGAGTGATGTAGTGCTGCATCAGATAACCAGCCTACACCCAAATGAGATGGTTTGGGATGAGTTGGACCGCAGAGTGAAGGAAAAGCAGCCAACAAGTGCTCAGCAAATGTGGGAACGCCTTCAAGACTGTTGGAAAAGCATTCAGGTGAAGCTGGTTGAGAGAATGCCAAGAGTGTGCAAAGCTGTCAACACAACTGATTGGCTCAAACGCATTAAGGAAAGAAATTCCACAAACGTACTTTTAACAAGGCACACCTGTTAATTGAAATGGATTCCAGGTGACTGGCTAATGAAGCTGTTTGAGAGAATACCAAGAGTGTGCAAACCTGTCATCCAAGGCAAAGGGTGCCTACTTTGAAGAATCTGAAATATAAAATATGTTTTCATTTGTTTAACACTTTTTTGGTTAATACATGATTCCATACGTGTTATTTCATAGTGAAGACCTCAAAACTATTATTCTACAATGTAGAAAATAGTAAAAAATAAAGTAAAACCCTTGAATGAGGTGGTGTCCAAACTTTTGAATGGTACTGTATATATTGAAACTCCAGCATAGCCCAAAAATATTTTTGGTATCTCAGATTGCTATGTGAGAATTGCCAAAACAAACTTCATTGGGATAAAGGATGTTTGACATGCTTTTAACATTTGTAACAAACCATTTTTTAGAAAATCATGATGAAAGTGGCCATTTTAGGCCCTTGTTAGGCGTAAAATGTCTCCGGTAAGACTCTATGAACTGTACATGAAACAGACATCTTGGTGTCATACCCCTCAGTGTTCTTTAAAATATGGATTATGTCTAGATTCTGAAATACAACTTTTCACATTAATTTATTCAACATAAAAAAGTACCCTTTTTGATTTTGCTTATTTGAACCCTTTGACACGTACGATAACATATTTGTGATCATTGTTGAGTGGTCCCTGCAGCGTACCATCGCAAATATGTGATTGGAACAGTAGCAACAGAACGTATGATGCAACAAACGTATCTAAAACAGCATTGTGGTCTGAAAAGCATGTAAACAATGTTTTGTTCTGATGGGAAATAAAAAGGTCTTCACGACTTTATCCCTCAATTTCACCTTTCATTGTAAAATCTAAAATGCGAACGCCATCATCCAAACATCACACGGAACACATCCACAGCCAAACTCATTCCATAAACTAGTCTAAATAACAGGTTGCGCTGACCCCCCCAAAAAACACATTTTACAATGTACCACATCTCTGGTGACCACAAGGAGAGATGTAATATTGTTTAGAAAAGAGATGCGTGTCAGTTAAGCAAACAGCAGCTAAATTCTTTATGATGGCAACTATGTTTGAAAAGTAAAAACTCCTAATTCCTGAATGCCAATCAATATAAGATGCAAATAAACAGTCAAAAACATATTTTTTTTTACTTACTTTGCCCACTTTTCAGCATATTACAAATCTTCGATGTACGTGTTACAGTGCATACAAGAACCGGAGCATATGACTTGTAAACATGGAACCCAAACCGTCTGCACGCGTGCGCCATCGTGCATAAATTTATTTTGTCCCCCCACACCAAATGCGATCACGACACGCAGGTTAAAATATCAAAACAAAATCTGAACCAATTACATTAATTTGGTGACAGGTTGAAAAGCATTAAACATGTATGGCAATTTAGCTAGCTAGTTTGCACTTGCTAGCTAATTTGTCCTATTTAGCTAGCTTGCTGTTGCTAGATAATTTGTCCTGGGATATAAACATTGAGTTGTTATTTTACCTGAAATGAACAAGGTCCTCTACTCCGACAATTAATCCACACATAAAACAGTCAACTAAATTGTTTCTAGTCATCTCTCCTCCTTCCAGGCCTTTTCTTCTCTGGACTTTATATTGCGACTTTCATAAATTAGGTGCATTACTGCCACCGACCTCATTCGTCTTTCAGTCACCCGCGTGGGTATAACCAATGAGGAGATGGCACGTGGGTACCTGCGTCTATAAACCAATGAGGAGATGGGAGAGGCAGGACTTGCACTGCAATCTGCGTCACAAATAGAACTGACTTCTATTTTAGCCCTTGGCTAAAGGAGAAATTTATATGCCAAATAAAAATAAAACCACTGGAAAGCGGGTCTGAGCTGGCAACCCTGAAATACCATAGTTACAATCTGATGCCGCGTTCAAGACAACACTGGGAACTCCAAAAAAAGACAAGCTCCAACTGGGAAAAGTAGTTTTGAACGGTCATCCAACTCGGGCATCTCTCTAGAGCTCCGACTTTCCAACCTGAAGATCACTGAAGTCGTGATTTTACCTCGTATTTTTCAGAGCTTCCAGTTGTCTTGAAAGCACCATAAGTCAGTCGAGTGAACTATCCCTTGTTATAACATCTTTGGTCTGACAGACGCTTACGTGACAACTGGAATGCATTGTATGACGTCAACAAACATGACGTCACCCACAGCTGGCAAATAGCTTAGCATTAGCTCATCATAATTAGTACAACCCTCAAGAAACTGTTACACACATCATGTGTCCATTACAATCTATGCAAGAATCAGAATGCATGATTTGTCACCAGTACTTAAAAACGTGAATAAAACAGTAAATACATTATGATCCATAAATGCTCCCAAGTGGCTCCCAAGTGGCTCCCGAGTGGCGCAGTGGTCTAATGCACTGCATATCAGTGCTAGAGGCATCTCTACACTGCATCTTTAGTTTAACTTTTTGCAAATCCCCCCCAAAAACTGAACAAAATACCAACAAGTCTCCAAAAATGTAATTTCAGCCTGTGGTGCATGGCCTTAAGACATTGTTTGTAACAATATACTCTTAAAATAGTGATTTTGGTCCACCAGCTTCAAACATCAATTGGCAGCTTTATTGTATTAGGTTTGGCTTTTTAAGCCAATAGTGGCTAACCAGTGATGGGATAATGTCAATGCTGCATTGGTTAGATAATATCTGGGAGCTTGCGGTGTCTGATACTTCTGAGATTTATTCATGACAGTTTGCGGTAGAACACGTTGTTGGAGACCCTTGGTGTAGCACCTTTAACCAATCACAGACCATTAGGATTGCACATTCGGCAAATCACCAGCATATTTATTTTGAATCCATTTCCCCATTCACTGTTAGGAGAGAGCCCACTCTGGAAATGTGATGTACTTGTATAGTATATTGTTCCAAACAACATCTTAAAATGAACAAAATTTTAAAAAAGCTACTTTTGACATTCATATTTGTTTATGTTGAATAAATTAAATGTAAAAACTGAATGTCTAGACATACTCCATATTTTTGCGCACACTACAAGGAGTACAATGACACCAATATGTTGTCTGTATCGTGTACGGTTCCCATGTCATGTCATATAACAATGGCCACTTTAATCATCATTTTCTCAAAAATGGTTTCTGATACAAATGAAAAAAGCATGTCAAACATCTTTCCTCCCAACAAAGTTTCTGTGAGTAATGCGAGAACAATCTGAGATAGCTAAAATATTTTGGGGCTGCGCTGGCGATTCCCGAAAACGGCAGGTAGCCTACTGGTTAGAGCGTTGGGCCAGTAACCGAAAGGTTGCTAGATCAAATTCCCGAGCTGACAAGGTAAAAATCTGTCATTCTGCCCCCGAACAAGGCAGTTTAACCCACTGTTTCTAGGCCGTCATTGTAAAGAAGAATTTGTTTTTATCTGACTTGCCTAGTTAAAAGGTTAAATACATTTTAAAAGACACCATTAGCATGTAACATTGAGAACCACTCAGATGTTCCTATTCATCCCATGAGTAATGTCTATAGCCTTCGAAGACATAGTCTAAAACCTTTTATCAGGTACACTAGACACTATTCAACAGTACAATAAAGAGTAGTCAGCAAAGCCATTACAATATATTTCACTGTCAATACATTGAATACCACCTCCCTCATAACAACTTGGCTAATAATTCAGGGCTGGACTCAAAAATCATTATGAAGCCTACCAACTGGAAACAGAGCATTGTACCCTACAATGGCTATTCATTCCTCTCATGGGGTCATTGTAGGGCCAAGACATTTTGCTAACCGGTTCTGTCCAAAAATAATTCATGTGTAATGATGAACTAATAATGTAAAGTTTATAAAACTTGAAGTACCAAGTTCAAATCCAACACACCTCGTTTCGGCTGCATGTCCTGTGAGCCTCCCGCGAAAATGTCCTGTGGGTTCAAAGTGCTCTGATGCAACGCAGAGTCCGAGTTAGTCCTATAGCACAGAGAAAGAGACATACACCACTTAAGGGGGGTGACCAACTGTATCAGTTGTGGAAAGTCAAGGGAGCGTTTCACAACGAAATCCCAACAGTTCGACGTCACATAGTCAGGTTATCTTACCTCCTCCAACTGGTGTCAGGTGGGGGTGACAGATACACTGAACCATATGGACAGCTATCAATGTAATACCCCTGGTTAAGGGCAACACAAATCTGTAGCATTTCACAACTGATGTTAATGGATGTAAAACACAATTATGCATAAAGTACAGCATATGCTTTTGAAGTACAATGGTTAAAGATGTTAAATAGTGGTGCATGCTTTAACGAAAAGGCTAATTGTTACTGTAAAATTACTATGTAATTACCATGTCATTCATAGTCAAATATCCGTTGCATAGCAGACCGTAAATAATAAAAAGTTAACTATACAGTAGCATACACCGACAGTAAAAGATATTTGGCGTCCATGTTTGTCGAGGGGCCTTCCATGTGGGGACGTGATGCGGTTTCTGTCCCGGTAAACTCTGTCAACCAATCCATGATGCCGTGTTGTCCTGCTAGTGTCACCTGAACCTTGAAAGGGAGTCTGCAGACACCGCACAAAGAAAACCAGTTACAAGCTCCATAGATAAAAAACTGAAAAATGTATGTCAACAAAAGAGTAAACAAATTTCCATTTCGGGTAAGACACATACAGCGACTTCAAAAAGTATTCACACCCCTTGACCTGATTGTCTTTTTTTGTCACTGGCCTACACACAATACCACATAATGTCAAAGTGGAATTGTTATTCGAAGTTTCAACAAATTAATAAAAAATGAAAAGCTGAAATACCTTTCCAATATCCAAACACTTTATGGCAAGCCTAAATAAGTTAAGGAGTAAAAATGTACTTAACAAGTCACATAATAAGTTGCATGGACTCTTTGTGCAATAATAGTGTTTAACATGATTTTTGAATGACTACCTCAGCTCTGTAACCCACACATACAATTATCTGTAAGGTCAGACAGTCAAGCAGTAAATTTCAAATACAGATTCAACTAAAAAGACCAGGGAGGTTTTCCAGTGCCTCGCAAAGAAGGGCACCTATTTTTTTATTTTTTATTTCACCTTTATTTAACCAGGTAGGCTAGTTGAGAACAAGTTCTCATTTACAACTGCGACCTGGCCAAGATAAAGCATAGCAGTGTGAACAGACAACACAGAGTTACACATGGAGTAAACAATTAACAAGTCAATAACACAGTAGAAAAAAAGGGGAGTCTATATACAATGTGTGCAAAAAACCTATTGGTAGATAAGTAAAAACATTTTTTTAAGCAGACATTGAATATCGCTTTGAGCATGGTGAAGTTATTAATTACAATTTGGATGGTGTATCAATACACCCAGTCACTACGAAGATACAGGCATCCTTCCCTACTCAGTTTCCAGAGAGGAAGGAAACCATGAGGGATTTCACCATGAGGCCAATGGTGACTTTAAAACAGTTACAGTTTAATAGCTGTGATAGGAGAACTGAGAATGGATCGACAACTATTTAGTTACTCCACAATAGTAACCTAATTGACAAATTGAAAAGAAGGAAGCATGTACAGAATATGTTTGCAAAGAGGCACTAAAGTAATACTGAAATAAAGTGTTGCAAAGCAATTCTCTTTTTGTCATGAATACAAAGTGTTATTTTTGGGACAAATCCAATATAACACATAACCGAGTACCACTCTCAATATTTTCAAGCATATTGGCTGCATCATGTTATGGGTATGCTTGTAATCGTTAAGGACTGGGGAGTTTTTCAGGATAAAAATTAAACGGAATGGAGCTAAGCACAGGCTAAATCCTTCAGGAAATTCTGGTTCAGTCTGCTTTCCACCAGACAATGGGAGACTAATTTACCTTTCAGCAGAACAATAACCTACAACACAAGGCCAACTCTACACTGGAGCTGCTTACCAAGAAGACAGTGAATGTTCTCGAGTGGCCGAGTTACAAATACTCACAGCTGTAATCACTGTCAAAGGTGCTTCTACAAAGTATTGCCTTAGGGATGTGAATACGTATGTAAATTACATATTTCTTTAATTCATTTTAAATACATTTGCTAACATTTATATGGGGTATTGTGTAGGTGACAGAAGAAAAATGTAATCCATTTTGAATTCAGGCCATAACACAACAAATTGTGGAATACGTCACAGGGTATGAATACTTTGAGTCCGACAAACACACATTACCTGAAAAGGCATGTCAATGGTACCATTTCCAATCTGATTGACATTTGGCAATGATCCGCCATAGTACTGCCCACGGTTTTGTCCCAGCTGTAAATACTGGGTCTTCTGTAACTGTAACTGTATAAGGAGTGACAAAACAAAACAAAGAGCAAACATGGCATCAGATAATGTTCGGTATGAAATATTCAACAATAATTCAAAATGAGGGTGACAGCACAAAAATTCTGACTGATGAAAAAAAACAAAAAACATTCCTTGTTTAACATTGATTCTATAGATTACAAATCACTCCATCCATCTCAGTTAGAAACAAGGGGATAAGACTTGTCTGGCCTAAGCAATCACCTATTGTTGTGTGAAAATGACATTTACTCACCTTTAACCTCATTTTACCTAATAAACTTCATAGAGAAAATACATTTTTCAGCAATTACAGATCACCCATGATTAAATTATGTTTTCTTTATTTACAATCTTGCTACACCGCCACATCTTGACATTGACTGGCACCACATATAGGCCTAGCTGGGATATAGGCCTAGCTGGGATAACTATCACCTATATGAATAGGTTCAACAGTTCACCTGCTATGAGTATGCAAATAGTTGATCTCAAATCAAATCACATTTTATTGGTCACATACACAGTTAGCAGATAATGCAAGTGTAGCGAAATGCAGTGCATCTCCTCCTCATGGACTGCACCAGATTTGACCGTTCTTGCTGTGAGACGTTACCCCACTCTTCCACCAAGGCACCTGCAAGTTCCCAGATATTTCTGGGGGGAATGGCCCTAGCCCTCACCCTCCGATCCAACAGGTCCCAGACATGCTCAATGGGATTGAGATCCGGGCTCTTCGCTGGCCATGGCAGAACACTGACATGCCTGTCTTGAAGGAAGTCACTCACAGAACGAGCAGTATGGCTGGTGGCATTGTCATGCTGGAGGGTCATGTCAGGATGAGCCTGCAGGAAGAGTACCACATGAGTGAGGAGGGTGTCTTCCCTGTAACGCACAGCGTTGAGATTGCCTGCAATGACAACAAGCTCAGTCCGATGATGCTGTGACATACTGCCACAGACCATGACTGACCCTCCACCTCCAAATCGATCCCGCTCCAGAGTACAGACCTCTGTGTAACACTCATTCCTTCGACGATAAACGCAAATCCGACCATCATCCCTGGTGAGACAAAACTGCAACTCGTCAGTGAAGAGCACTTTTTGCCAGTCCTGTCTGGTCCAGCGACGGTGGGTTTGTGCCCATAGGCGACATTGTTGCCAGTGATGTCTTGGGAGGACCTTCCTTACAACAGGCCTACAAGCCCTCAGGTCCTGCCTCTCTCAGCCTATTGCGGACGGTCTGAGCACTGATGGAGGTATTGTGCGTTCCTGGTGTAACTCGGGCAGTTGTTGTTGCCATCCTGTACCTGTCCCGCAGGTGTGATGTTCGGATGTACCGATCCGGTGCAGGTGTTGTTACATGTGGTCTGCCACTGCAAGGACCATCAGCTGTCCGTCCTGTCTCCCTGTAGCGCTGTCTTAGGCATCTCACAGTACGGACATTGCAATTTATTGCCCTGGCCACATCAGCAGTCCCCATGCCTCCTAGGCATGTTCACGCAGATGAGCAAGGACCCTGGGCATCTTTCTTTTGGTGTTTTTCAGAGTCAGTAGAAAGGCCTCTTTAGTGACCAAAGGTTTCATAACTGTGACCTTAATTGCCTATCGTCTGTAAACTGTTAGTATCTTAATGACCGTTCCACAGGTGCATGTTCATTAATCGTTTATGGTGCATTGAACACGCATGGGAAACAGTGTTTAAACCCTTTATAATGAAGATTTGTGACGTTATTTGGATTTTTAAGGATTTTCGTTGAAAAGACAGGGTCCTGAAAAAGGGACATTTCTTTTTTTTGCTGAGTTTACATTTCAGAAAAGTCTCTTATGTACTAGAGATACTGAGTAATATCACGAGACAGTCATTTTGATATTTTGTTTAGAAAAGCTGGTAATCAAAGTTGTTTAATCCTATACGCAGACTGTACCCAAACTGTTCATGTCTGTCACGAACATGCACTATTGATTAAAGCAGGGAAATCATTTAATAACAATCTCTAAAGCCTATGTTCAGAGTGTTTTGAAAATACAGTAATCTCCCAATAGTGAGTAAAGTTTGAATACATCTTGTTATTTTGTTGACAGAAGATTACATGCATTTTGGGATCAGTGTTTCACAAATCCAACCACATATGAATCTAGTCAATACGGTAAATGTGCCTACTTGAGTGAACTTGTAGGCTCGCTGCCTACTGCACTGTCAAAAGTTATTATCAAATACTGAGTATTAGACTTGCCCTTCCTATTAATGAATGCATACTATATGTTACAAAGTAAGTATTATGTTTATAGCCTCATACTATAACTAGGGCTGGGAATTGCCTGGGACCTCATGATACGATATTATCACGATACTTTAGGTGTCAATACGATATGTATTACGATTCTCACGATTGTATATTTATTGCGATTGGATACTGTTAATGTATTGCGATTCGATGTTCCAAACCTATATTGATCGCCATACGTATGCTGCAGAGTGTCAAGAGGGAGTTTTTTTTAATCAATCATGAAAACAAAAATGTTGTAAAAAAGTGCAGGTATACAGGCCACGAGCACAAAAATTATATTGCGTTATTGCCAAAATGATACGATACAATATATTGTCCAAAATAATATCCAGATATGTAGCTGTATCGACTTTGTCCCCCATCACTATACTATAGGGCCAAAAGCAATATTTTAAAAGAGATTCTCCAGTACTTTTGTATACTTTTTAGCTAGTAGCCCTCTCGCTCACTTTGTGTGCATCTTGCTAGCAGAGGTGCTAAAACTCATTGGCTAGAACTGGAATTGCTAGGGGGCTGTCCCATGTGAGGGAAAATGTAGGGGAAAAAGTGCACCGTTTCCAGGAAAACAATCGCTTTCAAACTAGGGATTTCATGGCTGACTCCGGTAACAGTAATTCTGCTCATAAATGCATGTCTGAACTACACATGGACACATCCACCCCAAAGTTCCAGAGCATGTCCCCAAATAGTGAAACCTACTCTTCCCAAATGTGTTTGTTGAAATTGCACCCAAATGTTCCAGCCTAACACAATAAATCACCCACTTCAGGAAAAAGTGCAGATGTCACCTCAACACTGAATTAATCAATTGAAATCAATAGAAAATTTGTTATTTTCTGTGAATTAAAACCAAAAACTACACTGATGATTGTCCAATATATTCAATGATAGTACCATCCAAATAAGGATGCAGTAATTTAACCAGTCAGTGAGCGATGCCAATGTTGCTACAGTATCTCAGAACCCGCCCATTTGAAACTATTTCAAATCGCTGGTTCTGCTGGCAACGTTTCTCAAATGCACCAATGTTATTTCGTATACATTTTGTAGAAAAATGTACTGCCAAAAGCACTGAAATGACATTGATCTAGAGCGCAATATGTTGCTGGCATTAGAGGCCTGCGGCATGCGGTTTTTGTCGTCAACATAATCTGTGCGGGTTTGTCCTCATCTTTGATATGCCACTGTCAATCATATTACTGTACTTGTCTGCCCAGTTTCACAGCACGACTGCTTTTCCCACCTGGTTATTAGCCTGTGTGTCTTGGTGATCTTTAAACTGAACATACTGCTCTCCAAAATGCTTCTATACATAGAAATTGCTGTTCATCTGAAGCTTCTTCCTCGCCTAGAGTGCGATCAGAAAAACCAACGAACGTTCTATTTGATGTGGCTGTCAAACACGCATGCACGCCCCACATTAGTTGGCTATTGCCTTGCACTGGAGCTATATTGTGCAACTTTTGAAGACCGAGGGACTTGAGTCGGGATACCTCTCCATTTGAGAATAACTACACAAATACGATAATAAGACTGCTGGTTGCCATTCATGCCAATAATATTAGCTGGCACGTAGGGGGCTGTTTGTTATTGTTTACCTCCCTGGCCAAGCTACGTGCCCGCCGCGAATATTACTGAATTTGACAGCTCACCAGCAATAACAGCAAATGGGTAAAAAAAAAAATGTTTTTTTTAAAAACACACACACAAGCTTACCCTCGCTGCTCGGGTAATACTCAAATCTTTCATCACTTCCTCGAATGCTGCGGTCTCCTCTGCCTGCTTCTGATTATGTAAAGCGATTTTCTCGCTAAATTTCCGCGGATTGTTTGATGTCGCCATGTTTCGCTCGTCTGCTCCGCTTTCCCTTCAATGACGTTGCATGCACACGTCCTTGCGCGTGGGCGTAGGTTACGCGCACATCTGGAACGCCTGCATTCCCCACCTTCTTCACCAGGGATGGGTGAAATACCAAAAAGTGATATTAAGTTATACATTTTACCCTCATTGTTGCTTGTCTGGACATGTTACCAACGGTCCACTTGTCAGACGTAT
This sequence comes from Oncorhynchus masou masou, assembly GCF_036934945.1. Classification (NCBI taxonomy): domain Eukaryota; kingdom Metazoa; phylum Chordata; class Actinopteri; order Salmoniformes; family Salmonidae; genus Oncorhynchus; species Oncorhynchus masou. The sequence goes on along the minus strand of NC_088214.1, from coordinate 38,509,322 downwards.
GCGGATAACAAAAATAAGATGCTTTAAAGAACGTGTTTGTCGGGTTCTTCTTGTTTGCTTGCCTTTTGTAGCCACTTAGCCTACAAGGCATAACAATACTCTATCCTGTTCCCCTTATTTTCCTCTGATGAAGGCTAGAGCCTATGAAAGTGGTTGTGTGTGTCCATTCCTTTCCAATTATTGTAGGCCTAGTGTCTTTAATAACTAGCCCCTGGCCAGATGTCTCCACTCAAAGGAGAGCGCTTACTGGCAATATAAATCTCACTTGGAATTAAACGCATAAACCACTGTAAATCACACAATTAACTACTAATATGCTGAAAGTACTAACACTATCAAAAAGGTATTTTTTTTTGACAGACACTAAGGCCAAAGATGAGGTTTTGAGTGACAGGCACAGTCCAAGCACAATGAAACAATATGCCGTTTCACCCACCATTCAGAGTAGTGGAAATAAATTGGCTGTAAAGTAACCAAGGAAACCATTGAAATTGTATTCCAGGGCACTGGGTGTGTGGGATTATGCTGTTATTGCAAACTAAACCCTGGAAAAAACCTTGGAGTTGAGCCTCAGTGAAAAGGCTAGCTAAAATGGAGAGAATGTCATGTCTTAGTAGATTCCTGTATTCTGCTCCTCAGATACATTTATCTGGTTACATAAACACAGAAATGGCAAGCATTTCCAAAGCATGAGACAGCATGCTTCCCTGTACATTCAGTGCCTTAGGAAAGTGTTTACACCCCTGGACTTTTTCCACATTTTGTTATGTTACAGCCTTATTCTAAAATGTATTAATTAAAAAACTCAATCTACACCCAATACCTCATAATGATAAAGCAAAAACATATCGATATGCAGAGCTTATTAAAGAGCAGTGAAACTATCAAGAGTATTGTGCAGGTTTCTTTTTTCCTCTTCTATTTATCAGAACTCAGAATAAGACCCAGATGCAGACAGCTAGATTCACAGATGTTTTTTGACCCAAACAGGGAGCAGGCCAAAGTCAGGTCAAAGGCAGGCAGAGGTCCGTAATCCAGGGTAGAGTCAATAAGGTACAGAACAGCAGGCAGGCTCAGGACAGGCAGAGGATCGTAAACGGGTCCGAGTCATGCAGGTACAGAACAGCAGGCATACTCTGGGTCAGGGCATGCAGCATGGTCAGAACCAGGGAAACCTAACTTGAGACCGCAGGGTGCCGCGCAAACACACTGGTAAGACCTGACGAGACAAACTGGCAACAGACAAACAGAGAATGCCGGTATAAATACTGGGGATAATGAGGAAGGTGGGCAACACCTGGAGGGGGGTGGAGACAAGCACAAAGACAGTTGAAACAGATCACTATTGTTAGAAATCTTGCGAGACCAATCTGGTCTTCCAGATTGATATTTCTGTCATTTCGGGTGTTGTATATGACAGACACCTGCTAAGATACTGTATTTGCATTTCACACAGCCTTACCAGAAATGTGCTTCTGAAAACTGCCGTGACAGTCTTTCCCTTGCAAGGCTTCTCCAGTACCATTTGACCATAACAGGTAATGTGCATGTATATAAACACTAAAATGGAGATTTCACTTCACTTCCCTCAGAAATGTGTTTTTTCTGTTTGTGATAAACAACATTTTTCAAAATCCACTGTATATACTGTAATCTCTCTGCCAATACACAGTATACACTGAGTGTACAAAACATTAAGAACACCTTCCTAATATATATATTCTTTAACCTGTCTCCTCCCCTTCATCTGCACTGATTGAAGTAGATAGATAAAGTGACATCAATAAGGGGTCATAGCTTTCACCTGGTTAGTCTATGTCATGGAAAGAGCAGCTGTTCTTAATTTGTACACTCAGTGTTGGTAGGTTCATTTGAAGAACCTGCCAGACATTTCTTGAATCTATTAAAATGTGGTAGCCTTCCAAAGGAGAAATGAAGATGTGTCACATGAAATGGAAGTAGGCGTAACAGCTAGAATATCAGTTAGCAGAAATAATTTCCCGGTGGAAATGACATCTAATTGTGTAGGCTATGGACAATAAACTATTGTCAAATGTGTTCTGGGTTGTCACACTTCAATAAGCATTCCTGGATAGCAATGATTCATAAAACATACTTGCACACAATCTCACTGCTTATTAGTTCATATGAGTGAATTAAACTATACTTTAAAACAATTGTTGTTTGAATAGTGAACAATACAACAATAATGTAGAGTACACCCTTCAAGGTGAGGTACAGACTAATGGAGAAATCTACATAAAAAAATAAAGTCCCAAACTTGTCTCTTCATTGCAGTGTGATTTATTTTATAGATTGACTGTAAATGCCTCATTGTCAATCTTCAAATACAATTAAATCAAATTTTATTTGTCACATGCGCCGAATACAACAGGTAACCTTACCATGAAACGCTTACTTACAAGCCCTTAACCAACAACGCAGTTTTAAGAAAATACCTACAAAAAAGTGACAAATAAAGAGCAGCAGTGAAATAACAATAGCGAGGCCATATACAGGGGGCACCGGTACAGAGTCAATGTGCGGGGGCACCGGTGTCGAGGTAATATGTACATGTAGGTAGCGTTATTAAAGTGACTATGCATAGATAATAACAGAGAGTTGCAGCAGTATAGAAGAGGGGGAGGGGCAATGCAAATAGTTTGGGTAGCCATTTGATTAGATGTTCAGGAGTCTTATGGCTAGGGAGTAGAAGCTGTTTAGAAGTCTCTTGGACCTAGACTTGGACTTCTGGTACCGCTTGCCGTGCGGTAGCAGAGAGAACAGTCTATGACTAGGGTGATTGGAATCTTTGAACATTTTTAGGGCCTTCATCTGACACAGCCTGGTGTAGAAGTCCTGGATGGCAGGAAGCTTGGCCCCGGTAATGTAATGGCCCCGGAAGCTTGGCCCCGGTGATGTACTCACTACCCTCTTTAGTGCCTTGCCGTCAGAGGCCGAGCAGTTGCCATACTAGGTAGTGATGCAACCCGTCAGGATGCTCTTGATGGTGCAGCTGTAGAACCATTTGAGGATCTGAGGACCCATGCCAAATCTTTTTAGTCTCCTGAGGGGGAATAGGTTTTGCCGTGCACTCTTCACGACTGTCTTAAAATGACAATCTTAAAGCAGCAAACAGCAGTTGAAACAATAACAGCCAACTACCATTTTTGGATAACATGGGGGGATGGGGCTGGAAAAATTATAACCACTCAAATTCAAAGGCAGAGCAATGGATGCAAGGACCGACCATCCCATGATATCAAAATGGCAGTTTTAACTGTGTTTATTATGCTATACAATATGTGTCTACATTTACTTTGTTTACAAACTGTCAGGACCCGGTTACGAACCTGGGTCTCCGGAGTGAGAAACAGTCACTTAACCAACTGAGCCACGAATAGTCAGCAGAAACCAGAAGATGAGGCAGACACAGCAGTACTTAAGACGGTGTATTTAATAAAGTAAAAAGGAGAAGTCCTTCAATACAAAAATGGCAAATCCAAAAGGTGGTAGGAATAGCACAAAAAAAGCCTCAAGAGATATTCAAAAACAGAATTCCACAAGAGCATCCACCGGAATCGACAAGAATACACAGAACACTAGGGCTGGGTGCTAACATACAAACACAGAGCACAGAACTGAGGGAAACTAAGGGTTTAAATACAATCAGGGAAAACGAGGCACAGGTGCAAATAATAATGGGGAACAAGGGAAAAAACATAAGGTCAAAAAGCACAATGGGGGCATCTAGTGACCAAAACCCGGAACAACCCTGGCCAAATCCTGACAGAATCCCCCCTAGGAACGGCTCCTGACGTTCCTACCAGCTCTCTCAGGGTGGAGGGCCCTGAACTGACGAATGAGGTCAGGGTCCAGGATGTCTTTGGCAGGAACCCAGGAGCGCTCCTCGGGACCGTAGCCTTCCCAGTCCACCAGATACTGCCAGGACCGCTGCACCCGGCGGGAATCCAGTATCCGATGGACGGTATAAGCCGGCTGGCCTCCAATGACACGAGGCGGAGGGGGAGGTCTGTCTGCCGGGACAAGGGGAGAAAAACAACAGGTTTTAACAATGAAATGTGAAATGTGGAATTAATCTTAAGGGATCTGGGTAAGTGTAGGCGATAAGAAACTGGGTTAACTCTCCTGGCAACCTTGAAGGGACCGATGTATTTTTGGGACAGCTTGCGAGACTCCACCCGTAGAGGTAAGTCTCTTGTGGAGAGCCAGACTCTCTGGCCGGGGCGCAGGGTAGGCCCGGGACGGCGACGTCTGTTGGCTTGTTGTTGGTACCTCTGTGAGGAACGCATAAGATTAAGACGGGTCTTCCTCCACATAAGCCGACAGCGTCTGACGAACTTCAAGGCTGAAGGCACTCTGACTTCTGCCTCCTGGTCCGGGAACAATGGAGGAGCATAGCCAAACTGACACTCGTGCGGGGACATACCAGTGGAGGAGGAGCGCAAGGTGTTGTGCGCGTATTCGGCCCAAACAATAAAGGATGACCATGTGGACGGGTTGTCACGAGTCATACATCGGAGGGTGGTTTCCAGCTCTTGATTCATCCTCTCTGTTTGGCCGTTGGACTCCGGATGGTACCCTGAAGATAGACTGGCAGAAGCCCCCATGAGTTGGCAGAAGGCCTTCCAAAACCTTGAGGCGAACTGGGGACCTCTGTCAGAAACCATATCTTGAGGAATGCCGAAGACTCGGAACACATGATTAATTACCAACTCAGCCGTTTCCTTGGCAGAAGGTAACTTAGTCAGAGGGACGAACCTGGCCGCCTTTGAAAACCTGTCGATTATGACTAGGATAGTAGTATTGCCATGGGATGGAGGAAGTCCAGTAATAAAGTCCAATGAGATATGGGACCAGGGTCTGTGGGGAACAGGTAAAGGGTGAAGGAGTCCTTGAGGGCGGAGGTGAGAAGATTTGCCCTGGCAGCACACGGGACAGGCATTGACGAAAGTGGCAACGTCTTCTCTTATGGTAGGCCACCAGAACTTACGCTGGATGAACTCCAAGGTGCGACCTACGCCCGGATGACAGGTGAGGCGAGAGGAGTGCCCCCACAGAAGGACCTGAGTCCTCACTGCCTTGGGGACAAACAACCGATTGGCAGGACCTCCTTTCGGGTCCGGTTCGCTAGCTTGAGCACGTCTCACGGTATCCTCAACTTGCCACGAGATCGGAGCCACAATCTTAGCAGCAGGAAGGACAGGCATGTCCGTGTCATCTCGAATGGCAGGAGCGTAGACTCGGGACAGGGCATCCGGTTTGAGATTCTTCGACCCGGGCCGATAGGTGAGGATAAACTGGAATCGATTGAAGAAAAGAGACCATCTAGCTTGTCTAAAGTTCAACCGCTTCACCTGCTGGATATACTCCAGATTTTTGTGGTCCGTAAGCACTTGAAACGGGTGAGAAGCCCCCTCGAGCCAGTGTCTCCATTCCTTCAATGCCATCTTAACCGCTAGGAGTTCACGATCCCCCACATCGTAGTTCCTCTCAGTCGGGGTAAGCCGGTGTGAGAAGAAAGCGCACGGATGAAGCTTCTTGTCTTCACCCCTCTGAGACAGGACAGCTCCAACACCAACCTCTGATGCGTCTACCTCCACCACAAATGGTTCATCCGTAGTCGGTAGTATCAGGATGGGAGCAGAGAGAACGCGCTGCTTGAGTCCTTGGAAGGCCGTCTCAGCTTCTCTTCCCCACAAAAACCTTGCATTGCCACCCTTGGTTAAAGCTGAGAGAGGGGCTGCCACCAAGCTGAAGTTCTTGATGAACTTGCGGTAAAAGTTTGTGAAGCCCAGGAAACGCTGAACTTCCTTAACGGATTTGGGGGTGGGCCAATCCGCTACCGCCCCTACCTTCCTGGGGTCCATTTGGACTCGACCGGGTTCCACTACAAATCCCAGGAATTGTACTCGGGATGAATGGAATTCACATTTTTCCGGCTTAACGTACAGATGGCTGTCCAGGAGGCGTTTGAGTACTTGTCTGACATGCTTAGTGTGTTCTTGAAGGGAGCTCGAAAAGATGAGGATGTCATCCAAGTAAACGAACACAAATATGTTAAGCATATCCCTAAGCACATCGTTTATGAGCGCTTGGAACACCGCTGGGGCGTTGGTCAGGCCGAAGGGCATCACCAAGTATTCATAGTGACCAGTAGGCGTGTTGAAAGCGGTCTTCCACTCGTCACCAGGTCTGATCCGCACAAGATGGTATGCGTTCCGCAGGTCAAGCTTAGTGAAAACAACTGCTTCCTGGAGCAGCTCGAAGGCTGTGGCCATAAGGGGTAGCAGGTAACGGTTACGGACGGTTATGGCATTGAGTCCCCGGTAGTCGATGCAAGGACGTAATCCACCGTCTTTCTTGGCCACAAAGAAAAACCCTGCTCCCGCCGGGGAGGTGGATGGACGCATGAGGCCTGCTTCCAGAGCGTCCTTGATGTAGGTATCCATAGCAGCTCGTTCGGGTGGAGATAGGGAAAAGATCCGACCCCTGGGGGGCAAGTGCCCGGAAACAGGTCGATGGGGCAATCGTAAGGTCTATGGGGTGGTAGCATGGTGGCCCTCTGTTTGCTAAACACCAGTTTGAGGTCATGGTAACACTCGGGAACTCGGGTCAGGTCGATGGATTCTAAAGACTCGGGAGTAGAACTCGGGGAATTCTGGAAAATACAAGTAGCTTGGCACGTAGGACCCCACTGCTTGATAGTGCCCACAGACCAGTCGATGTGAGGGTTATGGCTGTGAAGCCAGGGGTATCCAAGGACGAGAGGGAACTCGGAACAGGAGATCAAATGAAAGTTCATCAATTCCTGGTGTTGTGAAACTGAAAGTCGCAAGGAGGTAGTGACATGAGTGACAAGTCCAGATCCCAAAGGGCTTCCATCCAATGTAGTGACCCTCATGGGTTCACTTAGAGGTTCAGAGGGAACGCCATTCTCCTTCGCCCAGACACCATCCATGAAGTTACCTGCGGCTCCAGAGTCTACCAAGGCTTGAAGGTGAAGCTTGTGGTTGTCCCAGGAGAGGGTGACTGGAATGAGCAGACGGGAGTTGGACAGATGGGAGGAGGTTATGTTTCCCGTTACAGTTCCCCCGGTCTGTACGGGACAGAGCGTTTCCCTGGAGCCCGGGACACGTGGAACGGAAATGGCCCGGTTTGCCGCAATATAGACAGCGTCGCTCCCTCATCCGGCGGTCTCTCTCAGCCTGGGAGATGCGTCCAATCTGCATGGGTTCCGATGGAGCCAGCGAGGATAAAGGTGGGGACTCGGAGCTGGGACTGATAGGGGCTAGAGGTCTACGGTTGAGTTCTCTCTCTCAGACGCTGGTCAATGCGTGAGGCCAACTTGATCAGGGACTCGAGATTGTCCGGTGGTTCCCGAGTGGCCAGTTCATCTTGGATAGTGTCGGAAAGGCCTTTCAGAAAGCACACCGTGAGCGCCTCGTTGTTCCAGCCACTTGCTGCTGCCACCGTGCGGAACTGGATGGCATAGTCCATCACGCTGCGCCAACCTTGGTGGAGAGTCAGGAGCTGTTTGGCTGAGTCAGAACCACTGCTTGGGCCTTGAAACACTCGTTTGAATTCCTCAGTAAAGGCAGAGTAGCTGGCACAGCAGGAACTATGGGCATCCCACACAGCAGTAGCCCAGGCCAGGGCTTTTTCCGACAGCAGGGTGATGATATAAGCGATCTTAGACCGGTCGGTGGGAAACGACGAGGGTTGTAGCTCAAAGGAGAGAGAACATTGGGTGAGAAACCCTTTACAAGCACTTGGATCACCTGAGAACCGTTGGGGAGGTGGAAGACGAGGTTCAGCCAGGGGGTTAACTGCCATGGGTACGTGAATCTGAAGTACTGGGACGGGAACTGTTGCCGGGGTAAGACGATCAGATATTTGCTTAATGGAAGTCAGCATCTCCGACAGAAGATGAGAATGTCTAGCCATTAAGGCCTCTTGCTGAACCAGGGCGGCTTCGTGGCGTTGGACAGTCTCCTGGTGGTGGGACAGCATGGCAAAAAGGTCCTGGGAACTGGCTGCCTCTGGGTTCATTTTTGGCTCTGTGTTTCTGTCAGGACCCGGTTACGAACCTGGGTCTCCGGATTGAGAAACAGTCACTTAACCAACTGAGCCACGAATAGTCAGCAGAACCCAGAAGATGAGGCAGACACAGCAGTACTTAAGACGGTGTATTTAATAAAGTAAAAAGGAGAAGTCCTTCAATACAAAAATGGCAAATCCAAAAGGTGGTAGGAATAGCACAAAAAAGCCTCAAGAGATATTCAAAAACAGAATTCCACAAGAGCATCCACCGGAATCGACAAGAATACACAGAACACTAGGGCTGGGTGCTAACATACAAACACAGAGCACAGAACTGAGGGAAACTAAGGGTTTAAATACAATCAGGGAAAACGAGGCACAGGTGCAAATAATAATGGGGAACAAGGGAAAAAACACAAGGTCAAAAAGCACAATGGGGGCATCTAGTGACCAAAACCCGGAACAACCCTGGCCAAATCCTGACACAAACATTGGAGTAAAGCAAGCTTATTTGGGCTTCTGATATGGTACCACGTTTGGACTAAGCTCATGACGAATTTATAATTCATAATTCTTCAAGAATCAATGGGTACATATAATTCATTTATGGGGAGACAGGGTAGCCTAGTGGTTAGAGCGTTGGGCTAGTAACCAAAAGGTTAAAATCCCCAAGCTGACAAGGTACAAATCTGTCGTTCTGCCCCTGAACAAGGCAGTTAACCCAGGCCGTCATTGAAAATAAGAATTTGTTCTTAACTGACTTGCCTAGTTAAATAAAGGTAAATACAATGTATGTCCACAAATGGATGTTGCAACTGCTGATTGCCCCTTTAAGCGATTACTTATTTGCCAAGTTCCACTATTTTACTACGGAAATAATGGAACTTTAAAGTTGCGCCAACATCTTCATTGTCTCTTACTCATAGACCAAGTTGACCACACTGCTGTTCTCTCCCTGGCCTGGTAAGACACATTTTTATTGGTTCTGACCTACTGATCTTTTGTATCTCATGGTTGCTCTCCTATTCAAACAAGCCTGGAACCTGGAAAATGTTATTAGGACATGTATTGTATTCATTTATTTTTCATGAAATCATTTTTCTTGATTTCAATTTAATAAATCCTTTATTTAGCTCATATGTTATTGAGATTATTTTACAATGATGACCTGGGTTTGGTTAGTTTGGTAGTTATCATTAATATGACACAATTCATTGAATGCTTTAAATACCAGACTTTCTATGTATAGTAGCAGTGGTGGAAAAAGTACTCAGTTGTCAAAATTTAGTAAAAGTAAATATACCTTAATAGAAAATTACCTAAGTAAAAGTGAAAGTCACCCAGTAAAATACTACTTGAGTATAAGTCTAAAAGTATTTGGTTTTAAATATACTTACGTATCAAAAGTAAATGGAATTGCTCAAATGTACTTAAAGTATTGAAAAAGTAAAAGTATAAATAATTTCAAATTCCTTAAACTGGATGACACAATTTTCTTGCTTTTTTATTGATGGAGCCAGGGGCACACTCCAACGCTCAGACATAATTTACAAACAAAGCATTTGTGCTTAGTGACTCCGCCAGATCAGAGGCAGTAGGGATGAGCAGGGATGTTCTCGTGTGAAGTGTGTGAATTGGATAATTTTCCTGTCAAAAAGTAACATGTGCTTTTGGGGGTTAGGGAAAATGAACGGAGTAAAAAGTATATTATTTTCTTTCGGAATGTAATGAAGTAAAAGTACAGACACCCCAAAAAACGACTTAAGTGAAAATACTTTAAAGTACTACTTAATAAGTACTTTACACCACTGTATAGTAGGCTACCCTTCATTTCAACTCCCCAAACTGTCATCCAATCATCAATTTTGTAATTTACAGGTAATGTCTAATAGGACTTGTCTCCCTGGAAACTCTAGCACAGAATGCTTAGACCCAATCTCTCTTAGTTCTTCTGTGGGTCTGCCTCTGTTCTTTATAGTGCTGGGAATAGTGATTGCACTGGTATTCACCCAGCACAGTAAATTGAGGAGCATGTCACAGTTAAATCAACTGAAGAGCACAGAGGTCAAAACACATCAGTCTGAGGGTTCCCAATACACAGCCATGGTCAGACCACCACCTGCTGATCATAGCTTTATCTACAAGAACATCACTGACTCCAACAAGACAGCCAGAAACATAAACAAGTCAGGTAGGCTACATGATGATTCGTTTGCGTTTGTATTGAAATGTTCAAACAAAATGTGTAAATGGAAGTTGATTAGGTTTCATTTGCCTTTTGCAAACTCTTCATTTTCTAGATTTCATGTATTAATCCTGCTGTGTATCAATGACTCAACACTGGACTTTTAACAAAATTGAGGAATGTTGACCACGTGAAAGCGAGCACACATATTGTCAGGACCCGGTTACGAACCCGGGTCTCCGGAGTGAGAAACAGTCAATTAACCAACTGAGCCACGAATAGTCAGCAGAACCCAGAAGATGAGGCAGACACAGCAGTACTTGAGACGGTGTATTTAATAAAGTAAAAAGTGAAGTCCTTCAGGAAAACATGTAACTCCACAACTTCAAAAGGAATTCCACAAGAACAAGGTAATCCACAAGGTAATCCTCCAAGACAAAAAGGTAAATCCACAAGGTGGTAGGTAAAGCATAAAAAGCCTCAAAAGATACTCAAAAATAAATAAACAAGAACAAAAAACAGAATTCCACAAGAGCGTCCACCGGGATCAACAAGAGTACACAGAATACTAGGGCTGGGTGCTAACATACAAACACAGAGCAAAGAACTGAGGGAAACTAAGGGTTTAAATACAATCAGGGAAAACGAGGCACAGGTGCAAATAATAATGGGGATCAAGGGAAAGCAAAAGGTCAAAAAGCACAATGGGGGCATCTAGTGACCAAAAACCGGAACAACCCTGGCCAAATCCTGACACATATGCCATGTTTGTTGTGGTGCAACTGTGCAGGGAAAGCACATTCTGATGTTGGCTCACCTGTCTACCCATCTCTACAGGTCACCTATGGAACCCGAGGATGTATACCTGCAATGTGATTCATCCGATGACGCAATTTACAGCAATGACCCGCCATGTAGCCTGACCGCGCTGCCTGCTGACATTGAGGAGGACGACCTTTATATAATGCCAGATGCTTTATAGGTACAGCCACAAAGATGACCCTATCAGGTCCAGACTGAGTCATCTTTTCATAGGACAGGAAGGGGAATCAAAAGAAAAGATGCAATATGCTTGTCTTATATGTTTTAGCCACCTTTGAAGTCAAATTTAGCCACATGACAAAATAGGCAAATTTGTCTTAATTTGATTGTTTTGCTTTGTTTAAAGGACAAGCACAGTAAAAATTCTTCACGTCATACTGTACAACAGCTGATAAAACTAACACTGTAAAATTGCAATCTAATGGCAATCTACATTAAAGATTCTTAATTGTTACCCAGAAATTATTTGATATTGATATAAAAAAAAAGAGCTCCATTCGGCCTTTAACAGACTGAAAAGTATGTTATTCTGTTATTGCACATTGTAAATATTTTAAGAGGCGTCTGCTAGGTTAAGAACAACACCTTTTTTGGGCAATTTGAATCATACGTAGCAGTGAAGTCCTAAATATATACAGTTGAAGTCAGAAGTTTACATACACCTTCGCCAAATACATTTAAACTCAGTTTTTCACAATTCCTGACATTTAATCCCAGTAAAAATTCCCTGTCATAGGTCAGTTAGGATCATCACTGTATTTCAAGAATGGGAAATGTCAGAATAATAGTAGAGAGAATTATTTATTTCAGCTTTTATTTCTTTTGTCACATTCCCAGTGGGTCAGAAGTTTACATACACTCAATTAGTATTTGATAGCATTGCCTTAAATTGTATAACTTGGGTCAAATGTTTTGGGTAGCCTTCCACAAGCTTCCCACAATAAGTTGGGTGAATTTTGGCCCATTCCTCAAATAAAATAAAATGTTATTGGTCACATACACATGGTTAGCAGATGTTAATGCGAGTGTAGCGAAATGCTTGTGCTTCTAGTTTCGACCGTGCAGTAATATCTAACAAGTAATCTAACAATTTCACAACAACTACATGTCACGCCCTGGCCATAGTTTACTTTGTATGTTTCTATGTTTTGATTGGTCAGGGTGTGATCTGAGTGGGCATTCTATGTTGGATGTCTTGTTTGTCTATTTCTGTGTTTGGCCTGATATGGTTCTCAATCAGGGGCAGGTGTTAGTCATTGTCTCTGATTGGGAACCATATTTAGGTAGCCTGGGTTTCACTGTGTGTTTGTGGGTGATTGTTCCTGTCTCTGTGTTTTGCACCAGATAGGGCTGTTTCGGTTTTCGTACTTTTGTTAGTTTGTCGTGTATAGTTTCCGTATTAAATAAAATGAATCACAACTACGCTGCATTTTGGTCCGCTCCTCCTTCCCACAACGAAAGTCGTGACACTACATTATAAACACAAGTGTAAAGGAATGAATAAAAAAATATATGGATGAGCGATGGCCGAACGGCATAGGCAAGATACAGTAGATGGTACAGTAGATGGTATACATATGAGATGAGTAATGCAGGGTATGTAAACTTTATATAAAGTGGCATTGTTTAAAGTGACATTTATTACATCCAATTTTTAATTATTAAAGTGGCTAGAGATTTGAGTCAGGATGTTGGCAGAAGCCACTCAATGTTAGTGAAGGCTGTTTAACAGTGTGATGGCCTTGAAATAGGAGCTGTTTTTCAGTCTCTCTGCCCCAGCTTTGATGCACCTGTACTGACCTTGTCTTCTGGATGATAGTGGGGTGAACAGGCAGTGGCTCGGGTGGTTGTTGTCCTTGATGATCTTTTTGGCCTTCCTGTGACATCGGGTGCTGTAGGTGTCATGCAGGGCAGGTCGTTTGCTCCCGGTGATGCGTTGTGCAGACGGCACTACCCTCTGGAGAGCCTTGCGGTTGTGGGGGCGAAGCTGTTGCCGTACCAGGCAGTGATACAGCCAGACAGACAGGATGCTCTCAATTGTGCATCTGTAAAAGTTTGTGAGTGTTTTCGGTGACAAGTCAAATTTCTTCAGCCTCCCGTGGTTAAAGAGGCACTGTTGCGCCTTCTTCACCACGCTATCTGTGTGGGTGGACCATTTCAGGTTGTCCGTGATGTGTAAACTTTCCACCTTCTCCACTATTGTCCCATCAATTGGATAGGGGGGTGCTCCCTCTGCTGTTTCCTGAAGTCCACGATCATCTCCTTTGTTTTGTTGACGTTGAATGTGAGGTTATTTTCCTGACACCACACTCCGAGGGCCCTCACCTCCTCCCTGTAGGCCGTCTCGTCATTGTTGGTAACCAAGCTTATCACTGTAATGTCGTGTCATCGCGTTGGCCTGGGGAGTAGGTTTATGACAGTCTTAAATACCTCTTCCCCCTTTTTCCTCTCTCTACCCTACTGAGGTTACATTTGCAAAACCCTTGGTTAACATAGAGATTCTGGAAACATCAGAAGGTGGGGGGGGGGTGAACTATATTCTGGTAAGCCGAACAATTTAACATATGCGGTGGTACTTAATGAATACAATGTCAGTTCGGTTGTCATCTGAGACATTCTCATCAATGATCAGATGACATAAACTCTACAGTAGAAAGTCTACACTTCAGAGTTAACGGATTCACATGGAATTGTTGTTCAATTTAAATGTTTGAATATGAAATTATTTGTGATGGGATGAAATGTGATTTTAGCTTCTAAAATGTGAGATGTGGGTTTTCATAAGATAGGGCTGCTCAATCAGTGGCCTGCCTTGTGAAGGGACATGGGCGATAAAACTTTTCAAACACGCCCTCCTCTCCCTTCCTATATAAGCCCTTGACGATAAGCCAACATCTGTTCCGGGGATGTAGGACGACGGTCCTATGTCAGAATGGTTCAGATAATAACTACAGAACGAAGCCAACATCATTGTGCGCTTTGGTTGCGAATGGTATGAAATTTGAACTCTTATTCACTCCAGAAGTGATATCTTCTAGCCGTTGAGTTAGCAACCGCAGCTGCAAACGCAGGTTAGGAAGGAACAGACAGAGTATCCCGTCTACCACACAACGACGTTACTACAACGTATCCATTTGACCACCAGAGACATTCTTCAAAGGACTCGATTGGGCAACACGGCCTTCCATCTACCACCAACCTACCGAAGTGCAGCTCAGAGTAAATATTTATAGCATTTTCCTTTTCCCAAATGGGCGGTAATTTAGAATGCATAAGATACTGTATTTACGATAGCCCAGCTTCTTCCCTTTGTTCCTCAGTCTTCCCACTACTTCACTAAACCCAGCCCCTTTTCTTTTGTGTAACAAGCTGACATATCTGTATATGGGAGTACAGGAGGGGGCTGAGCACTCACCCTTGTGCGGCCCCAGTGTTGAGGATCAGCGGGGTGGAGATGTTGTTTCCTACCCTCACCACCTGGGAGCGGCCCGACAAAGTTCAGGACCCAGTTGCACAGGGTGTTGTCGAGACCCAGGGTTTTTTCAGGGCCTTTGAGGTGTCTGTTTGGGGGGGATATACATGGATGTGATTATAATCGAAGAGAATTCTCTTGGTAGAGAATGTGGTCGGCATTTGATTGTAAGGAATTCTAGGTCAGGTGAACAAAAGGACTTGAGTTCCTGTATGTTGTTATGATCACACCTCGACTCGTTAATCATAAGGCATACGCCCCCGCACTTCTTCTTTCCAGAGAGATGTTTGTTTCTGTCGGCACGATGCACAAAGAAACCCGGTGGCTGTACTGACTCTAACGTAATCCGAGTGAGCCATGTTTCCGTGAAACAGAGAATGTTACAATCTCTGATGTCTCTCTGGAAGGCAACCTCATTCGAATTTTCTAGCTTGTTGTCAAGAGATTGGACATTGGTGAGTAGTATACTCGGGAGCGGTGAGCGATGTGCCCGTCTACGAAGCCTGACCAGAAGACCACTCCGCCTGCCCCTTCTGCGGCGCCGTTGTTTTGGGTCACCTACTGGGATCCGATCCATTGTCCTGGGTGGTGGTCCAAATGTTGGTAAATTGACCTTGCTCTTATATCCAATAGTTCTTCCCGGCTGTATGTAATAAGACTTAAGATTTCCTGGGGTAACAGTGTAAGAAATAATACATTAAAAAACTAAATGCTGCATAGTTTCCTAAGAACGTGAAGCGAGGTGACCATCTCTGTCAGGGCCATGTTGCTCTGGCTTCCTGACAGACCTGGTGTAACTGAGTCAGGTTTGTGGGCCTCAATGCTCACACGCGCTTCTTCAGTTCTGCCCACAAAATGTCTATAGGATTGAGGTCAGGGCTTTGTGATGGCCACTCCAATACCTTGACTTTGTTGTCCTTAAGCCATTTTGACACAACTTTGGAAGTATGCTTGGGGTCATTGTCCATTTGGAAGACCCATTTACGACCAAGCTTTAACTTCCTGACTGATGTCTTGAGATAGCTGATGTTTTGAGATAGACTGATGTTTTGTTGTCTATTCCATTTGCACAACAGTATGTGAAGGGGAGGAGACAGGTTAAAGAATATACACTGCTCAAAAAAATAAAGGGAACACTTAAACAACACAATGTAACTCCAAGTCAATCACACTTCTGTGAAATCAAACTGTCCACTTAGGAAGCAACACTGATTGACAATAAATTTCACATGCTGTTGTGCAAATGGAGTAGACAACAGGTGGAAATTATAGGCAATTAGCAAGACACCCCCAATAAAGGAGTGGTTCTGCAGGTGGTGACCAGACAGCTTCTCAGTTCCTATGCTTCCTGGCTGATGTTTTGTTCATTTTTAAATGCTGGCGGTGCTTTCACTCTAGTGGTAGCATGAGACGGAGTCTACAACCCACACAAGTGGCTCAGGTAGTGCAGCTCATCCATGATGGCACATCAATGCGAGCTGTGGCAAGAAGGTTTGCTGTGTCTGTCAGCGTAGTGTCCAGAGCATGGAGGTGCTACCAGGAGACAGGCCAGTACATCAGGAGACGTGGAGGAGGCCGTAGGAGGGCAACAACCCAGCAGCAGGACCGCTACCTCCGCCTTTGTGCGAGGAGCAGGAGGAGCACTGCCAGAGCCCTGCAAAATGACCTCTAGCAGGCCACAAATGTGCATGTGTCTGCTCAAACGCCAGAAACAGACTCCATGGGGGTGGTATGAGGGCCCGACGTCCACAGGTGGGGGTTGTGCTTACAGCCCAACACCGTGCTTACAGCCCAACACCGTGCAGGACGTTTGGCATTTGCCAGAGAACACCAAGATTGGCAAATTCGCCACTGGCGCCCTGTGTCCTTCACAGGTGAAAGCAGGTTCACACTGAGCACGTGACAGACGTGACAGTCTGGAGACGCCGTGGAGAACATTCTGCTGCCTGCAACATCCTTTAGCATGACCGGTTTGGCGGTGGGTCAGTCACGGTGTGGGGTGGCATTTCTTTGGGTGGGCCGCACAGCCCTCCATGTGCTCGCCAGAGTCATGACTGCCATTAGGTACCTAGATGAGATCCTCAGACCCCTTGTGAGACCATATGCTGGTGCGGTTGGCCCTGGATTCCTCCTAATGCAAGACAATGCTAGACCTCATGTGGCTAGAGTGTGTCAGCAGTTCCTGCAAGAGGAAGGCATTGATGCTATGGACCATTCCCCAGACCTGAATCCAATTGAGCACATCTGGGACATCATGTCTCGCTCCATCCACCAACAGACTGTCCAGGAGTTGGCGGATGCTTTAGTCCAGGTCTGGGAGGAGATCCCTCAGGAGACCATCTGCCACCTCATCAGGAGCATGCCCAGGCATTGTAGGGAGGTCATACAGGCACGTGGAGGCCACACACACTACTGAGCCTCATTTTGACTTGTTTTAAGGACATTACATCAAAGTTTGATCAGTCTGTAGTGTGGTTTTCCTCTTTAATTTTGAGTGTGACTCCAAATCCAGACCTCCAAGGGTTGTTAAATTTGATTTCCATTGATAAGTTTTATGTGATTTTGTTGTCAGCACATTCAACTATGTAAAGAAAAAAGTATTTAATAAGAATATTTCATTCATTCAGATCTAGGTTGTGTTATTTTAGTGTTCCCTTTAGTTTTTGAGCAGTGTATATATATATATATATATATACAGTGGGGGGAACAAGTATATGATACACTGCCAATTTTGCAGGTTTTCCTACTTACAAAGCATGTAGAGGTCTGTTATTTTAATCATAGGTACACTTCAACTGTGAGAGACGGAATCTAAAACAAAAATCCAGAAAATCACATTGTATGATTTTTAAGTAATTAATTTGCATTTTATTGCATGACATAAGTATTTGATACATCAGAAAAGCAGAACTTAATATTTGGTACAGAAACCTTTGTTTGCAATTACAGAGATCATACGTTTCCTGTAGTTCTTGACCAGGTTTTCACACACTGCAGCAGGGATTTTGGCCCACTCCTCCATACAGACCTTCTCCAGATTCTTCAGGTTTCGGGGCTGTCACTGGGCAATACGGACTTTCAGCTCCCTCCAAAGATTTTCTATTGGGTTCAGGTCTGGAGACTGGCTAGGCCACTCCAGGACCTTGAGATGCTTCTTACGGAGCCACTCCTTAGTTTCCCTGGCTGTGTGTTTTGGGTCGTTGTCATGCTGGAAGACCCAGCCACGACCCATTTTCAATGCTCTTACTGAGGGAAGGGGGTTGTTGGCCAAGATCTCACGATACATGGCCCCATCCATCCTCCCCTCAATACGGTGCAGTCGTCCTGTCCCCTTTGCTGAAAAGCATCCCCAAAGAATGAGGTTTCCACCTCCATGCTTCACGGTTGGGATGGTTGTTCTTGGGGTTGTACTCATCCTTCTTCTTCCTCCAAACACGGTGAGTGGAGTTTAGACCAAAAAGCTCTATTTTTGTCTCATCAGACCACATGACCTTCTCCCATTCCTCCTCTGGATCATGCAGATGGTCAATGGCAAACTTCAGATGGGCCTGGACATGCACTGGCTTGAGCAGCCCTTGCGTGCACAGCAGGATTTTAATCCATGACGACGTAGTGTGTTACTAATGGTTTTCTTTGAGACTGTGGTCCCAGCTCTCTTCAGGCCATTGACCAGGTCTTGCCGTGTAGTTCTGGGCTGATCCCTCACCTTCATCATGATCATTGATGCCTCACGAGGTGAGATCTTGCATGGAGCCCCAGACCAAGGGTGATCGACCGTCATCTTGAACTTCTTCCATTTTCTAATAATTGTGCCAACAGTTGTTACCTTCTCACCAAGCTGCTGGCCTATTATCCTGTAGCCCATCCCAGCCTTGTGCAGGTCTACAATTTTATCCCTGATGTCCTTACACAGCTCTCTGATCTTGGCCATTGTGGAGACGTTGGAGTCTGTTTGATTGAGTGTGTAGACAGGTGTCTTTTATACAGGTAACGAGTTCAAAGAGGTGACGTTAATACAGGTAATGAATGGAGAAAAGGAGGGCTTCTTGAAGAGAAACTAACAGGTCTGTGAGAGCCGCAATTCTTACTGGTTGGTAGGTGATCAAATACTTATGTCATGCAATAAAATGCAAATTAATTACTTAAAAATCATACAATGTGGGCCTCCCGGGTGGCGCAGTGGTTAAGGGTGTTGTACTGCAGTGCCAGCTGTGCCACCAGAGACCCTGGGTTCACACCCAGGCTCCGTCGTAACCATCCGCGACCGGGAGGTCCGTGGGCAACGCACAATTGGCTGAGCGTCGCCCGGGTTAGGGAGGGCTTGGCCTGTAGGAATTCCTTGTCTCATCGCGCACCAGCAACTCCTATGGAGGGCTGGGCACAGTGCGTGCTAACCAAGGTTGCCAGGTGCACGTTGTTTCCTCCGACACATTGGTGCAGCTGGCTTCCGGGTTGGATGGCTCTGTGTTAAGAAGCAGTGCAGCTTGGTTGGGTTGTGTATCAGAGGACGCATGACTTTCAACCTTCGTCTCTCCCAAGCCCGTACGGGAGTTGCAGCGACAAGATAGTAGCTACTAAACAATTGGATACCATGAAATTGGGGAGAAAAAGGGGTAAAAAATAATAATAATAAAAATAAAAAATATTTTAAAAATCATACAATGTGATTTTCTGGATTTTTGTTTTAGCTTCCGTCTCTCACAGTTGAAGTGTACAGTGCCTTGCGAAAGTATTCGGCACCCTTGAACTTTGCGACCTTTTGCCACAATTCGGGCTTCAAACATAAATATATAAAACTGTATTTTTTTGTGAAGAATCAACAACAAGTGGGACACAATCATGAAGTGGAACGACATTTATTGGATATTTCAAACTTTTTTAACAAATCAAAAACTGAAAAATTGCACGTGCAAAATTATTCAGCCCCTTTACTTTCAATGCAGCAAACTCTCTCCAGAAGTTCAGTGAGGATCTCTGAATGATCCAATGTTGACCTAAATGACTAATGATGATAAATACAATCCACCTGTGTGTAATCAAGTCTCCGTATAAATGCACCTGCACTGTGATAGTCTCAGAGGTCCGTTAAAAGCGCAGAGAGCATCATGAAGAACAAGGAACACACCAGGCAGGTCCGAGATACTGTTGTGAAGAAGTTTAAAGCCGGATTTGGATACAAAAAGATTTCCCAAGCTTTAAACATCCCAAGGAGTACTGTGCATGCGATAATATTGAAATGGAAGGAGTATCAGACCACTGCAAATCTACCAAGACCTGGCTGTCCCTCTAAACTTTCAGCTCATACAAGGAGAAGACTGATCAGAGATGCAGCCAAGACGCCCATGATCACTCTGGATGAACTGCAGAGATCTACAGCTGAGGTGGGAGACTCTGTCCATAGGACAACAATCAGTCGTATATTGCACAAATCTGGCCTTTATGGAAGAGTGGCAAGAAGAAAGCCATTTCTTAAAGATATCCATAAAAAGTGTCGTTTAAAGTTTGCCACAAGCCACCTGGGAGACACACCAAACATGTGGAAGAAGGTGATCTGGTCAGATGAAACCAAAATTGAACTTTTTGGCAACAATGCAAAACGTTATGTTTGGCGTAAAAGCAACACAGATCACCCTGAACACAACATTCCCACTGTCAAACATGGTGGTGGCAGCATCATGGTTTGGGCATGCTTTTCTTCAGCAGGGACAGGGAAGATGGTTCAAATTGATGGGAAGATGGATGGAGCCAAATACAGGACCATTCTGGAAGAAAACCTGATGGAGTCTGCAAAAGACCTGAGACTGGGACGGAGATTTGTCTTCTAACAAGACAATGATCTAATACATAAAGCAAAATCTACAATGGAATGGTTCAAAAATAAACATATCCAGGTGTTAGAATGGCCAAGTCAAAGTCCAGACCTGAATCCAATCGAGAATCTGTGGAAAGAACTGAAAACTGCTGTTCACAAATGCTCTCCATCTAACCTCACTGAGCTCGAGCTGTTTTGCAAGGAGGAATGGGAAAAAATTCAGTCTCTCGATGTGCAAAACTGATAGAGACATACCCCAAGCGACTTACAGCTGTAATCGCAGCAAAAGGTGGCGCTACAAAGTATTAATTTAAGGGGGCTGAATAATTTTGCACGCCCAATTTTTCAGTTTTCGATTTGTTAAAAAAGTTTGAAATATCCAATAAATGTCGTTCCACTTCATGATTGTGTCCCACTTGTTGTTGATTCTAAACAAAAAATACAGTTTTATATCTTTGTTTGAAGCCTGAAATGTGGCAAAAGGTCGCAAAGATCAATGGGGCAGAATACTTTCGCAAGGCACTGTACCTATGATAAAAATTACAGACCTCTACATGCTTTGTAAGTAGGGAAACCTGCAAAATCGGCAGTGTATCAAATACTTGTTCTCCCCACTGTATATATATTAGAGATCTACCGATTATGATTTTTCCACGCCAATACTGATACTGATTATTGGAGCACCAAAAAAAAAGCAGACACCGATTAATCGGCCCTTTCATTTATTTTTTTGTAATAATGACAATTACAACAATACTGAATGAACACTTATTTTAACTTAATATAATACATCAATAAAATCAATTTAGCCTCAAATAAATAATGAAACATGTTCAATTTGGTTGAAATTAGGCAAAAACAAAGTGTTGAAGAAGAAAGTAAAAGTGCAATATGTGCAATTTTCCCAGGTAAGAAGTTTTAGGTTGTAGTTATTATAGGAATTATAGGACTATTTCTCTCTATACCATTTGTATTTCATTAACATTTGACTATTGGATGTTCTTATATGCACTTTAGTATTGCCAGTGTAACAGTATAGCTTCCGTCCCTCTCCTCGCTCTTACCTGGGCTCGAACCAGGAACACATTGACAACAGCCACCCACGAAGCAGCGTTACCCATGCAGAGCAAGGGGAACAACCACTCCAAGTCTCAGAGCGAATGACGTTTGAAACGCTATTAGCGCACACCCCGCTAACTAGCTAGCCATTTCACATCGGTTACACCAGCCTAATCTCGGGAGTTGC
Organism: Oncorhynchus masou masou; assembly: GCF_036934945.1. Lineage (NCBI taxonomy): Eukaryota > Metazoa > Chordata > Actinopteri > Salmoniformes > Salmonidae > Oncorhynchus > Oncorhynchus masou. Next base: position 38,487,721 of record NC_088214.1, on the reverse strand, counting down.
TTGGCTTGAAGTCATAAACAGCACAATGCCTAAGGCATTGTGAAGACGCATGAAAGTGCTGTTCGAATGAATGCTTACGAGCCTGCTGGTGCCTACCACCGCCCAGTCAGACTGCTCTATCAAATCATAAACTTAGTTATAGCATAATAACACACAGAAATACGAGCCTTAGGTCATTAATATGGTTGATTTCAGTGAAATACGGAACCGTTACGTATTTTATCTAACGGGTTGCATCCATAAGTCTAAATATTCCTGTTACATTGCACAACCTTCAATGTTATGTCATAATTACGTAAAATTCTGGCAAATTAGGCGGCCCAAACTGTTGCATATACAGACTCTGCGTGCAATGAACTCAAGAGAAGTGACACAATTTCACCTGGTTTAATATGGCCTGCTAACCTTTCTTTTAGCTAAATATGCAGGTTTCAAAATATATACTTCTGTGTATTGATTTTAAGAAAGGCATGGATGTTTATGGTTAGGTACACATTGGAGCAACGAGAGTCCTTTTTCACAAATATGCACCGCATCGATTATATGCAAAGCAGGACATGCTAGATAAACTAGTAATATCATCAACCATTTGTAATTAAATAGTAATGATGATTGATTGATTGTTTTTTATAATATAAATTTAATGCTAGCTAGCAACTTACCTTGGCTTACTGCATTTGCGTAACAGGCAGGCTCCTCGTGGACTGCAGCGTAATCAGGTGGTTAGAGCGTTGGACTAGTTCACTGCAAGGTTGCAAGATTGAATCCCCGAGCTGAGTTCTGTCCCTGAACGAGGCAGTCAACCCACCGTTCCTAGGCTGTCATTGAAAATAAGAATGTGTTCTTAACTGACTTGCCTATTTAAATAAAGATTAAATAAAGGTGTATAATAAATAAAGGTGTATAAAAAAGGTGTATAAAATTTATTATTTTTTTTAAATTATAAAACCGATTTCCGATTGTTATAAAAACTTGAAATCAGCACTAATTAATCGGCCATTCTGATTAATTGGTCAACCTCTAAAATATATCTATATATTTTTTTTACTCTTTGGTTATAGAGTTGCTAGTGGCTTTTGGTTTTAGCTTCTCCTTTCTCATAAAATATGTAAAGTAACAGTCAGTACAAAAAGAAAGGGGATGCCCTTTTTGAATCCGACCGTGGGTTATCAAATAGTGTGAAGTGAAGTCATCCATTGAGCCGATTCTGTTATTTAAATTCAATAGCCCTAATCAATCACACTGGTGATGTGGTGTATGGGGTTGATTTAGAAAAAACGTTCCTCCTGCACTGAGAGAATGCCTATTTGCATGCTTGATTAATGAAATTACTTTTGGTCATTAGGGACAAAGAGAAGCTAGTCAGTGTGATAGTTCAAGCATGCTCTAGCATGTTATTTGTTTTACCCCTGGACCCAGTAACTAGTTCTGTACGTGATACTGCCCAGCTAAGTCTAACGCTCAGCTGACTGCTGGGAAAACAAAACAAAGTTCAGGAAATTTGAAGAGGGACTAAGCTGATACGTTTTTATTAAAATGACCTGCTTATGAACTCAGGATAGAAATGTCATGCCTTGGTCTTAGTATTTTGTGTTTTAGTTAATTAGTTGGTCAGGCCAGGGTGTGACATGGGTTTATATTATTGTGTTTTCGTATTGGGGTTTTTGTAGGCATTGGGATTGTGGTTGATTAGGGGTGTGTTTAGTTTAGGGTTGGCTGCCTGAGGCGGTTCTCAATCAGAGTCAGGTGATTCTTGTTGTCTCTGATAGGGAACCGTATTTAGGTAGCCTGGGTTTCACTGTGTATTTCGTGGGTGATTGTTCCTGTCTCTGTGTAGTTTCACCAGATAGGCTGTAATTAGGTTTCACGTTCCTTTTTGTTTTTTTGTATTTATTAGTTATTTCATGTATAGTTCCGTTTTTCCTTCATTAAAAAACATGAGTAACCAACACGCTGCATTTCGGTCCGACTCTCATTCAACAAACGAAGAACGCAGTTACAGAATCACCCACCACACACGGACCGAGCAGCGTGTTAACAGGCAGGAGCCACAGAAGAGGCAACAGAAGCAGCTTCAGTGGGATAGGCTGCACCACTTGCAGAATTGGACATGGGAGGAAGAACTGGACGGAAAAGGACCCTGGGCTCAGCCTGGTGAATATCGCCGCCCCAAGGAGGAACTAGAGGCGGCTAAAGCGGAAAGGCGCTGGTATGAGGAGGCAGCATGGCGACGTGGATGGAAGCCCGGGAATCAGCCCCAAAGATTTCTTGGGGGGAAGCTTTCAGGGAGTATGGCTACGCCAGGTAGGAGACCTGCGCAAACTCCCTGTGCTTACCATATTTCAGCTCCGCGTATCGGCCGGGCTAGATTGAGCGTCGCGACAAATGCCATGAAGCCGGCTCTACGCATCTGGTCCCCAGTGCGTCTCCTTGGGCCGGCTTACATGGCACCAGCCTTGCGCTCGGTGTCTCCGGTTCGCCTACATAGCCCAGTGCGGGCTATTCCACCTCGCCGTACTGGCAGGGCGACCGAGAGTATTCAACCGGGTAAGGTTGGGCAGGCTCGGTGCTCAAGAGCTCCAGTGCGCCTGCACGGTCCGGTCTATCCAGTACCACCTCCACACCCCAGCCCTCCGGTAAGCAGCTCCCCGCACCAGGCTTCCTGTGCGTGTCTTTCGGCCCAATACCACCAGTGCCAGCACCACGCATCAGGCCTACAGTGCGCCTCGCCTCTCCTGCGCTGTCGGAGTCTCCCGCCTGTTCAGCGCTTCTAGAGCCTTCCTCCTCTACAGCGCTGCCGGAGCCTCCTGCCTGTTCGGAGCAGCCTGAGCTGCCAGTCTGCATGGAGCAGCTAGAGATGCCAGTCTGCATGGAGCAGCTAGAGCTGCCAGTCTGCATGGAGCAGCTAGAGCTGCACTGCCAGTCTGCATGGAGCAGCCAGAGCTGTCAGTCTACTTGGAGCAGCCAGAGCTGCCAGTCTGCATGGAGCTGCCAGTCTGCATGGAGCTGCCAGTCTGCAAGGAGTTGCCAGTCTGCAAGGAGCTGCCAGTCTGCAAGGAGCTGCCAGTCGGCAAGGAGCTGCCAAAGCTGTTAGTCAGCATGGAGCAGCCAGAGCCGTCAGTCAGCATGAAGCAGCCTTAGCCGTCAGTCTGCCAGGATCCGCCAGTCAGCCAGACTCTTCCAGATCTGTCAGTCTGCCAGACTCTTCCAGATCTGCCAGTCTGCCAGACTCTTCCAGATCTGCCAGTCGGCCAGACTCTTCCAGATCTGCCAGTCAGCCAGACTCGTCCAGATCTGCCAGTCAGCCAGACTCTTCCAGATCTGCCAGTCAGCCAGACTCTTCCAGATCTGCCAGTCAACCAGACTCTTCCAGATCTGCCAGTCAGCCAGACTTTTTCAGATCTGCCAGTCAGCCAGACTCTTCCAGATCTGCCAGTCAGCCAGACTCTTCCAGATCTGCCAGTCAACCAGTCTCTGCCAGTCAACCAGACTCTTCCAGATCTGCCAGTCAACCAGACTCTTCCAGTCTCTGCCAGTCAAGCAGACTCTTCCAGATCTGCTAGTCAACCAGACTCTTCCAGATCTGCCAGTCAACCAGACTTTTCCAGATCTGCCAGTCAGCCAGACTCTTCCAGATCTGCCAGTCAACCAGACTCTTCCAGATCCGCCAGTCAGCCAGGATCTGCCAGAACTGCCAGCCAGCCAGGATCTGCCGGATTCAACTGCCTGGCTGGGCTTCCTCTCAGTGCTGGGCTGCCCCTCAGTCCCGAGCTGCCCCTCAGTCCCGAGCTTCCCCTCAGTCCCGAGCTTCCCCTCAGTCCCGAGCTGCTTCAGTCCCGAGCTGCCCCTCAGTCCCGAGCTGCCCCTCAGTCCCGAGCTACTCCTCAGTTCAGTGGGGTTCTGGGTGAGGACTATTAGGCCATGGTCGGCAGCGAGGGTGGATTATCCCAGGACGCGAAGGGGAGGAACTATGACATTTATGGAGTGGGGTCCACGTCCCGAGCCGGAACCGCCACCATGGACAGACGCCCACCCGGACCCTCCCTATGGTTTTGAGGTGCGTCCGGGAGTCCGCACCTTAGGTGGGGGGTTCTGTCACGCCTTGGTCTTAGTGTTTTGTGTTTTAGTTAATTAGTTGGTCAGGCCAGGGTGTGACATGGGTTTATGTTATTGTGTTTTCGTATTGGGGTTTTTGTAGGCATTGGGATTGTGGTTGATTAGGGGTGTGTTTAGTTTAGGGTTGGCTGCCTGAGGCGGTTCTCAATCAGAGTCAGGTGATTCTTGTTGTCTCTGATAGGGAACCGTATTTAGGTAGCCTGGGTTTCACTGTATTTCATGGGTGATTGTTCCTGTCTCTGTGTAGTTTCACCAGATAGGCTGTAATTAGGTTTCACGTTCCGTTTTGTTGTTTTGTATTTATTAGTTATTTCATGTATAGTTCCGTTTTTCCTTCATTAAAAAACATGAGAAACCAACACGCTGCATTTCGGTCCGACTCTCATTCAACAAACGAAGAACGCCGTTACAAGAAAAGACAAGTGCAGCCAAAAAAAGAAATAGCAATAAAAGTAAATGTCTGCTTCCTGTCCTCTGCTGTTTTCTGTTGCATGCACATAAATCACAGTATCATCAGCATACAGTGTCAAGAAAATGTGAACCCGTTGGAATTACCTGGATTTTTGCATAAATTAGCCATAACATTTTATCTGATCTTTATCTTAGTCACAACAATAGACAAATACAGTGTGCTTAAACTCATAACACACAAATTATTGTATTTTTCTTGTCTATATGAATACATCATTTAAACATTCACAGTGTAGGTTGGAAAAAGTATCTGAACCCCTAGGCTCATGACTTTTCCAAAAGTTAATAGGAGTCAGTTAACCTGGATTCCAATCAATGAGACGAGATTGGAGATGTTGGTTAGAGACGCCCTGCCCTATTAAAAACAATCACAAAATTTAAGTTTGCTATTCACAAGAAGCATTGCCTGACGTGAACCATGCCTCAAACAAAAGCGATCTCATCTCAGAAGTCGTAAGATTAAGAATGGTTGACTTGCATAAAGCTAAAAGGGGTTACAAAAGTATATCTAAAAGCCTTGATGTTCATCAGTCCACGGTAAGACAAATTGTCTATAAATGGAGAAAGTTCAGCACTGTTGCTACTCTCCCTAGGAGTGGCCGTCCTGCAAAGATGACTGCAAGAGCACCGTGCAGAATGCTCAAAGAGGTTAAAAAAGACTCCTAGAGTGTCAGCTAAACGCTTACAGAAATCTCTGGAACATGCTAACATCTCTGACGAGTCTACGATACGTTAAACACTAAACAAGAATGGTGTTCATGGGAGGACACCACGGAAGAAGCCACTGTTTTTTTGGACAGTTCGCAAAAGAGCACAACTGATCAGCAACTGCAGAAAACATTTGGTTGAGATTATTGCTGCCAAAAGAGGGTCAACCAGTTATTAAATCCAAGGGTTCACATACTTTTTCCACCCTACACTGTGAATGTTTACACGGTGTGTTCAATAAAGACATGAGAACGTATAATTGCTTGTTTGCTATTAGTTTAAGCAGACTGTTTGTTCTTTGTTGGGACTTAGATGAAGATCAAATCAAATGTTATGACCAATTTATGCAGAAATCCAAGTAATTCCAAAGAGTTCAGACTTTTTCTTGCTACTGTACATCTGTTTTTCAACGCCAGTGCACGCAACAGAATCGTCATTAATGTAGAGACTAAACAAGAGCGGGCCTAGGATACTCCTGGAGAACACCAAAAGCATGTTTTGGATTCCCAAACATTGTCTTAATTTGTAATAGAACAACGTTTCAACCATGATAGAATTTAATGTGGACCTCAAACTTAAGGTAGATAAATGCAGTTCATGTCCAGCGGGGTCAAATGCTGAAGAGGAAGTGATGCTCAAAATCAAGAAATGGCCAAACAAACATTAATTATGGTTGAACCAATGAGTGTCCCTGTGAGATGGAAAGGTTCCAACACTGAACTATGTGGGAGGAGTAGTAGTAGTAGTGTTTCATTTATGGTTTTAAGGAGACACATAGAGAGGAAGCAAATATCCCTGTGACCTAGTTGCACGCTCTTGTGGTGGGATACCTTTCAGATTTATCACGCCACAGTGAGTACATCTGAAAGAGAGAGACTCTTAAAAACAGCTTAATACCGAAGCCCGTTATAACACTGCCTCCTGAATAACCGCACTCAACATCACACGCCACCCACCCAAGTTTGCACAATGATGAAGACTGATTCAGATTTTTGACTCCCTGCAAATTGTATACATTGGGTGGTAACAAGACCCTTCAAAACGTAAGATTGAGGATGTTAATATCAGTTCTTGGCTGTGGAGAATTAGAGGATGGACTTCTTGTAAGTATGAACAAAGAACTTGGCGAGTTACCTAGTGTACATTCTCTGTACTTTTACTATATGAAGACGGCTATATTTGTAAATATTTGTGCATGTCTGGAGATTGATTACTTACTTATATTCAACTTTCCGGACACTTGATACGTCACACCCCTCATCAATCTACTCAAGCAATGGACAAGTAACCTGTGTACACAGCACTGTAGGCTTCCCGAAATGTATTAAATGAACATACACAAATATACACTGAGTGTACAAAACATTAGGAACACCTGCTCTTCCATGATATTGACTGACCAGGTGAATCCAGGTGAAAGCTATGATCCCCGTATTGATGTCACCTGTTAAAACCACTTCAAATCAGTGTAGTTCAGGTGTTCCCAAACCTTTTGGCCCACAACCCAATTTTGATATCTGAAGATTCTCGCACCCACACTCTTGTGAATTTAAAAAAATGTAATTAACAGCCAATGTTTACTCTTTTATTTAGGGCTATGGCACTCAATTGAAAAACATTCTAACAGTATTTCTGATTGTCTTCTCAACTCACCATCATATACTTTTAATGTGGGGCAGTCAACTGGAACTTACATAATGTCTCTTATCTCACCACCACTAATAGATGGGGGTGCTTGAGGCATGTCGCGTCTGAGATTTTCAAAATCAGAGGGCGTGGTCGACAGTGTGCGCTTCATCTCTGCTATCATATCCAAACTGGTTTTAATGCAGACGAGAACACTGAGCTGGCGAAGGGTAGTCTCTGCAATAGTGTGTTGTTTCATAGCGTAGCGGGCCTAGAATGATTCATATTGAAAGGTTAAGTCCAACCTTTTCCCATGATCTTGAATTTTATCTTTCAGATTTGAATAATTTTCAATAATATTTTTAAGGTTAACCACGTAACAATGATTTTGAGATACAAAGGCGTTATTACAATATATATACGTATATATATATTTTTGGTGGTATTTTGTATATTTTGGGGGGGGATTTTAAGAATTCTCCTGTGACCCCATTTTCATATCAGGAACCGCTGGTGTAGGTGAAGGGGAGGAGACAGGATAAAGAAGGATTTTTAAGCCTTGAGACAATTGAGACATAGATTGTGTATGTGTACCATTCAGAGGGTGAATGGGCAAGACAAAATATTTAAGTGCCTTTAAACAGGGTAAAAATGAGGAGAAACTCAGTATTAGGAAGGTGTTACTAATGTTATGTACACACGGTGTAAATATATACTGTATTTGTAAATGTTATAATATACATTTTATATAAATACGTATATACAGTGGGGCAAAAAAGTATTTAGTCAGCCACCAATTGTGCAAGTTCTCCCACTTAAAAAGATGAGAGATGCCTGTAATTGTCATCATAGGTACACTTCAACTATGACAGACAAAATGAGAAAACAAATCCAGAAAATCACATTGTAGGATTTTTAATGAATTTATTTGCAAATTATGGTGGAAAATAAGTATTTGGTCACCCACAAAAAGCAAGATTTCTGGCTCTCACAGACCTTTTTAAGAGGCTCCTCTGTCCTCCACTCGTTACCTGTATTAATGGCACCTGTTTGAACTTGTTATCAGTATAAAAGACGCCTGTCCACAACCTCAAACAGTCATACTCCAAACTCCACTATGGCCAAGACCAAAAAGCTGTCAAAGAACACCAGAAACAAAATTGTAGACCTGCACCAGGCTGGGAAGACTGAATCTGCAATAGGTAAGCAGCTTGGTTTGAAGAAATCAACTGTGGGAGCAATTATTAGGAAATGGAAGACATACAAGACCACTGATAATCTCCCTCGATCTGAGGCTCCACGCAAGATCTCACCCCTTGGGGTAAAAATGATCACAAGAACGGTGAGCAAAAATCCCAGAACCACACGTGGGGACATAGTGAATGACCTGCAGAGAGCTGGGACCAAAGTAACAAAGCCTACTATCCTGCAGTGCCAGACGTGTCCCCCTGCTTAAGCCAGTACATGTCCAGGCCCATCTGAAGTTTGCTAGAGAGCATTTGGATGATCCAGAAGAAGAAGATTGGGAGAATGTCATATGGTCAGATGAAACCAAAATATAACTTTTTGGTAAAACTCGTCGTGTTTGGAGGACAAAGAATGCTGAGTTGCATCCAAAGAACACCATACCTGCTGTGAAGCATGGGGTTGGAAACATCATGCTTTGGGGCTGTTTTTCTGCAAAGGGACCAGGACGACTGATCCGTGTAAAGGAAAGAATGAATGGTGCCATGTATCGTGAGATTTTGAGTGAACCTCCTTCCATCAGCAAGGGCATTGAAGATGAAACGTGGCTGGGTCTTTCAGCATGACAATGATCCCAAACACAACGCCCGGGCAACGAAGGAGTGGCTTCGTAAGAAGCATTTCAAGGTCCTGGAGTGGCCTAGCCAGTCTCCAGATCTCAACCCCATAGAAAATCTTTGGAGGGAGTTGAAAGTCCGTGTTGCCCAGCAACAGCCCCAAAACATCACTGCTCCTAGAGGAGATATGCATGGAGGAATGGGCCAAAAATACCAGCAACAGTGTGTGAAAACCTCGTGAAGACTTACAGAAAACGTTTGACCTCTGTCATTGCCAACAAAGGGTATATAACAAAGTTTTGAGAAACTTTTGTTATTGATCAAGTACTTATTTTCCACCATAATTTGCAAATAAATTCATTAAAAATCCTACAATGTGATTTTCTGGATTTTATTTCTCTCATTTTGTTTGTCATAGTTGAAGTGTACCTATGATGAAAATTACAGGCCTCTCATCTTTTTAAGTGGGAGAACTTGCACAATTGGTGGCTGACTAAATACTTTTTTGCCCCACTGTATATATATATATATATATATATATTAGTATGTGTATACAGTACATACACTGACAAATGTATATTATATTGAAATGGGCTATCCTCTCTGACTTTCATGTCAACATCTCTCTCACAATTTGCAAAATAGGTCTTCTACTGTACACACCCAAAAGTAGTGTTGGGTGATGTCTCAAACCTGTTGTGTTACATGTTGGGTTGTTGTGTGAATAATTGTTGTTTTGAAGTTGTTTGATAGAAAACCAACAGGTTTGGTTGCCTGCTACCTGTTTATTTTTGTCTTTGTCTTAGATAAAAGGGAAGATATGATGCTAATACTTCTCACACAGTATCTTTAGCATGATTTGTTTTTTATTTATTTATCCGAACTTATCACTATAATATTGAATTGTAGTTAGCAAAATATAGTATTGCCTTTCATATTCCTTTATCATTACGTTACACTAAAATAAATTTGATTTATTGTTTAAAGATATTATATCTGTTCATGGGGCTGAGTTTACAATGCATTGTATCATGTGTGCAGTGTGCTATTCTTACTGTCATGCAAAATTAAACACTACTCATTTGTCCCGTAGGTCATTTAACTCCTTGGTCAAGGCTACACTCTTAGAATAAAGGGTTCCAAAATTGTTCTTCGGCTGCCCCATAGAACCATCTGTGAAAAAGGTCCTACATGGAACAAGAAAAGGTTCTACCTGGAACCAAAAAGGGTCATTCAAAGGCTTCTCCTATACTCCCAGTTGGTATTAGATAGAATGTCGCAGCCTCGCCCCACCTGTGGGGAAAACAACCTGTGGTTACCTAGGTTACCCTATTGGGCTCACAGAAAAAATCTAGACTTTTTCAAACACAATTTTCTTGTCTGCTGGTTTTAGTCAGTTACAAACTGACATTAAAGAAAAGTACGATATGTCTAAAGATGACTTTTCAACATTGCCTGCTCCCGAGCGTTCTTACTACTTAGAAAAATGTACTGTTGAAGGGCTTCCCTCATGCCCTTTTGCAGCCACTTGAGTGAGTGCTACTGTACCTAGCTACCGACCGGAACATTAAGCTCGCCAAGACCAACAACACAAACAAACAGCTACATGTAGTGAGTGGCGTTACGAATGAACTATACTAAACAAGATGCCTTACCTGTGATTAAACGTTTTCCACACAGATAACTAGCTACGTGCAGCTTCTTGGACACCAGCTGCCCACAATTTTCTACTCTTCCACATCGAATAGCTTGAAGCCACAGGGCTCTTCTCGCAGGCTCTATTTCCCAACTTGGAAGCATTGTGAACCGTAGGTTGGGATTTTTTGACCTGGTTACATGTTCATTGAACAACACAGCAGCTTTTCAGCATGTTTTGTTCGTTCTTTTAGGTTCTAAGTAGCATCATTTTTTCTAAGAGTGCACAGTATGAACGGTTTCAAGGCTACAGCTGTATGATATTGACTATCATATATGTATTTCACGGCACACCCTAAACTTGAAATATTATCTGACTAGATGGTTTCCCGAAGCACAACAACACACACATCTTGTCAGAATGTCAAGTTCTGTTGCTGTTGCTAAGGAATTAAACACATGGGGTACAAACATAATTTGTATGTAAAAATATTTATTGTAAAGTTTGTGTACAGATGGATTCAGGCACAACGACCCAACATAAACAGTAGTAATATCCATACTACTATTATTGAAATGTTAAAGAATAGTATATTTTCTCTGGACAAACTTCCAAAATGTTTGGAAATAATACTGTACATAGCATTAAATTCAATTGAATATATATTTAAAGTACAGTGATGTAAGGAACATACTAAATATTGTAACATTGGAAACTACAAACAATACAAATATGTTTTAGACACTGTTAAATAAATTACAATACATAATGTAATTTTGTACATAGTCTTGGAAGAATATGACATTACGGGCCACATGAGACTAACATAAGTGTAATCTTCCAAATAAAATAGTACATATCAGAATCATCACTCCACAGTAACTTGAATTGTTTACAATGAACCTATTTTTGCTCTCAGAATCCATGGATGATGGATGATGTTGGGTATTTTTGTTTGTTTAACCATTGAAAAGGACATTAGGAATGTCACTAATTGAGCATGACAACTGTTATTTTCTTACTTCCTTTGAAAACAGTATCCCTTCTATTTCAGAATGTACCACTAGCACATTGTATCTAATGGCTCGGCAAAAGGAAAAAGTTTGTTCCAACTCTCTTTTTTTGTCCTTGCCTGGTCTTGTCCCGAAGAACTCAAGCACAGTGGCATTTGCTGACAATCAAGTCATTGAAGGGTGTGAGCTTCAACTTTCCCCGACTGTCGTAGTGCATGAGGACCATAGGTTCATAGGCTGCCGGCACACAACAGGGCCGAGGTGTTGCTCCCTTGTTGATGTGATGAAGACGAGACTTCACCTGCGCGTGCATGCTAGCTGGCTTGTAGTTGTGGGGGCAGGAGCCGTCACAGAAGTGCATGTTGTAACCATCGGGGGCAACGACCCAGTCTGACCAGCCAATCTCCTTGAAGGACACGTTGACAGACTTTCGGCAGCAGCGACCGTCTTCATCGCAGTTGTCTTCTTTGTTGGAGCGAGTCCGTCTCCTTCTGCCTGCTGATCTAGGCTCTACAAGGTCTACCTCCAGGACCATCTGAGGGGTCCTCTTGGGATCAGTACCCTCTTCGATGGCCAGTCCTACTTCCACAACCAGAGAGGGGCCGTCCGTCCTCCCTCTCCACTTTTCAACAACAGTTCTGATGTCCAAAGTCAAATCTCCAGTTCTTGTAGCGACCGTCTGAACAAGGGTCTCTGTGTGAATCAATAGAGAAGAGTTCAGCGGTTTCGTCTCATAGATCTTAACATGAACCTCTTCACTAATCTTGGGCTCGGCAGCTTTCGAGCCATCCAACAATTGTCTGTAGAGCTTCAGCTCAGCCCAGGCCAAAGTGAGATCCTTCCTGATGTTTGGGTTCTTGTGGAAGACAGCTCTGTACCAAAGCACATCTGAAGTGTGTTCCTCATCAGTCCGAAGCACTTTGAAAGGCTCCACTGAAAGAGGTGAAAAGAAGGTTGTTAGACAAATGCTCAGCTTCTTGGAATTACTGTCATCACCTCAATAGGCTGTGCTTTTAAGAGTTATAATGGATCTGTCTTTACAGCCTCAAAAAATTGCTAAATTACATTAAAATTATTTACAAATTAGAATGGTTCATTATTATATACTTTGGAGATGAGGTACAATTGAAGTCGGAAGTTTACATACACCATAGCCAAATACATTTAAACTCAGTTTTTCACAATTGCTGACATTTAATCTTAGTAAAAATTCTGTCATCCTGTTATTCCTGTTATCGATCAGTTAGGATCACCACTTTGTTTTAAGAATGTGAAATGTCAGAATAATAGTAGAGTCATTTATTTAAGCTTTTATTTCTTTCATCACATTCCCAGTAGGTCAGAAGTTTACTCAATTAGTATTTGGTAGCTTGCCTTTAAATTGTTTAACTTGGGTCAAACGTTTTGGGTAGCCTTCCACAAGCTTCCCACAATAAGTTGGGTGCATTTTGGCCCATTCCTCCTGACAGAGCTGGTCGAATTGAGTCAGGTTTGTAGGTCTTGCTCACACACAATTTTCAGTTCTGCCCACAAATGTTCTATGGGATTGAGGTCAGGGCTTTGTGATGGTCACTCCAATACCTTGACTTTGTTTTCCTTAAGCCATTTTGCCACAACTTTGGAAGTATGCTTGGGGTTATTGTCCATTTGGAAGACCCTTTTACGACCAAGCTTTAACTTCCTGACTGATGTCTTGAGATGTTGCTTCAATATATCCACATCATTTTCTTTCCTCATGATGCCATCTATTTTGGGAAGTGCACCAGTCCCTCCTGCAGCAAAGCATCCCCACAACATGATGTTGCCATCCCCGTGCAGGGTGGGATGGTGTTCTTTGGCTTGCAAGCCTCCCACTTTTTCCTACAAACATAACGATGGTCATTATGGTCAAACAGTTATATTTTTCTTTCATCAGACCAGAGGACGTTTCTCCAAAACGTACGATCTTTGTCCACATGTGCAGTTGCAAACCGTAGTCTGGATTTTGTATGGCGGTTTTGGAGCAGTGGCTTCTTCCTTGCTGAGCGGCCTATCAGGTGATGTCTATATACGACTTGTTTTACTGTGGATATAAATACTTTGAACTCATTTCCTCCAGCATCTTCACAAAGTCCTTTGCTGTTGTTCTGGGATTGAATTGCACTTTTCGCACCAAAGTACATTCATCTCTAGGAGACAGAACATGTCTCTTTCCTGAACGGTATGACGGCTGCGTGGTCCCATGGTGTTTATTCTTGCGTACTATTGTTTGTACAGATGAACATAGTACCTTCAGGCGTTTGGAAATTGCTCCCAAGGATGAACCAGACTTGTGGAGGTTGACAATTTTTGTTCTGAGGACTTTGCTAATTTCTTGTGATTTTCCCATGATGCCATGAGTCACTGAGTTTGAAGGTAGGCCTTGAAATGCATCCACAGGTACACCTCCGATTGACTCAAATTATGTCAATTAGCCTTTCAGAAGCTTCTAAAGCCATGACATCATTATCTGGAATTTTCCAAGCTGTTAAAAGGCACAGTCAACGGAGTGTATGTAAACTTCTGACCCACTGGAATTGTGATACAGTGAAATAATCTGTCTGTAAACAATTGTTGGAAAAAATGACTTGTGTCATGCACAAAGTACATGTCCTAACCGACTTGCCAAAACTATAGTTTGTTAACAAGAAATTTGTGGAGTGGTTGAAAAACGAGTTTTAATGACACCAACCTAAGTGTATGTAAACGTCCGACTTCAACTGTAATTAATATCTCCTCTCGGAATTACTATCAAGCCTTTGCTAAGTCCAAATGCTAATGTTAATGGCAGGCTTTTTTTGGAGTGCACACAAAAACAAAGCACTAAGACTAAATTGCATGACTCACTCATTCTCTCGAGATAGGGTTTGAGAGAACACTGACAGGTACATTAACATTACACCAAAAGAAATGTGTTTGAAGGCTTTTCATTTGTTTTGTCATAAAAGCGCATTTGAATTATTCTTGTTAAAGACACAACCGTGCGAGAATGTTGATTGGGACACAAGGTACACACCTTTAACAAAGCCCAAACCATTAGCGAGTTAGACCTTTTCAATAGGTTATAAATACACCATGCGTAAAGGCATGCAGTCAGATCTAAATCTAGAATGTCAACAGTCAGGTCCTTGTGGTTAAAACCAGTACAGTAGCTATGTGTCTTTAAATAAGGTCTCACCTGTGACTGGGAGAAGCAGGGTGGATCTCCTACAAGGGGAATGCCGGGATTTCCCCCCCTGACTGGAGTTCCCTGTCAGCTGTCTCAGTGTTTCCCTGTAGAGCTGATGCATCCTCCTCAGCTCCTCCTCTGAAGCCGATTCCCTGGGCCTGGGCTCCTTCTCCATCCCCACGGAGCTCAAGATGCCTGTCTTCACTGCCTCCAGGAGCAGGGCCCTCTGGCTCTCCTCTTGTCCCAGGTGGGGTGTACTGTCTTTGGCCAGGCGGGGCCGGCCCTCCCCCTGATGGAGGCTGGAGAGGAGGGCCACCCAAGAGAAGAGAAAACGCAATGCGACTGAGCTAGGCATGGTTGGTTTGTTCTCAGAGGTGCACCCTGTCTGGGGTTGTCAATGTTATGAATGAAATTCCAGACATGCTTTCATTTATACAGCTCCTGCATGGCCACACCTCTCCTTGATGTCAGGTGAGCACTCTTCATTATGTAGAGGATTATGTAGCATGCATTATCTATCATGTTCCACAAGGTGGGAAAGCACGCTGTGTATAGTACTCCTTAGAAGAAATGAATATAATTCATGTCTGAAAACAGTTGAACCTTTCATGTATTGATTGAGTTCAATGGATTGTTTCCATACAAAATACTACATATAACCATGTATAATACCGCTCATATTAGTGGTATCAGTATGTGTTGTAAATACAATAAGCTATGATGATATGAGCTATGACTAAGCCTAAGCTATGACTTTCACTAAAGCAGAGCCACCGTAAAATGTGTGGTGAGACAGTGTTTGCCTCAGTACTTTTCAAACTGCCATAACACTTCCAAAGCAGCAGCACGAACCAGACCAGCTACTTCTCAGCACATTTTTGCCTTCCAGGGACCAAATTTTGCTGCTCTGTCCCAGTCTACCATGGAAGACAATATGCAGAAAAGTAGTGCTATTGTATTTGAGCAATATGATTGGCCTTTTGTTCATTCAAGCACCACTACGCTCCAGCGAGTCACAACCTCTCGAGCTACGTTTACATGCGAGCCTGTCCAGAGCAAAATGAAGCGCCCATCAATCTTGTCGCTGAGCTTATTTATTTTAGGGAAAGTAATTTACCAAAGTAAAACTAGCAATAGGCTGGTTACTGTTTATAGTCTGCAAAAAGAAACCTACAAAAATACACTGTAGCATTTGTCTTGGCAGGCCTACTGCAGTCAGGTTGATTAAGCAATAAGGCCCGGGGGGTGTGGTATATCGCCATTATACCGCGTCTAAGAGCTGTTCTTATGCACGACGCAGCGCGACTGGATACAGCCATTAGCCGTGGCATATTGGCGATATATCACACCCCCCGGGCCTTATTGCTTAATCAACCTGACTGCAGTAGGCCTGCCAAAACAAATTCTACAGTGTTGTTTTGTAGGAAAAATACATGTTTTGTCATACCAATCAGCATTAAGGCCTTGAACCACCCAGTTTATAATATCTCTTTTGGAATGCAATTGTCTTAAAAGGGCAGTGTCCTAATCTTCTCAAAATTATAAACATTTATGCAATTAATACTGTGCAATTCTAAAGAATGGAGTAATGACTTACATTGCTAAATTATATTAAACAGCTTTTTAATACATATCATCAAAACCAAATATAGCCTGCATGACCCCAATGCATTTAAAAACTACATCATCTGGGCCAGTAGAAATTCTGTTCTGGCCAGTAGATTTTTGGCTAACTGGCCCGCTTGAGCCAGTGAGAAAAGTTAAAGTTGGAACCTGTTATAGCCTACCAATGGGACCCCGAGTTTTGATTGAACAATTCAATTTTTTATTTTTTATTTAACTTTGGCAAGCCAGTTAAGGTCAAATTATTATTTACAATGACAACCTACACCAGCAAAACCTGGACAACACTGGGCCAATTGTGCGCCGCCCTATGGGACTACCAATCACAGCCAGTTGTGATACAGCCTGGATTTGAACCAGGCTGCGCCACTCGGGAGATCAGGAAAAACTTCAGGCCCCAGAAAAGACAACCTCTGCACCAAAGGCATTGTAATGATATAGAATGAACCTACTCAGGCATAATTTGATCAAGGAAATGACATACACGACTACTGTATATCATGTCAGCATTAATTATTGTGGATCCCTATCATGTAATATTCTAATTGACTCTTTCCCCATGTCGTCATGACCACTCTGTTAGCCTTGTCAGAAAAATGGAGTGTCACAGCAATTGACCACATATTACAGATACTCTAGTGTTTGTTGTGGATGACACTTGTACTGTAAATAGACAGTAGATTATTTTAATTTATGGTGGGTGGATCTCTTTTCTCCAGACGATGTGGAAGTCAGTCAGACTTCTTTAACCAGTATCAGCGCAGGATCAGTACATTGTGTGTTTATGGTGGCGTCCCCACCCTATGACGTGTCTCCAAGTGTGACTGACATTCTCTCCACAGTGGCAGCTTTTCTCTTTTTCGGGTTTATAAAGCAGTCACAGTGGACTTCAAATAGACACACAATGTATGCTTGAAACATATGAACCTTTCATACCTTGTAATTGAAGCAGAGCCAGCCCTATATTTTAATGACATAAGCGGTTGCGTTTGGTCAGCCCCTAGGTGGCCCCCAAATATTTTAGATGTTTTGTTTTCTGGGAAACTGAGTGGAATTAGAATTTTAGAATACACAAGGTGCAATTTCAAAATGTGGTTGTGCATCAGCAGTTATTCTGTTTATGTTCAGTCACTCAATTAGCCCATATCTGCTAACATTTTGTAGATTGCTAAGTTAGTCTAGCCAGCTATCTAACTTGTAGTAATCAAGGCCAAATTACTGATGGGGCCCTGACCTCCAGGGAGCCCACATTGATTTTGTTAGTCACTTTTACAGTACTCAGATATGTTTCTCTCCGGCATCAAGAGGGGGGCCACAAATGTTTTGCCCGCGAGATGGGGGGCCCCAACCAAACCTCACTTAGGGCCCACAAAAGGGTAGGGCCAGCCTTGAATGGAGGGTGCTATGTGTACTGTAAGTTAAGCCTCCTGCAATTAATTATTTTATTTCTGTCCGTAAAACCGGTTTTAAATCAAAGAAAGGTGTTTAGAACGGTTTTGAAGAGGATAACCTAGAGAATGGACATGGTTGTGGAATAATGATTATCATAATACAATGTTTTTTCTTGTACAAGCAGAGAATGGCTTATATGAAAAAGCCATACATTCAATGTCATCAAATCGTATGTCACTAGGCCTAGTTTATTGAAGTAAGTGTCATTAACATTAACCACATTTCTGACCATATTGCTTAATTGGAGTGTGTAAATTTCCAATCTATGAGTCACTGACATGATTAAACAATCATGTGTGCAATGTGAATTCGACCTTGGGGCTAAAAGTGTGTGAAAGGTGACCAAGTATGAATCATCGACAGACCGACAGTGACATTCACTTTCTCATGTCAGAGTGAGCAAACAGAACAGGATATTGAGTAATCAGCCTTAGGCCCACTGTCAGCATTACAAAGGGAAGGTGTTATTTTTGAGACCGGAAGGCATAGAGAGCTGCCACTCCCAATTACGATCACATTCTGGATTCCACAAGGACAATGGCTCGTTTGAACTGACAGTGCTGTATAGCCTATATGGGTGACCACTCATTCTTTACTTCATTTTCCATGACATCTAACTAATGGAATCGGTGGACATTGAGCTTGCTTGGCAAATGTATTTTGAAGGTGTATTCTGGAGTAGCTTGAATTGTTTTATGTATCAATGTTTTATTACAATCATTTTATAATAATTGTTTGTCAGTGGAGACAAGCAAGGATGTCACATTGGGTCAATTCTGTTCCTTGGGATTAAATAAATGCCATAGATTTCAATTACATTTCAATTAAGTTTTCAATTAATTGATAATTTCATTTTGTGAATAACCACAAACGGAATAGAATAATTTTCAGTATGAGCACTTGTCATCTCTCAAATACATCGTTACATTTTATGGTTTAGCTAGCTAGCAATTTTTTTGCCATATTAGAATTGACATGAAATCAGTCAAAACACCTCAAAACAAGACATGGTATCAAGAACAAGATTAAACTAGCTGAAATGAGTCACACGATTCCCCATGTGGAATTTTCTTGTCATTCTTTCAAGCAATCTGGCCATCCAGAATCACAACAACACATGGACTTCTGCCACATAGAAGCATGCACATTGTTTACCTGACAACGTTACAAAAACAATCTACAAAGAAGGCCCTGAGTGTTCCTGACTGTGACCCAGGGCAAATAACTGCCCTCTCTCATTGAACCCACAAAGTTCAAGGCCGATCACGGTACTGCAGGCATTGTTTGCAGAAAACAGTTTGCTCCATATACATTTCAAATTTTGTTACAGCCTTATTCCAAAATGGTTTAAAAAATGTTTTGCCCTCATCAATCTACACACAATACCCCATCATGACAAAGCAAAAACAGGTTTTTAGAAATTGTTGCTATTGTATTAAACATAAAAACTGAAATATCACATTGACATAACTATTCAAACCCTTTACTCAGTACTTGGTTGAAGCACCTTTGGCAGCGATTACAGCCTTGAGTCTTCTTGAGTATGACGCTACAAGCTTGGCACATCTGTATTTGTGGAGTTTCTCCCATTCTTCTCCTCAGATCCTCTCAAGCTCGGTCAGGTTGGATGGGAAGTGCTGCTGCACAGCTATTTTCAGGTCTCTCCAGAGATGTTCAAGATCGGGCTCTGGCTGGGCCACTCAAGGACATTCAGAGACTTGTCCCGAAGCCACTCCTGCATTTTCTTGGCTGTGTGTTTAAGGTCGTTGTCCTGAGGTGAACCTTTGCCCCAGTCTGATATCCTGAGCGCTCTGGAGCAGGTTTTCATCAACAATCTCTCTGTACTTTGCTCTGTTCATCTTTCCCTCGATCCTGACTAGTCTTCCAATCCCTGCTAGACCTGCACCAGCACTGCTCTAGAGGAGATCTGCATGGAGGAATGGGCCAAAATACCAGCAACAGTGTGTGAAAACCTTGTGAAGACTTACAGAAAACGTTTGACCTCTGTCATTGCCAACAAAGGGTATATAACAAAGTATTGAGATAAACTTTTGTTATTGACCAAATACTTATTTTCCACCATAATTTGCAAATAAATTCATTAAAAATCCTACAATGTGATTTTCTGGATTTTTTTTCTCATTTTGTCTGTCATAGTTGAAGTGTACCTATGATGAAGATTACAGGCCTCTCTCATTATTTTAAGTGGGAGAACTTGCACAATTGGTGGCTGACTAAATTCTTTTTTGCCCCACTGTAACATTAAAATGCATATCAAGGTCATCAAAGTTGAACCCATGCCATACTATATCATCTTTTGTTTATATGAGTCATTCAATTCCTACTGTATGAGGATGTGAGATGGCCTTCGGTAGAAATGCATGCTTTGCTTGCTATGCTAACGTACAGTGTCGTAGCAGCTTCATGGTCCATTCACAAAGACCAGTCTAATGCTTGTGTGTGTGTAAGCTGTGTGGCGTCCCATCAGGAGGCAGTGTGTAAACATCATCCTCTCTCTCCCACACAAATGGGCAGATTGCCAAGGAGGCAGGATGTGGTTGAAGCTATCAGTGAAGGAGTCTACGGCAGGACATGCTGTTGAATGGCATGTCTCCCTCTAGTGGCAATAAGAATATAATCCAGTCCATAGTAGAGTTCACCGATAAGTGTTCTATAAAAGTGTATCTTTATGCATCTATGATCAGTTTAGCCTCCCCAAATCCCAACCTTCACCATTAGGAGAGAAACTGCAAAACTGGCCTTAGGTCAGTGTTTAGGGGCATTTTCTTTCTACACCAGAAGCCTGGGGCTGAATTGATTTTAGTTGCTATTGATAACGTAACATGTAGCCTACAGCGTATGTGATCAAGCATAACAGTGTAGGTCATTAAGATTGGAAGATAAACTTGTCATCTGTAGATGTATAGCAAGAAAAATTGGGATATTTTTGGACAGACTATAGCTGGGTGATATTCATTTGGAATTCAAAGTATTTAATTGTGCTTAGAAATGATTGAAACTAAGCAGATCTGTAGCAAACCTCAGTTGTGTACTGTATGTCATTGTTGTCTCCCTACTGAACATGCATCAGTGGCTTCATTCTGTTGGACAACCTACCCGGTTTACTTCCCATAGGGCTCCATTCAAAAGTAGTACCTTATATAGGTAACAGGGTGCCATTTGGGACGGAGACCTCGTGTACTTTCAGTCTCCTCTGTTGCTATGGCAGTGGAAGAAGAGTAGAGGAGGTGGTGATGAGAGAAAAAGAGAGAAACTTTCCTATGACATTTTCATGCCTGAATAGTTCTAACAAGTACTGATCATTTACAATTGACCTGCCTTGCATCCCAATGCAAAGGGCATGCTGGCAAGGTTGCTCTTTGCCTAGAGTGGCAGATTGACGAGGGCGGCATTTTCTGAACTAAACTTACCAAGATGCACCTCCAACAGCACCTCACATAATTCTGCCCCAAAACACTGAACACCTCTCTCACCTAGTGGCATATGGGCTATTAGTAAGGTGAGCACTGATGCCGCCCCATGATAATGTTACTTTCCCAAGCAAGAAACAGGAAATGATCGCTCAAACAGAAGGGGAAGCTAACAAAGAGTCATTAACTACCAAAATGAAACAGGTGGGGTTCTAGGAGGGGTGCTGAAAGACACTCACGGGGGTGTCCAATGAACAACAACTGGCACCTAAAAGACACCCACCATGAGCGCACACTAAATTTGCCCAAGAACAGGCAGACAAAATAAAAACCCACACCAAACTTAAAGACAGGAAACAAACCAAAGAGTGGAGCAAAAGAAAACAGGGAAGATCAGATAAAGGATAGTTAAAATATTAATAATCAACCAGGGAGTGTCAACTAAAGGTGTTCACCCTCCAAATATTTAAAGACCACTGGAGCACGGGGCCAGCCGCTCTTAAATATCACCTGTCAGCACAGATAAAACACCTTCTGAGTAGCGAGGTGACAAGCTAGCACAGCTGTAATACATACTGACGATGTGACACCAATCGGTGTGGTCCGATGCATAAACCTCAATAGTCGGGTAGTGTCTTTGATATGAGACCATTTTCTTTTAAAAGTACCCCACAGGGTGCTTGCTTAACATTGCTCCTACTTCGCTGGCGTCAGTGTACAAAGCAAAAGGATGACAGAAATCTGGAGCAGCAAGCACTGGTGCAGAGAGCAAAAGGGTCTTTGTCTTCGCAAAAGTCTCCTGACAGTCGAGGCTCTTTTGGAGAAATACTTTCAGACTGGTCAGGTCAAATCTGCAAGTGGTGCAACAACCTGGGCAAAGTTCTTGCAAAAAGCCTGGTAGTAACCAGCCATTCTCAGATGGAGAATGCTGGTACCGGGAGGTTATTGATGACCTCGACTTTTGCCTGGACCGGTCAGACTTTCCTGTACCCTACCACCTTCCCGAGATATTTCACGGTTGCTTGGAAAATTTTGCTCTTTGACAGGTTAACTGTCAAGTTGGCAGCTGCGAAACGCTCGAAAAGACTCCTAATTAACCACCACATTGTACAAACATGCCTCAGAACATTCCAAACCCCGTAGCATGATGTGCATGAGCCTTTAAAATGTGGCTCTGGCATTTTGTAACCGAACGGAAGACGATGGTGGGAAAACAAACCATCAGCAGTGACAAAAGCAGACAGCTCTTTGGTGCGCTCAGTTAGAGGGGCCTGCCAATATCCCTTCAGCAGATCGAACTTGCTAACGTAGTTAGCAGTGCCAACACGGTCCAGTCAATCATTGAACCCGGGCAAATGGTACAAGTTCAACTTAGTAACAGCATTGAGTTTCCGGAAAAATAATTAACTAAAAGGTAACGCAATGAAAATAACGATTGTGCCTTTTTTTTTAAAGACCTAGGCCATGCTGTTGGTTCATTGATTGTGCAGGGTGGCTTACAGAGTTAGCCTACAATTATAGTTAATTTGTATTTGATTTTGAATAGCAATAGGGCATTTTTTCTATTTTCATTATTAAAAGGCTGACATATTAACTTAATAAGCCATAGAATATCTCACCACTGTGCGATTCCATCTCCTCCTCGCAGAGAGAGGGGCTGTCAACAGTTTAATGAAATATGTTTCATTGTGAAAACATGTTACCGTTGATGTTCCCGAACAGATTTCACTTGGTATCCCAAATTAAGTACTGGGTACTTACAGGGAACAGGGTTGGAGAGCCCATGGCATAGAGTTTGGTCGGAATATAACCTGGCCATTCTGTCACACCCTGACCATAGTTTGCTTTGTATGTTTCTATGTTTTGTTTGGTTAGGGTGTGATCTGAGTGGGCATTCTATGTTACATGTCTAGTTTGTCTATTTCTATGTTTGGCCTGATATGGTTCTCAATCAGAGGCAGGTGTTAGTCATTGTCTCTGATTGGGAACCATATTTAGGTAGCTTGTTTGGTGTTGGGTTTTGTGGGTGATTGTTCCTGTCTCTGTGTTTGCACCAGATAGGGTTGTTTTGGTTTTTCCACATTTCTTGGTGTTGTTAGTCGATTCATGTATAATTTCTTTATTAAAGAACCATGAATAATAACCACGCTGCGTTTTGGTCCGCCTCTCCTTCGACTCAAGAAAACCGTTACACATTTGTTATTGGAGTGCATATGTCTGACATTTATTTTCTCCACTGCTCCTTTTCCTGTCCATTTGAATATGAGCCATTCTAAATTGAAACAAATTTTACATATTATTAAAGACAATATTACAATTGATAATAGTCTGATGGGTGAAAATATGATCTATTGATGAGAGAACAACATGTGCAAGGAACCGAGCACAAACTTTTTTGTGACTTTCTCAGATCTATCATGCACCACCTGCAACCGCAGGGCTCTCCAGAGGGTGGTGTGGTCTGCCCAAAACATCACCGGGGGCACACTACTTGTCCTCCAGGACACCTACAGCACCCGATGTCACAGGAAGGTCAAAAAGATCATAAAACACATCAACCACCCGAGCCACAGCTTTTTCACTCCACTATCATCCAGAAGGTGAGGTCGGTACAGGTGCATCAAAGCTGGGACTGAGAGACTGAAAAACAGTTTTTATGTTAAGGCCATCAGACTGTTAAATAGCCATCACTGGCCGGCCTCCACCCAGTACTCTGCCCTGAACTTAATCACAGTCACTAGCCGACTACCACCCGGTTACTCTACCATGCATCTTAGAGACTGCTGCCCTACGTACATAGACTGGTAGCTTTAATAATGGAACACTGGTCACTTTAATAATGATTAGGTATTGTTTTTCTCATTTCATATAGATATACGGTATTCTAGTCAAGGCTATCCTATTCAACTTTTGCTGTATATATGCTATTCTACCCCACTTATTCTACAGATATACTAAATATTCTACAGATATACTAAATATTCTATCCACATACTGTCCATAATGTCTATACATCCTATCCCATTTATATTTAAATATATATATATCTGATGGACTCACTAAACACAAATGCTTCGCTTGTAAATTATGTCAGAGTGTTGGAGTGTGTCCCTGGCTATCCATAAAAAAACGGAATAACACAATTGTCCCGTCTGGTTTGCTTAATATGAGGAATGTGAAGTGATTAATACTTTTACTTTTGACACTTAAAACCAAACAAATTTAAAACCAAACACATTTATACTTTCACTCAAGTAGTATTTTACTGGGTGACTTTTACTTGAGTCATTTTCTATTAAGGCATCTTTAATTTTACTCAAGTATGAAAATTGGGTACTTTTTCCACCACTGCAGGTGTGTGTACTGATGATGGCCTGAGGCTGGAGCGTTTCGTTTGAATTTTTAGATTGTTTTAATAAACATCATTATTTTTTGATAGTGTGCGGGTCTACTTCCACTTTTCTTATTTTGACTCCGCAGCTACACTATTCAATAAGGACCTTTAAAAGAGCGCAGATGGCATCTTATTACAAACGCTATTATTGCACACAGTGAGTCCATGCAACTTTTGTGACTTGTTAAGCAACTTTATTTTTGTTCTGAAGTTATTTAGGCTTGCCATATCAAAGGGGTTGAATACTTAATGACTCGACATTTCAGTTTTTCATATTTAATTAATTTGTAAAACATTCAAAAAACATTCCACTTTGACATTATGTAGGCCAGTGACCAAAAACTTGAATCTGTAACGACCCTGCGCGGAAATCGAGCATGCTTTTGCGGCACAGTCGATAGCACGCCGGAACACGGGCTCGAAGGTCGAGGGTTCGAGACCTGCTCCCTGCTGTTTCATTATATTGGTGTCAGAAGTGATCGGACCTTACATCCACGGCAGTGCGTGTGCTTGGCCGGTGAGCGCGTTCCTGTAAAACGTAGAGTCGCAAGCTAGCGCGAGGACGCGCATTTTGAAAGGAGGGAGTCGTGTAACGACCCAGGGTTCATAAGCATGGAAATCGACTCTACCACTAAGTTTTATGAGAATCTTTACTCCTTAGATAACAGTTTGAGTGACTCTAAGGATCTCCTTGATTCTATAGAGAATGTTATTAACTCTGTTAGTGAAGAATTCAAACGGTCTGGATGTCAAGATTGATCCATTATGGACATCCAATATGGGGTTGCTCCATAAACAAATTACACATCTCCAGGTTGTGATGGATTAACCTCTGAATTTTACAGAACCTCTGATGAAATTGCAATTTTACTTGAACCCTTTAAGGAGGCTATAAAGAATGGAGTACTACCTTCCTCTCAGAAGCAAGGGGTTAGTACTCTTATACCTAAAACACACAAGGATCTCTTAATTATTGATAATTGGCGTCTAATCACACTCTTAAATAACGGCTACAAAATTATAGCCTCAATCTTTGTGGAAAGGTTTATGTCGTGCTTGAATGATCTGATTGATGAATGTCAATCAGGGTTTTTGAAAGGGTGCCATATGTCTAACAATCTGAGGCTGGTGCTAGATTTGGTTGAGTATTGTGATCTATTGGAGAACTTCCCTGTTATCTGGTTTTGTAACATATCTGAAAAAGGTACTGTAACCAACCTCGGTGTAAAGATCACCAATAATCTTAAGGTTGTGTATGATCTTAATTTGAATCCTGTAACTGAATATATAAAAAATAAAATAAGTCTTCAAAGGAGGTTGCTTTTATCCAAAGTTGAGGCGCTATCTCATGCATCCCATCTTTTTTCATCTATTGACATTACCAAATCCACTTGCTGTACCTTAGATAGGCTATTATACCACTTCTTATGGAAAAACAAGCCACAGAACAATGAAAGACGTTATCACCAACACGATTTGTGTTGGCGGTCTAAATGTCTTAGATTTCACTCTCTAATCAAAATTCAACTGGATTAAAAGGTACATAAAAATCCTCATAGGTTCTGGAATATTGTACCTCATTTAGTGTTTTTTACTATAATGTCCCTATATTGAGGGTAAACTTCCTGTGAAATTGGCGGCTTTTCACCAGCAGGCTTTTTAATGTGCTGGGCTTTTCTGTATAAACACAACTTTTCACTTCATAAATGTTTTATATGGAATAATGGGTCGATATTGCATAGAAACAAGATCTTACTTTACCGGAATTGGTTCTCAAAAAACATTGTCCTAATAGCACAATTGGTAAGTATTAGTGGGAATCAATTCAATGGCGCCGGAGGAGGTGGCTGCACGTAATGTTTCTGCCACCATCTCTTATGACCGAAAAGAGCTTCTGGATATCAGAACAGCGATTACTCACCTCGAACTGGACACAGATTTTTTCTTTAAGGTGTCAGAAGCCAAGGATTTACTTCAGACACCAGACAAGGCCCAAATCCCCATCATTCTCATAAAGAAGAAACGGAGTGTCATGTCTTGTTATGTCTGTTCCTGTCCTTTCTCTTCACTCTCTCTCTCTGCTGGTCTTTTTAGGTTACCTTCTCTGTCTCTCATTCTTCAGCTGTTCTACATCTCCTCTAACTAGCTCATTCACTCTTTCACACCTGTTCTCTCTTCCCCCTCTGATTAGGTCTCTATTTCTTTCTCTGTTCCTGCTACTTTCAGTGTCTGATTCTTGTTTGTGTTTTTTGATGCCAGAAGCAAGCTGTCGTCTCGTTTGCTTCCACCTTGTCCTGTCCTGTCGGAGTCTGCCTGGCAGGTGCATCCTGCACTATACTAACGTTCTTTTTGTTCCGCTGTCAACGTTGGAAGAGGATTTATGCCATTCCTGTTTTTCATTAAAGAACTCTGTTTTCTGTTAAAACCGCTTTTGGGTCTTCACTCAAGTTCATAACAGAAGAATCAGACCAAGAATGGACCCAGCGGCTCCGGACCCTTTTCACTCCGCCGTCGAGATCCAGGGAGCGATGCTAGGCAGACACGAGGAGGAATTGTCTGCTGCTCGACATGCCGTTGAGACCCTGGCCGTCCAAGTCTCCGACCTCACAAGACAGGTTCACCAACTCCACCTCGATCCACCGCCCACTTCCGGGGTTTCCGAGTCTCCGGAGCCCAGGATCAACAACCCGCCGTGTTACTCTGGGAGCCCACTGAGTGCCGCTCATTCCTCACTCAGTGTGATGTGGTGTTCTCTCTCCAGCCCAACACTTACTCCAGGAGCGCAGCCCGCATCGCCTACGTCATTTCTCTCCTTACCGGACGGGCGCGTGAGTGGGGCACGGCAGTCTGGGAGGCGAGGGCTGAGTGTATTAACCAGTATCAAGACTTTAAGGAGGAGATGATACGGGTTTTTGACCGTTCTGTTTTTGGGGAGGAGGCTTCCAGGGCCCTGTCTTCCCTATGTCAGGGGAATCGATCCATAACGGATTATTCTATTGAGTTTCGCACTCTCGCTGCCTCAAGTGACTGGAACGAGCCGGCTTTGCTCGCTCGTTTTCTGGAGGGTCTCCTCATCGAGGTTAAGGACGAGATCCTCTCCCGGGAGGTTCCTTCCAGTCTGGACTCCTTAATAGCTCTCGCTATTCGCATAGAGCGACGGTTTGATCTTCGTCGCCGAGCTCGTGGAAAGGAGCTCGCGTTCTCCGCTGCTCTCCTCTCCACATCACTGCCACCTGCCGCATCACTGCCACCCTCCTCCGCCGGCTCGGATGCTGAGCCTATGCAGCTGGGGGTATCCGCATCTCGGCCAAGGAGAAGGAACGGAGAATCACCAATCGCCTCTGTCTCTACTGCGGCTCCGCTGGTCATTTTGTCACCTCATGTCCAGTAAAAGCCAGAGCTCATCAGTAAGAGGAGGGCTACTGGTGAGCGCAACTACTCAGGCCTCTCCTTCTGGATCACGCACTACTTTTCCGGTCCATCTCCGCTGGCCCGGTTCATCTGCTTCCTGCAGTGCCTTGATAGACTCTGGGGCGGAGGGCTGTTTTATGGACGAGACCTGGGCTCGGGAACATGACATTCCTCTCAGACAGTTAGGGGAGCCCAGGGCCTTGTTCGCTTTAGATGGTAGTTCTCTCCCCAAGATTCAGCGTGAGACGCTGCCTTTAACCCTCACTGTCTCTGGTAATCATAGCGAAACCATTTCTTTTTTAATTTTTCGTTCACCTTTTACACCTGTTGTTTTGGGTCATCCCTGGCTAGTGCGCCATAACCCTTCTATTAATTGGTCTAGTAATACTATCCTATCCTGGAATGTTTCTTGTCATGTAACCTGTTTAATGTCTGCTATCCCTCCTGTTTCCTCTGTCTCTACTTCACAGGAGGAGCCTGGCGATTTGACAGGGGTGCCGGAGGAGTATCACGATCTGCGCACGGTGTTCAGTCGTTCCAAGGCCACTTCTCTCCCTCCACACCGGTCGTATGACTGTAGTATTGATCTCCTTCCGGGAACTACTCCCCCCCGGGGTAGATTATACTCTCTGTCGGCTCCCGAACGTAAGGCTCTCGAGGATTATTTGTCGGTTTCGCTCAACGCCGGTACCATTGTCTCCTCCTCCTCTCCCGCCGGAGCGGGGTTTTTTTTTGTTCAGAAGAAGGACGGGTCCCTGCGCCCATGCGTGGATTATCGAGGGCTGAATGACATAACAGTTAAGAATCGTTATCCGCTTCCTCTTATGTCTTCAGCCTTCGAGATCCTGCAGGGAGCCAGGTTTTTCACCAAATTGGACCTTCGTAACGCCTACCATCTCGTGCGCATCAGGGAGGGGGACGAGTGGAAGACGGCGTTTAACACTCCGTTAGGGCACTTTGAATACCGGGTTCTTCCTTTCGGCCTCGTTAACGCTCCAGCTGTCTTTCAGGCACTAGTTAACGACGTCCTGAGAGACATGCTGAACATTTTTGTTTTCGTTTACATGGACGATATCCTGATTTTTTCTCCGTCTCTCTCGATTCATGTTCAGCACGTGCGACGCGTCCTCCAGCGCCTTTTGGAGAACTGTCTTTATGTGAAGGCTGAGAAGTGCATTTTTCATGCCGCCTCTGTCCCTTTTCTCGGTTCCGTTATTTCCGCTGAGGGCATTAAGATGGATCCCGCTAAGGTCCAGGCTGTCATTGATTGGCCCGTTCCTAAGTCACGCGTCGAGCTGCAGCGCTTTCTGGGCTTCGCTAATTTCTATCGTCGTTTCATCCGTAATTTCGGTCAGGTGGCAGCTCCCCTCACAGCCCTTACTTCTGTTAAGACGTGCTTTAAGTGGTCCGTTTCCGCCCAGGGAGCTTTTGATCTTCTTAAGAATCGTTTTACATCCGCTCCTATTCTTGTTACACCTGACATCTCTAGCCAGTTTGTTGTTGAGGTTGACGCGTCAGAGGTGGGCGTGGGAGCCATTCTTTCTCAGCGCTCTCTCTCTGACGGCAAGGTCCATCCTTGCGCGTTTTTCTCTCATCGCTTATCGCCGTCAGAACGTAACTATGATGTTGGTAATCGCGAACTGCTCGCCATCCGCTTAGCCCTAGGCGAATGGCGACAGTGGTTGGAGGGGGCGACCGTTCCTTTTGTCGTTTGGACTGACCATAGGAACCTTGAGTACATCCGTTCAGCCAAACGACTTAATGCGCGTCAGGCTCGTTGGGCTCTGTTTTTCGCTCGTTTCGAGTTTGTTATTTCTTATCGTCCGGGCTCAAAAAACACCAAGCCTGATGCTTTATCTCGTCTCTTCAGTTCTTCTGAGGTCTCCACCGACCCCGAGGGGGATTCTCCCTGAAGGGCGTGTTGTCGGGTTGACTGTCTGGGGAATTGAGAGGCAGGTAAAGCAAGCACTCGCTCACACTCCGTCGCCGCGAGCTTGTCCTAGGAACCTTCTGTTCGTTCCCGTTCCTACTCGTCCGGCCGTTCTTCAGTGGGCCCACTCTGCCAAGTTAGCCGGCCACCCCGGCGTTCGGGGTACGCTCGCTTCCATTCGCCAGCGTTTCTGGTGGCCCACTCGGGAACGTGACGCGCGTCGATTTGTCGCCGCTTGTTCGGTCTGCGCGCAGACTAAATCTGGGAACTCTCCTCCTGCCGGCCGTCTCAGACCGCTTCCCATTCCCTCTCGACCGTGGTCTCACATCGCTTTAGATTTTATCACCGGACTGCCTTCATCAGCGGGGAAGACAGTTATTCTTACGGTTGTCGATAGATTCTCTAAGGCGGCTCATTTCATTCCTCTCGATAAGCTCCCTTCTGCTAAGGAGACGGCTCAGATCATTATCGAGAATGTTTTCCGAATTCATGGCCTTCCGTCTGACGTCGTTTCCGACAGAGGCCCGCAGTTCACGTCTCAATTTTGGAGGGAGTTTTGCCGTTTGATTGGGGCTTCCGTCAGTCTCTCGTCCGGCTTTCATCCCCAGTCTAACGGTCAAGCCGAACGGGCCAATCAGACTGTTGGTCGCATTTTACGCAGTCTTTCTTTTCGTAACCCTGCGTCTTGGTCAGAACAGCTCCCTGGGCAGAGTACGCCCACAACTCGCTTCCCTCGTCTGCTACCGGTCTATCCCCTTTTCAGTGTAGCCTCGGGTACCAGCCTCCGCTGTTCTCATCTCAGCTCGCCGAGTCCTGCGTCCCCTCCGCTCAGGCTTTTGTCCAGCGTTGCGAGCGCACCTGGAAGGGGGTCAGGTCGGCACTTTGCCGTAATAGGGCGCAGACTGTGAGGGCCGCTAGTAAGCGTAGGACCAAGAGTCCTAGATATTGTTGCGGTCAGAGAGTATGGCTCTCCACTCAGAACCTTCCCCTTAAGACAGCTTCTCGCAAGTTGGCCCCGCGGTTCATTGGTCCGTTCCGTATTTCCCAGGTCATTAATCCTGTCGCAGTGCGACTTCTTCTCCGCGCTATCTTCGTCGCGTTCACCCGGTCTTCCATGTCTCCTGTGTTAAGCCCGTTCTTCGCGCCCCCGCTCGTCCCTCCCCCCCATCCTTGTCGAGGGCGCACCCATCTACAGGGTTCGTAAGATTTTGGACATGCGCCCTCGGGGCCGTGGTCATCAGTACCTAGTGGATTGGGAGGGGTACGGTCCTGAGGAGAGGAGTTGGGTTCCCTCTCGGGACGTGCTGGACCGTTCGCTGATCGATGATTTCCTCCGTTGCCGCCAGGTTTCCTCCTCGAGTGCGCCAGGAGGCGCTCGGTGAGTGGGGGGTACTGTCATGTCTTGTTATGTCTGTTCCTGTCCTTTCTCTTCACTCTCTCTCTCTGCTGGTCTTTTTAGGTTACCTTCTCTGTCTCTCATTCTTCAGCTGTTCTACATCTCCTCTAACTAGCTCATTCACTCTTTCACACCTGTTCTCTCTTCCCCCTCTGATTAGGTCTCTATTTCTTTCTCTGTTCCTGCTACTTTCAGTGTCTGATTCTTGTTTGTGTTTTTTGATGCCAGAAGCAAGCTGTCGTCTCGTTTGCTTCCACCTTGTCCTGTCCTGTCGGAGTCTGCCTGGCAGGTGCATCCTGCACTATACTAACGTTCTTTTTGTTCCGCTGTCAACGTTGGAAGAGGATTTATGCCATTCCTGTTTTTCATTAAAGAACTCTGTTTTCTGTTAAAACCGCTTTTGGGTCTTCACTCAAGTTCATAACACGGAGATTTAAGCAACATAGGTCAGGTTGCCTTTTAAGAATTTGATGGCAAGTCGGTAACACGCTTCTACCATCTGTCCTATTATCATTGGATAATAAATGGATGAGCTCCGATGAAGACTATCCTACCAACGGGACATTAAAACTGTAATATCTTACGTTTCACCGAGTCGTGGCTGAATGACAACATGGATAACATACTGCTGGCTGGGTTTTCTGTGCATCGGCAAGATAGAACAGCTGCCTCCAGTAAGACAATGGGTGTCGGTCTTTGGTCTATTTGTCAATAACAGCTGGTGCATGAAATCTAATATTTAGGAAGTCTTGAGGTTTTTCTCACCTGAGTATCTCATGGTAAGCTGTGGACCACACTATTTACCAAAAGAGTTTTCATCTATATTTTTTGTAGTTGTCTATTTACCACCACAAACCGATGCTGGCACTAAGACCGCACTCAACAAGCTGTTGAGCATAAGCAAACAAGAAAATGCTCATCCAAAGGCGACGCTCCTAGAGGTCATGGACTTTAATGCAGGGAAACTTAAATCAGTTTTACCTGATTTCTACTGGCATGTTACATGTGCAACCAGAGGTGAAAAAAACTCTAGACTACCTTCTCCCTCGCCCTCCATTTGGCAAATCTGACCATAACTCTATCCTCCTGTTTCCGGCTTATAAGCAAAAACTAAGGCAGGAAGTACCAGTAACTCGCTCAATACGGACGTGGTCAGATGACGCAGATGCTAAGCTACAGGACTGTTTTGCTTGCACAGACTGGAATATGTTTTGCGATTCTTCCGATGTCACTGGCTTCATCAATAAGTGCATCGATGACGTCGTCCCCACAGTGACCCACAGTGACCATACATACCCAACCAGAAGCCATGGATTACAGGCAAAATCAGCACTGAGCTAAAGGGTAGAGCTGCCACTTTTAAGGAGAGGGATTCTAACCCGGAAGCTTATAAGAAATCCCGTTATGCCCTCCGATGAACCACCAAACAGGCAAAGCATCAATACAGGACTAAGATTGAATCCTACTACACCGGCTCTGACGCTCATGGGGCTTGCAAACTATTACGGACAACAAAGGGAAGCACAGCCCCGAGGTGCCCAATGACACGAGCCTACCAGACAAACTAAATTACTTCTATGTGTGCTTCAGGGCAAATAACACTGAAACATGCTTGAGAGCACCAGCTGTTCTGGACAACTTTGTGATGTGAGAAAGACCTTTAAACAGGTCAACATTCACAAGGCCGCAGGGCTAAACGGATTACCAGGATCTGTACTCCATGCATGCGCTGACTAACTGGCAAGAGTCTTCACTGACATTTTCAACCTGTCCCTGACCGAGTCTGTAATACCAATATGTTTCAAGCAGACCACCATAGTCCCTGTGCCAAAGAACACCAAGGTAACCTGCCTAAATGACTACCAACCCGTAGCACTCACATCTGTAGCCACGAGTGCTTTGAAAGGCTGGTCATGGCTCACATCCCAGAAACCCTAAACCCACTCCAATTTTCATACCGCCCCAACAGATCCACAGATGACGCAATCTCTATTTCACTCCACACTGCCCTTTCCCACCTGGACAAAAGGAGCACCTATTTGAGAATGCTGTTAATTGACTACAGCTCAGCGTTCAACACCATAGTGCTCTCAAAGCACTATGGCACTAAAGATCCTGGGACTAAACTCCTCCCTCTGTATCTGGATCCTGGACTTCCTGACGGGCCGCCCCAAGGTGGTAAGGGTCAGCAACAGCACATCTGCCACGCTGATCCTCAACACTGGGGCCTCTTTGGGGTGTATGCTCAGTTCCCTCCTGTACTCCCTGTTCACCCATGACTCATGACTCCAACACCATTATTAAGTTTGTTGACGACACAACAGTGGTAGGCCGGATCACCGGCAACGATGAAGTAGCTAGCAAGCTAGCCAACTTCAGGGTGTGTTTAGTAAATTCACTGGCTGCCCTGGCCAATGTGTAGGGTTGATCCGAGAGTTCTGACCTCAATGGTAGTCAAGCACCCAAGCTAACTGGCTAAAGTTGGCTACTTCCAGACACAAATGAGAGAACACCTCACTCTGACCATTTTATTCACCCTAGCAGAACTGGTTAGGCTGTTTTCATGTTATCTAGAACGTTGGTATCAAAATAAAGAAAGTCGCACACTAGGGTATAAACCCCCAGCAATTAAATAGGTATTTACCAACGTTTCGGTATTACTGTGCCTTCCTCAGGGTTGGTGACAGTCACTGTGCTGCTGGCAACAATTTAATTATGTTGGGGGGGTTTTTGCCGACGTTTACTGACACCGGTCATATTCAAATGGTGTTGTGCGTTGGCACACTCAGACGAGAGTGCTCTGAAATTGGAGTAGCTAGCCAGAGTGAATTTACGAACACACCCTCAATGAAAATTGTGGATGAGGTGGCATGGGAGGGAATGGCGACTGTGCTTAAATCTGAAAGTGCTGCAAGTGAAGTGTGTGACAATGAATGGAAAATAGTGAAATCAAGAATGGAACAAAACGAACAAAAGTTTATTTGAGAAATCCATTTGTAATGCCGAGAAAGCAGTGGGAAAGGTGGATTCAATCAAGGTGACTAGAAGTGGCCTTGTTTTGGTTATTTGTGTTGATGAAGAACAGAAGAAGCATGCACTAGGTTTGGCCAAATTGTTCAAGTCAGAAGTAACATGTATTGATCTTCGGAGTAGGGCGCCTGCCAAAGGAGTTACAGCTGGAGTATCGTTGGATATAGATGACGAGTACTTTAGTCAGAAAATCCAGGAGCGGTTAGTACATGTCGCCAGTATGGTAAATGGAAGTGAGGAGAAAAGCCTATCAATATTGTTGTTGTTTGAGGAAACTTGGATATGTGATGTATGTGGTGAGAGTATTTGTGTCCAAACCATTACAATGTGGGAATTTTAAAAGATATGGTCACGTGTCAAATGTTTTCAGACGGGAGAAGTATGGTATTGAAGTGTCGCAACTGTGGCTGGGGTCATACTCCAGACTTCAATGAGTGCCCTGTTAGGGTGAAGGTGTCAAGGATTAGGGCTGTGCAGCAGATCTCCTGTGCGGAGGCTGTGAAGAGAGTCGAAGGGGCAACAGTGTTGAAGATATGGCGGTGGATGGATGGCAACCAGTTGCTTGTGTTTTAGGTCAATCAAGTGATCTGGATACACTCATTGTGAAAGTGGAACGTGTAGCCACGTTGATTCATTGTACAGCACACCTGTCTAAGAAGTCCAAGAAGCTGGATATCATATCTGCAGCCGAGACGTTTTTGGGGCTCCAACACTATACGACAGAAGCACTGCAAGGACTATTGTCGCGAGGAAATGTCTTGCCCTCGCAGGAGGCTTCTGCGCCAGTGTCGGGACCTGATTAGAATAAATAATTTTTTACAGAAAGGCAGGTCGATTTTGTTAAGTTAATTATTATTATTTTTGTTCATTTGTATGATATTCTATTTATTTTTACCCACGTTTTATTATTTTTGGGATCCTTATTAACCACCTGCACAGTAGGTGGGGGAATGCACATTCAAATGTTTGAGAACACCATTATACCATAGAAGAAGATGAGGTGGCGTCGATCAAAGTAAGGAAAAGAGGGCTTATTTTGTTTTTATGGAACATAAGGAGCGTGCTCTGTGGCCTCAAGAAGATATCAAGTTGGAATGTGTTGGGTGTGACTCTTCGAAGCAGGGCACCTATCACGGGTGTTATCTCTGGGGTGGCGCTAGAAATAAAAGCAAAGGACATATGATATAAGAATCGGATCAAGTGGTTGCTGCACACCGACTCATTCGCATGGTGGATGGAGTGCTGAAGCCCACTCCATCCATTCTATTGTTTTTTGAGTCTCTCCCTCATTCACGCGTATTTGGGTTTTATGAGATACCCTGTGAGAACTTTCGTGTCCAAACCCCGTGCAGTGTGATACTTGCAAAATATTTGGTCATGTGTCAAGTGTATGCAGCTGAGTCTAAATGCTGCAATCGTGGTGGTGAACATGCACCCGGATTTCTGAAGGGCCTGTCCAGCATGTCTCCTATGCAGTGGTGGTGAGAAGATGGGAAGAAAGGAGTGGAGTTGAAGAAGTAATGGTAGTAGGAGTAGAGACACCATATAATGGCCCTTGTCCACAGAGGGATCCTGGCGTGTTGCATGTTAAGAAGGTGGACTTTATAGTGTTTATTGCATTGGTTATCAAGTGCACAGCGCCAACCGAGGGAAAAATCTGGGAAAATAGGCATCATTGTGCCGCTCAGCCTATCGAGTACTGCTACAGGACTGTCAATGAATACTCAGTCCTCACAGGCACCTGAGCCTGTGTAGGGATGTGATTTGAACTGTGACTGAAGGAGTGGGATGGTTTTAAATTAAATTTTTATGGAATTTTTGTTTGGCTTCAATTGGCCTACTCCTTGCAGTAGGAATACACCAATAGGTGTAGTCTGCCATAAAATGAAGAAGAAGACAACGAAGAAGAGCTGGCTGGCCAGGAGGGAGGATGTGGAGTTTGAACCACATGGTGGGGGAAATAAGGATGAATGGGTTTCGCTCCAGAAAAATGGAAAAATAAGTAAAATTGTTGCGGGAAATAATACATATAGGCATGATAATGACCCATCGTATCTGGTAGGAATATGTTTTTTGAAAGAGAGGGTTATGACTGACTTGTGGAATCCGTACGAAACATCCAAAATGATGGAAAAGGCATTGAGTAAAGTCAAATCAGGGAAGGTCACGAGAAGTGGGTTATTTCTTGTGTTTCTGAGGAACAAAAAAAATGTGTGTTGGATATCAAACTAGTTTATGGATGTGACATATCATGCTTTGAGCTACGGAGCATGGCACCTGTCAGAGGAGTCATTTCTGGAGTCTCGGAGGATGTTGACATTGCTTTATTGAAGGAAATTCCAGGAGTGGTTGATGCACGTAGAATGAATTGTATGGTTAATGGCAGGAAGGAGAAGAATTTGTCTGTTCAAGTGTTTTTTTGATGTGGAGTCTCTCTGTAATCAGGGGGGAGTTGGGGTATGTGTCCTATACTGTTAGAGCTTTTGTAAATAGGCCTTTATGTTCTTTCTAAAAAAAATGCTTGGACATGTAAGAAGTGTCTGCAGACGAGAGAAGCCGAGATGTGGGATGTGTGGGAAAGACGTCAATGAATGAGATTTTAAATGTTTAGTAGAAGAGAATGGACAAGGAGCAAAATGTTGCAACTGTGTTGGGGAGCATGAAGCGCAATCATTGGAGTGCCCGTGTCGGGTGAAAGAGACTGAGGTTGCTAAAATCAGGGCAGTTGAGAGTCTCCTATGTGGGGGCTGTCAAAAGGGTAGAAAGAGTGAGTATATTTGAAGGTCCGGTGGTAGTGAAGACCGGGATGCCTACATTGGAGACTAGACCACAGCTGGAGAATCCACAGCAGGACCCAGAAATCCTTCATGTGAAGAAAGTGGACTTTGTGTCATTTATGGGAATGGCGACAAACCGAACTGGACAAGGTGAAAGGAAGTCGATATCATTGTTTCTGCAGCTGAACTATTTCTGGGAATTAAAAGATTTTACATCTGAAGAGCTGCATGGAGTACTGTCTAGTGCAGTCCCACCTTCTCAGACCCCAAAGCCTGAGCAGGGTTGATTTGTTTGCTGCACTGAAAGTAAAGGGGCTGAATAATTTTGCACGCCCAATTTTTCAGTTTTTGATTTGTTAAAAAAGTTTGAAATATCCAATAAATGTCGTTCCACTTCATGATTGTGTCCCACTTGTTGTTGATTCTTCACAAAAAAATACAGTTTTATATCTTTATGTTTGAAGCCTGAAATGTGGCAAAAGGTCGCAAAGTTCAAGGGGGCCGAATACTTTCGCAAGGCACTGTATGTATGTGTGTGTATATGTTTAAGTTTCTCAGTTTTCACCCCTCCCAGTAGGTGGCGGCAATACACAATGTTTGGATGTAGTCCACCAATAAAACCTTGAAGAAGAGGAAGAGGGGACGTCTGTATTACTGGGTCATGGACTTCCTGTTCATTCGGGTCATACCAGTGAGAGTGGGGTAAGAATTGTCAATGTGGTTTGAAGTGGACAATGGTACTCCCCAGGGAAGTGAGGTTAGTCCGATGTTGTTCACCCTGATGATAGATGACATATTTAAGGTGGGACAGGGAGTGGGTCTGGGCGTGTATGCTGGTGATGGGGCTGTATGGAAGAGAGGTGAGAAGGTGAAATATGTGATGAGGAAGATGCAAGAAGCTGTGTAAGATTGGTCTCTAAGATGGGGGTTTAGGATGTCTGTAACCAAGTCCTGCTTTATGGTGTATTCTAGGAGGAAGGTTAAAGATGTTAGGCTGCAAATATACGGTCAAGATATAGGTAGGGTGTCTGAGTTTAAGTATTTAGGTACGTGGTTTAATGAGAGGCTTATGTGGAAGGGACATGTTTAGTATATGGAAATTAAGTGCAGCAAGGCGCCGTACCTCATGGGGGCAGTGGCAGGATATGATTGGGGGTTGGATAGGCAAACACTGTTGTATATGTTTCAGGCTTTGATCAGATCATCTTTGGATTATGGGTGCTTTGTATATGGATCAGCAGCCATTACAGTACGATAGTTCCTGGATAGTGTCACACCCTGACCATAGAGAGCCCTCAGGGTTCTCTATGGTGTTTTAGGTCAGGACGTGACAAGGGGGGGGTTATCTAGTATTTTGTATTTCTATGTTTGTTGGTGAGAATGGTTCCCAATTAGAGGCAGCTGTTTATCGTTGTCTCTAATTGGGGATCATACTTAAGTTGTCATGTGTTCCCACCTGCTTTGTGTGTGTGCATGTTGCACCACGGCTTTCACGGGTCATTGTTTGTTTATTGTTTTTGAAGTTTCACTTTAATAAAAGATATGGAACTCAACTTACGCTGCGCCTTGGTTCGTCCTTTTCGACGATCGTGACAGATAGGATATAATCAAGGGTCCTGAGATTGTGTGTGGGTGCCTTCAGGCCGACACCTGTTGAGGCATTGCAGGTGGATAGTGGGAAACTGCCACTGAGGAAAAGGCCAGACAAACTTGCATTAGCGTACTGGGCGAGGTTGAAAGAATTCAGAAGGACATCCTGCGGTCACAGCAACTGGGGAATGTTGGGAGCAAGGAGTGGGCAAGCAGAGGGCATACGGGTGGATAATTGGGTAGAATATGGACTGGGGGAGAGGGATAGGGCCTGCAATTGCATTGGAGAACATTCCTCAGTGGCTGTTTCTGAAACAAAGTATAGATATAGATATGACTGAGGGTGGGAGAGAATGGGATGAGGATGTGAGATGTGGTGTGGAGAGATATATAGATAATAGTTTTTATTTGTTTTTAAGGATTCAGATGGTTCAAACGATCCAGTCAGTGGTAGGGTGGGTGTATATCCCAGATTTCAATGTTTGAGTATGTAAGCGGTTAACTGATTGTGTCAGTTTATGCAGCCAAGTTGATGGCCATAATTATAGGTTTGAGATGGGTGGAGGAGGTGAAACCACTCGGAGTGGTGATCTGCTCTGATTCGACTGCAGAGTTGAGTAGTGTGAAGACGAGCAGGTTGGATAGTGGAGACTTGTTTGTGTAAATGATGGTGCTGTTAATGGGATGGGAGTGGTGATAAGCTTTTGCTGGGTTCCCGCCAATGTGGGTGTGGAGGGTAATTAGAAGGCTGATGTGATGAGTAAGAGGGCAGTGAGGAGAGAGGGGGTAGATATTCAGTTCCCGTTGGGCCGTAGGGAAGTCAAGTCCTTGATTCGGGCAAAAGGTCTCGATCTTTGTCAAAGGAAGTGGGATGCTAGTAGTAAGGGGAGGCAATTTTATTGCATTCACCAGTCAGTTAAGGAAGAGGTGGGCAGTATGGGATGTAGGAGAGAGGAAGTTGTGTGGAGTGGACTGCGGTTTGGACACACCAGGTTTGAATGCCACATGTGGATGATAAGGAGACATGAAACAGGTCTGTGTGATGAGTGTTTAGTGGAGGAAACTGTAGAGCATGTGTTGATATTTTGTGAACTGTATGACGCAGATAGAGAGAGATTGTGTGAAAGGGTTAGAAAGGCTGGATGGGGTTTGGGTGGTGTTGTGAGGGGAGGAAAGTCAAATCAAAGTTTATTGTCACGTGCGCCGACTACAACAGTGAAATGCTTACTTAAAGGCTCTAACCAATAGTGCGAGAGAAAAAAATAAGAGTTGTGTGTGTGTGTAGGTAAGTAAAGAAATAAAACAACAGTAAAAAGACATTTGAAAATAAGAGTAACAAGGCTACAGTGGGGCAAAAAAGTATTTAGTCAGCCACCAATTGTGCAAGTTCTCCCACTTAAAAAGATGAGAGGCCTGTAATTTTCATCATAGGTACACTTCAACTATGACAGACAAAATGAGGGGAAAGAATCCAGAAAATCACATTTGTAGGATTTTTAATGAATTTATTTGCAAATTATGGTGGAAAATAAGTATTTGGTCAATAACAAAAGTTTATCTCAATACTTTGTTATATACCCTTTGTTGGCAATGACAGAGGTCAAACGTTTTCTGTAAGTCTTCACAAGGTTTTCACACACTGTTGCTGGTATTTTGGCCCATTCCTCCATGCAGATCTCCTCTAGAGCAGTGATGTTTTGGGGCTGTTGCTGGGCAACACAGACTTTCAACTCCCTCCAAAGATTTTCTATGGGTTGAGATCTGGAGACTGGCTAGGCCTCTCCAGGACCTTGAAATGCTTCTTACAAAGCCACTCCTTCGTTGCCCGGGCGGTGTGTTTGTGATCATTGTCATGCTGAAAGACCCAGTCACTTTCATCTTCAATGCCCTTGCTGATGGTAGGCTTTGTTATTTTGGTCCCAGCTTTCTGCAGGTCATTCACTAGGTCCCCCCCCCCCCCGTGTGGTTCTGGGATTTTTGCTCACCGTTCTTGTGATCATTTTGACCTCACGGGATGAGATCTTGCGTGGAGCTCCAGATCGAGGGAGATTGTCAGTGGTCTCGTATGTCTTCCATTTCCTAATAATTGCTCCCACAGTTGAT
Organism: Oncorhynchus masou masou; assembly: GCF_036934945.1. Taxonomy (NCBI): domain Eukaryota; kingdom Metazoa; phylum Chordata; class Actinopteri; order Salmoniformes; family Salmonidae; genus Oncorhynchus; species Oncorhynchus masou. The sequence goes on along the minus strand of NC_088214.1, from coordinate 38,447,025 downwards.
TTCTTCAAACCAAGCTGCTTACCAATTGCAGATTCAGTCTTCCCAGCCTGGTGCAGGTCTACAATTTTGTTTCTGGTGTCCTTTGACAGCTCGTTGGTCTTGGCCATAGTGGAGTTTGGAGTGTGACTGTTTGAGGTTGTGGACATGTGTCTTTTATACTGATAACAAGTTCAAACAGGTGCCATTAATACAGGTAACTGGTTGGGCACTGGTTGGTCGGGCCAATTGAGGTAGTTTGTACATGAATGTATAGTTAAAGTGACTATGCATATAAGATAAACAGAGAGTAGCAGCAGCGTAAAAGAGGGGTTGGGGGGCGGTACACAATGCAAATAGTCCAGGTAACCATTTGGTTACCTGTTCAGGAGTCTTATGGCTTGGGGGGAAAAACTGTTGAGAAGCTCTTTTGTCCTAGACTTGGCACTCTGGTACTGCTTGCCAGTAGTAGTAGAGAGAACAGTCTGTGGCTGGGGTCTTTGACCATTTTTAGGGCCTTCCTCTGACACCGCCTGGTGTCGAGGTCCTGGATGACAGGCAACTTAGCCCCAGTGATGTACTAGGCCATACGCACTACCCTCTGTAGTGCCTTGCAGTCAGAGGCCGAGCAATTGCCGTACCAGGCAGTGATGCAACCAGTCAGGATGCTCTCGATGCTGCAGCTGTAGAACCTTTTGAGGATCTCAGGACCCATGCAAAATCTTTTTAGTTTTCTGAGGGGGAATAGGCTTTGTCGTGCCCTCTTCATGACTTTCTTGGTGTGTTGGGACCATTCTAGTTTGGTGTTGATGTGGACACCAAGGAACTTGAAGCTCTCAACCTGCTCCACTACTGCCCAGTCGATGAGAACGGGGACGTACTCGGTGCTCCTTTTCCTGTAGTCCACAATAATCTCCTTAGTCTTGGTTATGTTGAGGGATAGGTTGTTATTCTGGCACCACATGGCCAGGTCTCTGACCACCTCCCTATAGGGTGTCTCGTCGTTGTTGGTGATCAGGCCTACCACTGTTGTGTCATCAGCAAACTTAACGATGGTGTTGGAGTCGTGCCTGGCCATGCAGTCGTGGGTGAACAGGGAGTACAGGAGGGGACTGAGCACACACCCCTGGGGAGCTCCAGTGTTGAGGATCAGCATGGCTGATGTGTTGCTACCTACCCTCACCACCTGGGGACGGCCCGTCAGGAAGTCCAGGATCCAGTTGCAGATGGAGGTGTTTAGACCCAGGTTCCTTAGCTTAGTGATGAGCTTTGAGGGTAGTATGGTGTTGAATGCTGAGCTGTAGTCAATGAATAGCATTCTCACATAGGTGTTCCTTTTGTCCAGTGGTGTGGTGTCTATGACTCTATTTCACTTTCTTAGAGGAACAGGACTAATAAAGAGAATTTCATGTAGGTAGGCTGTGACTGGCCTCACACTACAGTATGGTAGATGGTGGTGTATGTATCTTAAATGTTGGATGCGGTCCGGCAACCCATTCTCGAAAAATATTATTATTTTTGTCTACCAGACAGTGCAGCTCCCGCTGAGTCAAATTACTGAGGTTTTTTTGGGGAAGCGACTTCTGCTCAGGAAAAGATGGCGGAAACTGAGGTTTTGTTTGAAACTGCTAGTGAGTCGGTGAAGCTAATGGTACAGAAAATGGGAAACCGGAGAAGTAAACCTGTGGTGGAAAATAGGAAACCACTAGACTCGTTTTTAGTCGGTTAAGGGTTTTACGATCAATGCTACTTGGGAAATCCATTTAACGTCTTGAGAAAAGTCTGGAAAGTGTGGAGTCGGTGACAGTCATGATTTTCCCACATTCCTGCAATGTATTTTTTGTTTCTTATTCAATACCCCGTCCGGTGGCGTTAATACACCATTAACATTGGATGCCAACAGCTGTTAAACCCCATCGAAGAAGATTGGAAATACTTTTCAACTGACACATGGGCAAGGCGTTGTGGCAGACCAAAAACTGTGAGTAATAAATTAGCTAGCAAACATTACTTATTATCCATTCAGGTTAAATAGACCCAGCTATATTAATTACATATTATTTCAGTCGTTGACAATTTTAGATAATGTTAGCTCGCTAGATAGCAAACAACCCCATTCATACTAGCTTGAGCATTAGCTAGCTAGTTACTTAGCTAGCGAGTGCCTGTAGGACTGGTGCACATTGTCTCACTCTCTTCCCTACTGCAGCAAAAAGGCACCAGAGCACAGCAAGTTTTTATTGCACTGTCCATGCTGAAACTGCAACATCATTTCAGCCATTTAGTTTATTACTTGTTTCTGAATGAAAAGTTCTGTTACCGAAATCAATTTTTAGGGGAGAAACATTTCCTATTCCTTCAACCCTTGCACTCTTTACGTGAACCATGTAAGCATTGCATGCATGTGACCAATAGTGCCTGACCAATAGCCTATCATAATCACATCAATAAATTGGTTATCACAAGCTCCGAACAGAATAACATGTGACACCAAAATGGATGCGGAGGACATGAAAAAGAAACTTGAAATTGGCAAATGTTTACTGGTTGCTCAGGGGGGAAAGGGGAAGCCGAGGACATTTGACTTAGTCGTGGAAACTACTGGAGATCAAGAAAAAGGAGGGTATAGGAGCAAGCGTTGCGTGTGGATTATGTGTGACATAGAGTTGCTGTTTGAGTACAATATTATTACTTTTTCTGACCATTTGGAACAGTGTAAACAAAACTAAATAAGTACAGTATATGGAGTGTATTTGGAATGTATTCAGACCCTTTGTCTTTTTTCACATTTTTTTACATTACAGCCTTATTCTAAAATGGATTAAATAGTTTCCCCCCTTCAAATCTACACACATTTCCCCATAATGAGAAAGCAAAAGCAGGTTTTTAGACATTTTTGTGTGTTTAATGTGTATATATATATTCACACCTTTGCCCCAGTCTGAGTACTCTGGAGCAGGTTTTCTTCAAGGATCTCTCAGTACTTTGCTTCATTCATCTTTCCCTCGATCCTAACTAGTCTCCCAGTCCCTGCCACTGAGAAACATCCCCACAGCATGATGCTGCCACCACCATGCTTCTCCGTAGTGATGGTGCCAGGGTTCCTCCAGACATGACGCTAGCCATTCTGGCCAACAAGTTCAATCTTGGTTCCATCAGACCAGAGAATTTAGTTTTTCATGGTCTGAATCTTTTAAGTGCCTTTTGGCAAACTCCAAGCGGGCTGTCATGTGCCTTTTATTGAAGAAAGGCTTACCATAAAGGCCTGATTAGTGGAGTGGTGCAGAGATGGTTGTCCTTCTGTAAGGTTCTCCCATTTCCACAGAGGAACTCTGGAACTCTGACAGTGACCATCAGGTTCTGGTCACCTCCCTGACCAAGGCCCTTCTCCCCCGATTGCTCTGTGTGGCCTAGCGGACAGCTCTAGGAAGAGTCTTGGTGGTTCCTCTGACATGCACTGTCAACTGTGGGACCTTATATAGACAGGTCTGTGGTTTTCCAAATCACGTCCAAGATTGGTGAGAAATGTTTTATTTAATACGTTTTAGAATATGGGTGTAACGTAACAAAATGTGGAAAAAGTTAAGGGGTCGGAAGACTTTCGAATGCACTGTATATGCTAGCTCGGCCTATTCACTGTCTCTGAGTTAATTTAACATAGTTGTAGCTAGTTGGCAAGTGTATTACTCCTCCTTTTATGGTGGTTCAGTTATGTTTTTTTTCTGAATTGTTTCTGAGTTAGCAAGGTAGTTAGTTGGCTTTGTCTAGAGGCAGACTGTTACTTTAGGTAGCTAAAGCTAGCTAGCTACATGTTGAAATGAAAGGAGTGTCACAATTGTTCAAGCCTAGTTTAGGCTATGTATTTTGACTCTCCACTTAAACTGTGCTAATGTCTTTGTCCCCCACTGCCCAGACACTATAAGCTGCATGACCCTGAGAGTGCTTCTCCCACCACCAGCGCATCAAATGCATGTAGCTGATGTCACACATTGAAATTAAAGTAGTTTCTCAAATGTTTATCCATTTTGACTGTCCCCTTAAACCTTGTTATGTTTGTCCCCCAGATACTAATGACGACATGGTCCTGAAAGCTCAGGAGACTGCTGAGGGGAGGACAGCTCATAATAATGGCTGCAATGAAGTGAATGGAATGGTATCAAACACTTTTTCGATACCTTTCCATTAATTCCGTTTCAGCCATTACTATTACCAAATAAGGTGCGACCAACCTCGTGACCCTGAAAGTATTTCTCCCACCACCAGTTTCCCGAGTGCAGGTAGCTACATATTGAAATCAAAGTAGTGTCTCCAATATTTATCCATTTTGTCTGTCCCCTTTAAAGCTTGTCTTTGTCCCCAAGATACGAAAGACGACCTGATCCTGAGACTGATTCTCCCACCACAAGTAACGAGTTGGAAAGAAGATTGCCCGCCCAAGCTTTGATGAGGCCTGAAAGTCATATTGTACCGTAAGTATACATGTGGAATACTGAATACGATTTAATATGCAACACTGTAAAACAGGATGTGGGAAGTAACAAATTACAAATACTATTGTTACTGTAATTGAGTAGCTCTTCAAAGTACTATTTTTCAATGTCAGTCATTTTACTTCTACTTGAGTAAACCACGCACAGTGGCTGGACTCAAATCAATGCAGATTAACACCCGTCACATGCCAATGGACTGTATATGAGTACTGCACATTCTGAGCAAAAGGAAAGGCCACAATTTGTGTATGTGTGAGTGTGTGGGCTTGTGCAAGAGTGTGAGTGCCTTGATTATTGTTCAACTTTTTATAATCATATTTTATAATCCCCAGGTTGCAACCAATATGGCTGAATATCTTCGCCAGGCGACCAAAAGGACAAGAGGAACCGAACCCTTTGCTCTGATTCTCGGGGACAATCACCCCTACTCCATGGCATTCACTATCATGACTGAGCAGGCTCTGGAGCACATTATGTTTAGCTGTTTAACAAGAATTCATTTGGAAAATGGATTCCTGGTAGGGGTTTGGGGGAGTAAAGGGTAAAGTGTTTACTCTTCTTCACCCCCGTTCCTCAGCTTTAATTGCTGGGGCTCCTGTGATTTTTGAAATGATGGATTGTGCTCAAGTTTTTATTTGTGTGTTCCTTGTTTGTTTATCTTTTTGCATGACTTCATTTTGGAGCTGAAATGTTGTAACATTGATTGTTATGGTTAGACAGACATATTTTGTACATTTAGAGAATTAACAGATTCTGTAATAGAGAAGTAGAAAAATAACCCAGCAATAAAGTAAGAAATAACCCACTGCTGGGTCAAAAATACACAAATAAAAATAACCCAGCAAAAGAGTAAAAAGCAACTGACTGCTGGGTCAAAGTAATCGCATTTTGTGGTAAATCAAGAAACCCAACGTGTTGGGTCATTCACGTAACCCAACAGTGCTGGGTTAAAATAGTTTTTGTGTGTAAGGAAAAGGGATGACTATGACATTGAACCTCTGTAGATAAGATACACTGTAGGTGTATGTTATTCCCAACCTTAAAAGTTTGGGGGATATTAATGTTTACATAAGGAAGATGACCTTGGATTAAAACCTCTACAGGATTGCGCATGTTTTTTTCTTTGTATCATCTTCTACCAGATCTAATGTGTTATATTCTCTTACATTCATTTCACATTTCCACAAACTTGTTTGTAAAAAAAAATCACATTTCCACAAAGTGTTTCCTTTCAAATGGTCTCAAGAATATCCACATCCTTGTTTCAGGTCCTGAGCTCCAGGCAGTTAAATTTGGGTATGTCATTTTAGGGTGAAAATTGAAAAAAAGGGACGGATCCTTAAGGTTCATTAAAGACAAAACCCACAATTTGCAAAAACAGAACAATGTATGATTCATGCTACCAGCTAACATCAATGGACATGACACCACATGACAAGACACAGCCATTGTTGTACGAAAACATTGTGGTGCCACTTGGAGACTGACATCATCGATCAAGTCATTTCACCATTTGACTGTCAAGAGTTGCACCATTGTTTATGGTCATCTGAAGTTATTTTATTTCATGCATGGGCCAATGATGATGTAGAGTTACACAACATGTATCACAATAGTGCACTCATATGAAGAGTATAACGAACCTCCTTCAAGTCGATATTGTATTGATTAGTACATTAATAAGGGGTACATGAAAGACATCTGAATGGGATTTTAAGCAAAACGTTGCTTCTTCTCGTCACACAATCACAGAACATGGGTAGATATATACAGATAAATATAATGTAAATATATTGTAGAACTGCAAATAGGATATTAGTGCATATCCTACCTGGAAAAAAACGAGTGAGACAGGGGTTGGAAAAAGGTTGCGTAGGATCAATGAGATATAAGGTCCCCGCACTGCCACCTTAAGCGATTTGTCAGAAGTGCCTCCCTGCACATTCATTCCCAATTCTCACGGCTGGGCAGGTCATCGGGCGGCTGGCAATTAAACGTAATTCTCCGTTTTGGGATGAAGCTATTCGCGTCCGTGACATCCACTCGCAGTGAAGCGTATAATACAGGAGGACGCAGTATGGGTTGAATGAAATTGGAAAAAGGGAGTCAGCGGTGTAGTCATAATTTATACTACAATGGACGAGCCAAACATTCTCAGACGTCGTGGGCTACAGGTAAGAAACTCAACAATAAAACAACATCAGCATAGCTATTGAAGATTGAAATGATAATGCTTTGCCGTTGTGTTCTGGCATTAGAACATTTACTGATAGGCCAACACAAACAATTGTTGACCCACGTTAGGGCAAACATGCATTTCTCTCTTTCTCTAGGGTTATTTTGTGATTGTCAATTGCTGTTTTACTAAACAAAATAATAATCTGTTTACATTGGGCGCAGTTTTATGGCCAGTTCTTGTGATCACAAATTCTGGAAATCTCAAAGCAATTTCGCTTCCCATGTATTGTGCCACCTTGTTTTGCAATGTTCATGGAGAGGTTACCGTATCGATCCATTCTACACACATGAATGCTGCGTGCGTTGGCACTCAAGGGCAAGCTTGTGGATGCGAAGGTGTAGTTAATAAATCGTTTGTTTCTACAGACAGACAGTTTTCTACAGATTGTCTTATTATTGTCAACACTAGGTTTCTGTGGTGATATGGGAGTTGAGGTCAATTACATTTAGGGGTGGATGATTGGTAAACATCCACAGAACAGAACCAGTTATGCATCTGTCTTATATCCAGTATAGGTGACTCAATTCTTGTCCTTGTTTTCAATTCCAACCAATTACTCAGATGGCGGCTTTGCTGTTAAAATCCCTTCAGCATTGTTTGCTCTAAACCTATTATAAAAGATGTTGGTGTGAATGTGCTTGCCCCCCATACCCCAAATAAGTGTTTTTCATTTGATTATATTGATTGATACCTTTATCTTACATGAGCCTGCAATGAGAATGTGATTATGGTTGTGAAACGACCTGCTTTTATCTTTGAAAATACAGTGCACTGAGGCACATCATTTTTGGGATGTGTATGCTCTCTGTAGAATGTGCATAATAATGTATAAGGGCTTAAGAATCTGAGCAAACAGAACCTACAAAATGACTGAATGAGAGAACCAATTTAAGACCTACAGAACTAGGCCAGAGCTATACTATCTTTACATATAGCACGGGAAATGAACAACAGGGGACATAGCTGTCATTGACTAAGTTCATAATCAAACAGCCTTTACCTTTTGCAAGACTATCTTTACTGTCATTGTCACCATTTTAATGAGCCACTCTCTCAATTCCAGAAAGAGCTGAGCCTTCCACGAAGGGGGAACATGTAAGTATCACTAAAGATCAGCACTGGTTATCTCTGCTCTCGTTACACCATTTGATACAAAACCAAAGGGTGTCACGAGGTGTTGTTTGTCGTAGCTGACATTTACTTGGAACTTCCAGGAGGCAACACCTCTTAAAAAGCCGCTTGTGAATTGTCATGTAGGCAAATGTGTTTTCACACTCCAAACCAGTTTTGCGAGTGGTAGTGCCTTGAGGTGGCAGATAGGCCTTACATTAGTAATATATTTGGACATGTTAACAGTGGTAGATTGTACAGGCAGGTTTATATTCTCATTCAAACATTAGGAACACCTGCTCTTTCCGCCGACAGACTGGCCAGGTGAAAGCTATGATCCTTAACTGATGTCACTTGTTAAATCCACTTCAATTAGTGTTGATGAAGGGGAGGAGACAGGTTAAACAAGGATTTTTAAGCCTTGAGACAATTGAGGTGTGTGTGTGTGTGAGTGAATGGCGCGTGCGCGCTCTCTGAGTGTGAATGGGCAAGACAAAAGATTTAAGTGCTGGGGCCTCCTGAGTGGCACAGCGGTCTAAGGCACTGCATGGCATTTCTCGAGGCATCACTAAAGATGAGTTCGAGGCGGGTTACGAGGCATCGCACAATTGGCCCAGCATCTTCCGATTTAGGGGAGGGTTTGGCTGGCCGGGATGTCCTTGTCCAATCGTGCCCTAGTGACTTCTGTGGCGGGCCAGGCGCATGCACATTAACACGGTCGCCAGTTGTACGGCGTTTCCTCTGACACATTGGTGTGGCTGACTTAAGCGAGCAGTGTGTCAAGAAGCAGTGCGGCTTGGCAAGGTTGCGTTTCGGAGGATGCATGGCTCTCGGCCTTCGCCGCTCCTGAGTCCGTACAGGAGTTGCAGTGATGGGACAAGACTGTAACTACTAATTTGGATATTGAGGTCATTATATTTAAGTGCCTTTGAATGGGGTATGGTAGTAGGTTCCAGGTGCATCGGTTTGAGTGTCAACTGTAATGCTACTGGGTTTTTCCACGCTCAACAGTTTCCCATGTGTATCAAGAATGGTCCACCACCCAAAGGACATCCAGGCTCTTTGACACAACATGGGCAGCATCCCTGTGGAATACTTTCTACATCTTGTCGATTCCATGCCCTGTCAAATTGAGACTGTTCTGGGTGCAAAAGGGAGTTCAACTCAATATTAGGTAGGTGTTCCTAATGTTTTGTACATTCCATGTATAGATGCATCTAATCAAACGTACACCCACGCATTTTATGAAAGGACTGTACGTATGTTTATAGTATGCGTATATGCACATCCAATGCTTTGAGGTCTTGTCAATTAGTATGGAAATAAAATCTATGTGTGATTCAAAATAAATAATTTCACATATCATGCATTGAATTCTACACGTTTCCTAAAGACATGTCAGTCAGAATTGGTGTATTTGCCTAGTGACCCTGTCATAGCCTATTGCAGAGCTCCAAGATGAAGCTCTGGCATATTCCATTGGTGTGCAATTAGACAGATATTGTTCTGTTGTGGGCTTCTTATTGACATAGTCGGACAGTAACGGATGTCATCAGGGCCGGCTCTAGCCTTTTGAGGGCCCTGAATGAGATTTTGCCATGGGGGGTGGAGAGTTTTAAACTTGGGTACGTGTCCTTGGGCCCTTGGGTACGTGTCTGATCTGTATTCAGCCATGATAGCTGGCTAGACTAATTTACCAATCTAAAATTGGTAAATGGTTAATTGAGTGACTGTCAGTGACTGACTGAAATCTGAACACTGACTGTAGGCTTATGTAGCGCAATATATTAACTACTGCAGAATGATGTATTTCTTGCAGTAAAAGGATACAACAAATGTTAATTTTGTCTTGAACAGGCCGTGGAGAAATATGTGTATATATAAAAAAATATATTTTCTTGAAAATGGGAATAGGCATGTAACGTTACCTTTGTCACTTATGCAAGCAGACAGTACTTCAACCACATAAAATAGGCACCCAAGACGAACAGACGTATTATCAGAAATGTGTTTACGGTAATCATTTTCTCAGCTTTTAATTTCCTTAAATAAGTTAAACTGTTGATATTTTGCACAGGAACAATCATTCCACTGTTTTGGAGTTATTGCATCTTCTGACGGGCCCTAAATGAAAGTGACAACTTTAACTACACTGAACAAAAATATAAACGCAACAATAAAAAAGAAAAAAAAAAGAAAAAAAGATTTGACTTAATTACAGTTCAATAAGGAAATCCGCCAATTGAAATAAATTCATTAGGCCCTAATCCATGGATTTCACATGACCTTAAAAAATGAGGGGCATGGATCAAAAAAAGTCAGTATCTGGTGTGACCACTTCCCTCATGCAGCGCGAGTTGATCAGGCTGTTGATTGTGGCCTGTGAAGTTGTCCCACTCCTCTTCAATGGCTGTGCGAAGTTGCTGGATATTATGATTTTTTTAAATCAAATGTATTTATATAGCCTTCTTACATCAGCTGATATGTCAAAGTGCTGTACAGAAACCCAGCCAAAAACCCTGAACAGCAAGCAATACAGGTGTAGAAGCACGGTGGCTAGGAAAAACTCCCTAGAAAGGCCAAAACCTAGAGAGGAACCAGGCAAAGAGGGGTGGCCAGTCCTCTTCTGGCTGTGCCAGGTGGAGATTATAACAGAACATGGCCAAGATGTTCAAATGTTTATAAATGACCAGCATGGTCAAATAATAATAATCAAAGTAGTTGTCGAGGGTGCAGCAAGTCAGCACCTTAAAAGTAAATGTAAGTTGGGTTTTCATAGCCGATCATTAAGAGTATCTCTACCGCTCCTGCTGTCTCTAGAGAGTTGAAAACAGCAGGTCTGGGACAGGTAGCACGTCCGGTGAACTGGTCAGGGTTCCATAGCCTCAGGCAGAACAGTTAAAAATGGAGCAGCAGCACGGCCAGGTGGCCTGGGGACAGCAAGGAGTCATGCCAGGTAGTCCTGAGGCATGGTCCTAGGGCTCAGGTCCTCTGAGAGAAAGAGAATTAGAGCATACTTAAATTCACACAGGATAAGTACTCCAGATATGACTGACCCTAGCCCCCTGACACAAACTACTGCAGCAGACAGGAAGATCACGTCAGTGACTTCACCCACTCAAGTGACGCACCCCTCTTAGGGACGGCATGAAAGAGCACCAGTAAGCTAGTGACTCAGCCCCTGTAATAGGGTTAGAGGCAGAGAATCCCAGTGGAAAGAGGGGAACCGGCCAGGCAGAGACAGCAAGGGCGGTTTGTTGCTCCGGAGCCTTTCCGTTCACCTTCACACTCCTGGGCCAGACTACACTCAATCATATGACCCACTGAAGAGATGAGTCTTCAGTAAAGAATTAAAGGTTGAGACCGAGTCTGCGTCTCTCACATGGGTAGGCAGACCATAAAAATTGAGCTCTATAGGAGAAAGCCCTGCCTCCATCTGTTTGCTTAGAAATTCTAGGAACAATTAGGAGGCCTGTGTCTTTTGACCGTAGCGTACGTGTAGGTATGTACGGCAGGACCAAATTAAATGCTATTGTGTTCGTTGTCCGTAGCTTATGCCTGCCCATACCATTACCACACCATAGGACACTCTGTTCACAGCGTTGACATCGGCAAACTGCTCTCCCACATGACACCATACATGCTGTCTGCCATCTACCTGGAACAGTACCGGGATTAATTCATGAAGAGCCCACTTCTCCAGCGTGCCAGTGGCCATTGAAGGTGAGCATTTGCCCACTGAAGTCTGTCACGATGCCGAACTGCAGCATGGTGAGGATGACGAGCAACGCAGATGACTGTTTCAGACAGTTTGTGCAGAATTTTTTGTTGTTGTGCAAACCCACAGTTTCATCAACTGTCCAGGTGGCTGGTCTTAGACAATCCCGGAGGTGAAGAAACCAGATGTGGAGGCCCTGGGCTGGTGTGGTTACACGTGGTCTGCGGTTGTGAGGCCGGTTGGACCTACTGCCAAATTCTCTAAAAAGACGTGGTAGAACATTCAATTCTCTGGCAACAGCTGTGGTGGACATTCCTGCAGTCAGTATTTCAATTGTACACCCCCTCAAACTTGAGACATCTGCGGCATTGTTGTATGACAAAAAATACACATTTTACAGTGGCCTTTTATTGTCCACAGCACAAGGTTCACCTGTGTAATGCTCATGCTTTTTAATTAATTTATTGATATGCCACACCTGTCAGGTGGATGGATTATCTTGGGAAAGGAGAAATGATCACATTTAACAGGGATGTAAACCAATTTGTTACTCATATTTTCTGCACAATCTTTTCTTGAGAATCAAACATTTCAGTTCATGAAACATGGGACAACACTTCGTTGGGTTTACTGATCAAATCTCATTTTCAAATCAAATTGTATTTGTCACATTTGCCAAAAACAACAGTGAAATAGTTATTTACAAGCCCTTAACCATCAATGCAGTTTTAAGAAAAATAAGTGTTTTAAGTAAAAAATAAATAAGAATAAGAAATAATTAAAGAGCAGAGGTAAAATAACGGTAGCGAGGCCATATACAGGGGGGTACTGGTACAATGTGCGGGGACACAGGTTAGTCGAGGTAATTGAGGTACTATGTACATGTAAGTAGAGTTATTAAAGTGACTATGCATATATAATAAACGGAGTAGCAGCAGCGTAAAAAAGAGGGGAGGAGGGACAATGCAAGTAGTCTGGGTAGCCATTTGATTAGCTGTTCAGGAGTATTATTGCTTGAGGGTAGAAGCTGTTAAGAAGCCTTTTGGACCGATGTAAGACATTATTCTGGTGAACATTACTTTATTTAGTCTTCTGGGACAACAATTTATAACAGAAGGGAAGCTGCATGTATTTAACTATAGCCTAGTTGACAAACAAATGGACTATCTAATGTTGGAAATTATAAGTGGAAACTTAGGCTACTTTCACCCCTTATTTATCTAAGCTAGTAGGCTGTACGGTGTGTCAAATGCATTATTATGGCGGATCAAACTGCGGCATGTATAGCCTATTTTTTTAAAGTGATTTGTTTGACAATCCGATGACAACTAATCACACCACACCCATGATATGCGAAACTGAGCCTGCGCAGACCGTGAAAAACAACAGTAAACGGGATAAGTGTCGACATGTCACAGTATCCCGTCTAAAATCAGCTTATACCGGGCATCTTATCCGGGTTTCTCAAACGGGATTCACGATTTTTTCGGGTTATTGTAAACGGGATAAGATGTTTTATATGCGTCAACTCAAACATAATACTTTAGTATCCCGAGTAATAACTGGATAATGGTATAGATGTAAACGTGGTCCATGACATTCAAATCGATGTAAAAACCCATTATCAAACTTTCAGCGCAACAATCCCCAAATGACAACTTCCTCCCATCGGCGGCAATCCCTCCTCCAACCGATGGGCTGACACAATTATCTGTACAATTATTAGCTGTTTCTGCGAAGTTTTTAAAAATAAGTTTACGCGTTTTGGTGATTTGGAAGTATTGATGATGTGCGCGAAAGTCTTGTAATGTAGTGCGCGAAAATTCACAGGGAAGAAATAAAGCGATGACGGCATCATTTACGGTTGCTTTCTTGCCTGAACTGCCACGGGTATGCAGTCAGATAGTGCTAACCATTGTCGGAGTTTTTGGTTACGGACTCCGAGTGCTTTCCGAGGAAATAACAAATATGTTTCTCAAGAGATAGTGGACATATGATTCAAAGTATCACTTTGTATCGCTTTCATTCATCATGTCTGATCAGAATCACTACTGGACAGTCTTGCCCAGCTACAAAACAAGTTTTGTGACTGGGGCCATGATGAAAAGATCGAGAAGGTAATCTTATTTTTTTATTTATTATTATCATCTGATTTGTTAAACTATTTAAATCAGTGGTAGTGTAGGACTTATAGATGGGACCCGCGCAGTTTAGCTTGTTGCTTTGACTAAGACAATTGAAATGCAGACCAAAATGACGTCGCTTATTTAATGTTTTAAAAAAAAGAAGATTTTCTCTAATGTTAACTTTCCCCATTCACGACAATAGTACACATAGGCCTTTGCTTTCATGTTGTTCACTATGGTTTCGCGTTATGGTCTCAACTACGGTATTTGTCGGTTTACATCCGCCCTAGTGTTGTTTTTCCGATAGAGAAACGTGGCCATTGTTAGACTATGCGGTTAATGTTGCCTATGTATTGTCTTATAGAAACAGCAGCTGTGTTGTTCATGCAGAAGGCTCACAACTTGTTCATTACAGTATAGGCCCCACAAACTCAAATCTTGACATCGAAGCCAGCTCCACTGCTTTTTTCAAATTGTTTCCCTCTACAGATTTTAGACCTGGGACACAAGGTGGGTGCAATTATCAGGTAGAACAGAAAACCAGCAGGCAGCTGAGGGTAGGAGTTGAGTGCAACTGGTATAGGTTATACTATAGTGGAGCTAAAAATGCAACCTGGACTCAGGGGTAGATGTAACATAGTAAATGGAAATACGGGATACTCAAATTAGTATATGTAGTGCTGAGCGATCCAACATTTTATTTTTTTTGGTTAATTGACCAACTTTAGATAAATTATTTGAATGCCATTTCTGTAGAGAGAAATCAGATCAAGCTTGAGTTGTGCGATGTAGTAGGGAGTTGTAGTGTCCAACAGGCAAATATTCTATGTAGTTTAGCACAGAACATGGTAATTAACTACAATGATCATAATCCATTGCGTGCCCCCCTAAACTTGTCCGTTCTGTGCAGCGCAGAGACACAGAATTAGAGAACGCAAGATCTAGAGGGATAGAAAGCAGTTGCTTCGTGAGCCTGAAAATACATGATCTAAGTGATTTGATAGTTGATATTCAGTCTTCATAAAAGTATGCCTTATTTACTTTGAACTACTAAAATGATTTTGTCAGACTGCGTAGGCAACAGCTCTATAGAGATGATGACGTGGAATGAAATCATATAATCACCAAATTAAGATTTTATTAAAGTCATGTGAATAAATGATGGATAATAAGCAGTAATGGGCTGTCATGTTTTATTCAATGTTACAGCATTCATCCCACAATGCATAGTGCATTTAATGTTTCAAAATAAATTGCAAAAGGGAAAATGGATAATAAAAAAAAAGTAAACTGAACTGACCTCAGCACAAAGGGAAAGGAAAGGGGGATACCTAGTCAGTTGTACAACTGAATGTGTTCAACTGAAATGACTTTCACATTTAACCAAACCCCTCTGTTAAAGTTTGGTATGTATTAATTTGTCGACGTCATCTATTTTGTATGGAATGTTAATTTATGGACGTTCATTATCCATTTCTGGCGGCAGTGTAGCCTAGTGGTTAGAGCGTTGGACTAGTAACTGAAAGGTTGCAAGTTCAAATCCCCGAGCTGACAAGGTACATATCTGTCGCTCTGCCCCTGAACAAGGCAGTTAACCCACTGTTCCTAGGCCGTCATTGAAAATAAGAATTTGTTCTGAACTGACTTGCCTAGTTAAATAAAGGTACAATTTTTAAAATATTGTATGAATTTTTCATAATTACTGTATATGCTACAAATCCAAATTTGTTGTGGCTAAAGTGGTCTTGGTGGCTACCGTTAACTAGGCTAGTGGTTAGTTAGCTTAAGGGTTACCTAACATGCTAAGTAGTTGCTAAAAGGGTAAAGATATCCATGATGAGATTCAAACACAACCTTTGCGTTGCTAGACGTTTGTGATCAACGCCCACCCACCCAACTTTTTTGTTGTTGCCTTAAGTAACCTTCTGTCTTATCTAATGATATCATACTAATTTCCTAGATTCTCATTTATGTTACGTCTAGTGTTTGAGACCAGGCTGAAATATAAGGCAAAACGGTATAATTTACCTTTTAATAGCTGGGCAATGGCACACATTTCAGCAAATAAACACCAGGTCTAAAGAAATTTACGAGGTTACCATGAATTGAGGTTTTAATGTTTAATTTGTTCCATTAAACAATTCGCTACGCAAATGAGCAATAGCTGTGTGCATTAAAGCTGCAATTTGTAACTTTTTTGGTGCGACCTGACCAAATTCACAGAAATGTGTGTTATAGACATGTCATTCTCATTGAAAGCAAGTCTAAGAAGCGGTAGATCTGACTGATTTAGTGCCTTTTGAGGTCAGTTCACAGATCTGTTCTGTGTGACATTTCTACGCTTTCTGTGCTTAAGTTTTTTTTTTTTGTGTCAAACTTTCTGTTTTGTACACCAGCTGAAAATACAATATCATTGGTTATGGAGAATATATTTCAGTGGTTCAGATGGTACAATGATTCTCTTCGCTATACTTGCTTGTTTTGTCTCCATAATCTGAAAATAGGCGTACTATTCAAATTTTAGCAACCCGGAGAAGCAGAGCAATTTCTGCATAGTGAGTCCATCTTTTAAGCAAAAAAACACCCTGGCTATTCATTGAAGTTTTATGCTATTCACATGAGTTCTCTATTTAGTGATATGAACTTAATAGAAAAAGCAGGGTTGGCACTGAAATATGTATTGGCACTCAATGTCCTTAAACATTTTAGTATAATTTTAGTAACATTTTGTAGAAAAGGTATTTCACTACAGTATCTTACATTGGCGATTCAGTAAATGTCTGTAGCCGACATGTTTGACCATAGCCTACTACGTTTTGTTTTAGAATCCTGCCGGTAGATGGGGAAAAACCTCAAGGTGTGCCTGACTGCTAATACCAGCAGTGTCAACAGCCAAGCATTCACCACAATCTCTGTTCATGACAAACCCACCTATTTTTTTTTATACCATTTTTTTATTTATTTTATTTTTTAACTTCGCTTCCTTATGCATGGAACTGGATGAAGTCCCTACTAGCGATAAGGGTTGTTGATAAATTGAGACAGAAATAATTTCCATTGCCTCTAAGTGTTTTGGTTGTTATTTGATTTCTGCAAAGTTTGACTTAATAGATTCATGAAATTAATTTTATTACAAGGGGCATCTTTTGTAATCCGATCTCCATGCCAACCCAGAAATGTCAGACTCCGTTGTCTGAGCTCCTCAATTATTTTAGCTCACTGCCAGCGAGATGGGCAGCCACTGTAATATCAATACCAATGTCAACAATGGGGGCTGGGGATCCGTCATCTCCGAAAACAAACAAACTGAAAATGAGTTCCTTCCATTCTGTAAATCTATCCCACCCTGCAGGCACTAATAACAGAGATGGTTTTTAACCAATGGACTGCTGAGCTCACTAATTTGGGTTTATCTAAATTGTTAAATTCAACCAAATTAGATGGTCGTTACTGCCCTGCCTAGATTGTGATGGGGAACTATAAGCCAAAAACAGAAGGTCCCAAGTATTTTCCAACACAATTTGAATGATAAATCTGCTGTAATCACGAGTTCTCAACTTGTGGTGAAAGTATATACTGTATCATACAGGCAAAATATTCATAACACCTGCATGTTGCATTCAAGCCCCAATATCACAACTCTGTTTACTTTCCACTACTTTAATGTGTAACAAAGCAATTCTCTCTCTTTTTTTCCCCACACAGTTGCCGTAACAACAAAAGGGGTCTGGCGGTCGGGACCCCCTCGCCCTCACTCTCCCGACCACTCTCACCTCTCCCCCTTGCCACAGGTAGGTGTTCTGAGCCGTCTCTGCACTGCACTCTGTACGCGATAGATACCAGACCAGCATGCGATAAAAGCATAGCAAACCAATCAACATGTGACATTAGAGACAGCAGACCAATCAGGCCTTTCCAGTGCGTTGTGCCAGCAGAGCACAATGCACACACACAGCTAACCACATGATACGTGTTCAGAGTATCCTCAGACAGACAAATGAAAACGCAGCAGCTGAGCTGACGAAGCTCAAGTTACTGTTTGGCTTCTGTTTGGAAGCTGAAGTTACCGAAGACGTTCACGTACAGATCACGTGTATCGCTTTAGGGGACATGAAATATACTTCATATGAAAGAAAGGCTTAATTCATTGTTATTGGTTGTGAGCCAGTGGAGGACTTAGTAAATCTGAGACTTATTATCGTCTTCCATTGTAACAAGCGGGACAGTCGAGCTTATTTGCATCACAGCAAATCCGGATGGCCAGACAGTTAATAAAAGTTCAATGCTACGGATGGAGTTCCGACTTATCAAGTGAGCGTGAGTTAGGAACGTCACAAAAAACCCTGTCCTTTCCAGACCACACGGTTGTAAATATGCCTCGAGTTTATTGAATTCAGTTCCACCTGAGACCGATTTTGCTTTGCATTTAGGGTCGCTTGTCCTTTACTTGTGCGTCATTAGCTCCCAAGAATGACAGCGGACTACAGTTATAGCAACATGTCTTATTTCTTCAGAATTAAAAAACATGTCCCAGTGATATAACTTTGACAGTCTGTGTTTCAGCTGGAAGTAGTCCCCAAGAAAGCCCCAGAAATGTCTCCGCCAGTGCCTCTGCAAACTCCCAGTTTGCGCGCAGGTAAGAAGTCCTATCTTCCTTTCAATAAATTCAGTTTAATAGAAGCAATTTAGTTTTTAATTTGGCTCTGTTATTGAAGGTCTGAAAGTATTGGGTCAGTGACTGTTTTGGCTCTGTACTCCAGCGCTTTGGATTTGAAATTATATAATGCCTGGGGTTAGTGCAGACTGTCAGCTTTAATTTGAGGGTATTATATCGGGTGAACTGTTAAAGTACAGCACGTTTTGTACATAGTCCTCTCATTTTAGGGGACCGAAGGTATTGGGACAAATTCACTTATGTGTATTGAAGTAGTACAAAGTTAAGTATTTGGTCCCATGTTCCCAGCACGCAATGACTACATCAAGCTTCTGACTCTAAACATTTCTTGGATTCATTTGCTGTTTGTTTTGGTGGTTTCAGATTATTTGGTGGCCAATAGAAATAAATGGCAAATCATATAGTGTCAAAAAGGATAGATCCTCCCATAATTGCATAGGAACAAGATGGTTTGGTTTAGTAGGTAACCTCCATCCATCCCATGACCACAGCCAATGCATCAAAAACCTCCTATTAACGAGGACAGTCCTTTAGAACGAAGCCAGCCGACTGGCTCTAGGGGCACTCGCGTGACATGGGACTTGTTATTTATCAGTGCAATTTTAAAGGGAGAGTGCTCATTATTCATGGCTGCCATTATGATATGTTACAAGCAGAGCCTCGTGTCGAGTCTCATGCGTCACATTGTATCCAGTGGTGGGCTTGCTCACAGTCAATCATCCACTTCAGTGGTTAACAGTGCAACCCAGTCAGGCTTGAGGACGGTGAGGTAGAGCCTTTTATGGTACGGTATCACTGTACCGTACCATAAGCCTTAAAGATAAGTGGGGGAAATCACACGGCGCACGGCTAAAATGTGCCAAGTTTGCGTTAACTTGCATGACACCGCCAAATTTACTGAGGTTTCCGAGATGCCGATGTGGACAGATGCTGGTGTTGGGCTGGGATAGTTGTTGTCGTCCTCATAGATTGCAGTCTGTTGTGCATGCAATTATTTGGGCCACGTAAACAACACCATGCGAGTAATACTGCCACACAATAAAATGGCTGCCATGGGTATCTTTCAATCAAAGCTGTTACCGGGACTTTTATGGTGGAAAGCTCCTAAGGTTATGTCCACATTTTCCAGGTGCTGCAACCAAGTGTGTTTTTGATTTAATGTACTGATGCAAGTGTTTAACCGTGTGAAACAAGAAGGGACTCTCAACTGTACACTAGGCTGTCATTGTAAAGAAGAATTTGTACTTAACTGGCTTGCCTAGTTAAATAAAATTTAAAATCAAATCACATAATTCTCCCATTTGTTTTGGCTTACCCGGAAACCTCTGTACATGGGTATTGATTTAAAAAGAAAAATGAGCACTTAAACAGCCTCCCTTTCCATTCCTCTCCAGTGGTATGGTACCTTAATTTTAAATAATATCACTACCCCTTACACTTGTGGAAATTGGCCAATATCAATAGAGCCGAATTGAGATGTTTCCAACACAATTATAAAAAGCATACGCATGACTATGGTAGCAATTGAAAGGGAACACTTTGGAGATAATGGGGAGAGAATAAGGTAAGTAAAATACATTATGGGTGTTTGAGTAATAGTGTGGCAACACCTCATCAAACTGTGCAAAGTTCCTAAGTGATTTCAATGCACCTTTTTGTTGCACGCGGTGCTCAAGTTTAACGTCTGTCAGTCCGAACCCATACAGCACTGTAAAGTGGATAACTTGAGTTCTGACTTCATGTATAGCCACTGCGTTCCAATTTAGGTGCTTATCAATGACAAAATCAGCCATTTTCAACCCGTGTACGTGTGTAAGATATGAAGCGAGAGGGACGTATTCCAGCCGACGAATCCTTGCCCTGATACCCACAGAAACCCCAATCTCATTAAGTCAGACCTGATTTGTCGACATGTCAGTCAAGCTGGTTGTACAGGGCGCTAACCTGATGCATGAGGAATATTGTGGCACACATACCATTATGGATCGACTCCATCCTTAAACCGGTCAGGGAAATGGGGAGGGGAAATGGGCCCCAAAGTTACATGTCTATCAATATGGCGTGTTACATTTTGTAAATGAGGAATTTGTGGTGAGGTGCGAGATTTGGCTAGGAGGTAAACCGACGTGATTGAGCTGAAGGGGTAGTGCAGTGTGTGTGTGAAATGACTCATTAGGCAGGTGCCAATGTGTTCATGGCATTGTTGCCTGATATCAGCTGTTCAGATGTTGCCTGATGTTCAGAACCTTGACTCCAGTCTGAGCTTCTGCCTGCCTCAGTCTCACTGACTGTTTGTTTTTTTTGTCTGTTTCTATCTGTCATAATGTGATGAACCAGTCACCTGGCCCGCACTGAAAGGTAGGAAACCATTTGTCTCCTTCCCCCTCCCCCTTCTGTCAGTTTTAAATGATACTTCATTGAAACACGTTAAACAACTTTTGGTAGTGCTTTGTTGTTAACATCCTCTTGAGTGTAAGATTGAAACGCTCACAAGCGCCATGTCTTTCCAGAGCGGATGGGCGGAGATGGTCTGTGGCCTCCGTCCCCTCGTCTGGCTATGGTACCAACCCCCCCAGCTCCTCAGTGTCTGTAAGTGGTCCCTCTCTTCCTCATTTAAATATTTAAGCCCTTCTTCCTCAAAGACCAGCAAGGGAGTGTTTAAAAAAAAAAAAAAACATTTGTTAGGCTTGTCGTCAGTACTCAATATAGCTGTCAATCAAATGTCTAAATTCTGTGTGTGTGCCTTGTTCCGGGATTTAAGTCTCCTGGCCTTGACGTGACTGTAATGGTTCACCACAGAATGGGTTTAATGTTCATCTATATATTGTCTGTTGGCAGTGTCCCCTATAAACAGCTGAGTGTCCTTTTCAGCACATCTGTGAATTATGTAAACCAGCTGTGGGACAGCCGTAAGAGCAGGACTTATGAGTCACCTGACGGGAGAACAGTAATACTGATAACTCCTGGCAAGCCCGACTCCACCGTCTGAAGCTTTTTGTCAGTGTTTTGGCTTGAGGGAGTTATGGTAGAGTGGAACTTAGGAAAATGACTACTTTGTCGTTTTTGTACAATGATTTATTCATTAACCCCCATGATTAAAAGCCCAAAATAACCTAATTTGAAGTGAAATCCTCACTTATTGTTTCAGTTGCTCGGGGCATTGGTGGTTTGCTTTGCACTGCTTAACGTTATTTCTGTAAGGTTGCTATAGTTTGGTATTTTTATATTTGTTTTTATTCCCATTTGTTTTTTAAAATGAGCAAATTTTATTTTTAGTTTTTAGACCTGATTTGCTAGTTTTTACTCTGTTTTAGATATATATATATATATATGTATATATGTATATGTGTATATATGTATATGTGTATATATGTATATGTGTATATATGTATATGTGTATATATGTATATGTGTATATATGTATATGTGTATATATGTATATGTGTATATATGTATATGTGTATATATGTATATGTGTATATATGTATATGTGTATATATGTATATGTGTATATATGTATATGTGTATATATGTATATATGTATATGTATATATGTATATATGTATATATGTATATATATGTATATGTATATGTATATATATATATGTGTATGTATATGTCTCTTAGTCAATCTCAATGTGTCTTAGATTTAGTAGGAAGAGTGCTGAGACAAGTTAAAAAAATATGGTGGAAGGTACCTCTCATCCATGTTTATCAATCTAATACTTATTTTAATGCAACATGTAAGAAGAATCAAGTTAGATACCTGATGATAGTGATGCACAAGCTCGGTGTGAAATGCTTGAGGCCATTTCCTGGTTGCACTTACCAACCACATTCAGTAAATCCTCCAAAAAGCTTGAAAACCTCAACCCCCCCCCGAAGTTTAGAGGGAAATCTAAAATTGTTTTTTATTTTATTTAGTTTGAGTCCTAGATTATAGTTTTAATTTTTCCGAACAGGTTTCTTATTTTATTTCAGTTACTAAATAGTTTTTTCTTGACTAGTTTTGGATTAGCCTTGTCTCCCAGTACCATTTCAGTGTGTCGGAACCCTTTTTTCCCCTAGCTATATATCCCCCCCAGCCTAAGATAATTTGTCACCTATTGGTTAAACCCAGGTTAACAATAAACCCTAGACCTGTGGAAAAACGGTACATCACCAGCCAGACAAGTACCGGATGACGTAGCACATTTCCTCGTACTGCACTGTATACAGGAAGTCAAACCGAGGGCAACTAAATATGTCAGCTGTGTCTGTCTCTAGGTCTTGTGGCATTGTTTTCTTCTTTTGGAGTTGTCGAAAGACACCCCAGCCAGTGGACAAACGAGGCCCATTCTATTCAGGCCGCTATGTCTGGGCTGTGATTCTATGGATAAATGCATGGCTTAGGCAGTGAGGTCAGTCCCTCCCCTCCCACACAATACCCCATTCACTGCCCGGTGTCAGTTAACTCATTATGTAGTGCTCCGGTTCCCTCCTTGGAGAAAAGGTCAGATGATCCTCCTTCAGGGAAACACAAGCTTTTGGACGCTAATAAATTTCACTGTCTGCGTGTTGCGCATTTTTGGTTTGAAATGAAAATACAGTCATCTGTGCCTCGGGCTGCTGTGGAAACAAATGCTGGTTCTGGTGACACACTGAAAGCTCACGGAATCCTTTTTGAAGACCAAACTGGATGCAGGATGTCATTGGCAGTCTCACGACATTCAATTTAGCGTAGACATGTATTTGGCTCTATAGAAACATCCAAGACAATTCCGCTACTAAGCTAAGCATTATGCATTGTCTTATAATACGTGGCACAGTGATGTTATAGCTTGCTTATGGAAACGGAAATCTTTTCAGCCAAGTCTCATTTATCTTCAGCGCTGAGTTCACCTGAACTTTTTTCAGCACTTTAAAAAATCAACTCAGATAATGAGTTCACAAAGGGCATTGCTTTGATTGCACGTACACATATTTACAGAATTCTAGCTTGTTGTTTGTTGGTGTATCAAGGCCTTGGGGCCCCATCTTATGAAAAAAAAACAACTGTCGAAACACATACTGAGCTTATTCGTTCACACCTCTTTCACTCGATCTTTCTCTCTCCTTCTTTCTCGCTCTCCTCCCCCAGTCGTCCTCCTCCTCCCAGGAGCTCTTGCACCAGCTGCCCTTCCAGCCCACGGCAGATGAGCTTAATTTCCTGTTTAAACACTTCCGGAGCACCGAGAGTTTGGCGGACGAGGAAGGGCAGCCCTCATCCCTTGTGAGGCTCCGCTCCCGAAGTCTTAGGTAGGCACGCCACCAATCAGACCACCAACACATTTTAAAGGAACCGTTCGTCCCCAGTTAAAAGTTTTTCAGATGTTCCTAATGCATTTGAAGTGTTAAAAGAAAGTTTCAAAATAAAATTGTATTGGTCCCATGTGCCAAATACAACGGGTGTATACTTTGCCGTGAAATGCTTACTTAGTCACCTATTTTGAATGTTATATTGTTTTTGCACATCTCTCATTTAATGTTTTCATTTGTATCTGAGCCATTGCCGTTCAAGCAGCCAGAAATCCATCTGGTATGATGTAGCTTTGCGATAAACTACACTGGAAATGAATAGGAATACTACTTTCAGATCGAAAATGTCTATCATGCATTTAAAATTTCAGTACTGTCCAATGTCATAACGCAGAAGGCTGTCAACTCTCAAGTGAGCCATTGATCATATAACTAGCTACTTCACATGCTGATGTTGACTTTGGTATTGTTGTGTGTAGCTACGTTTGC
Source organism: Oncorhynchus masou masou (assembly GCF_036934945.1). NCBI lineage: Eukaryota > Metazoa > Chordata > Actinopteri > Salmoniformes > Salmonidae > Oncorhynchus > Oncorhynchus masou. Next base: position 38,422,925 of record NC_088214.1, on the reverse strand, counting down.
TTGCTAGCTCGCCAGCCAGCCTAAAGAGAGCATTGCATTGTTGGTTTTTTAGTGGAGTTGCGCTACGATTTTCACGTTGCTACCAACATTTATTATAACTACAAAATGAAACATTTGTTCACCAAAAGTGTTGTTCTCTCAAATGTTATTTAATACTGTAAATGATAGGAATTTGTGTTTTTTTTGCGAGGTACCGTGAGCTTGCGCTAGTCGGCTGTACCTGTGCCAAAACGCCGGCATTGTTCATCATATAGCTTGCTCGACAACATATTTTTGAATAGTTAGCCACATGTTTTCTGCCCTTTTATTTTCATGACTCATTTTCTCATGCTTTCGCTTGTTTCTCTGCATATCTAATTTTATTTGTCCCAAACAACGGGTGTAGACCTTACCGTGAAATGCTTGCTTACAAGCCCTTAACCAACAATGCAGTTTTAAGAAAGTGTTAAGAACATGTTTACTAAATAAAAGAGTAACAATGAGGCTATATACAGGGGGTACCGAGTCAATGTGTGGGGGGTACAGGTTAGTCGAGGTAATATGTCAAATAAAATTGGGGGAGCCGTCAACCGAACTAGTCTGGGTAGCCATTTGATTAGCTTTTCTGCAGTCTTATGGCTTGGGGCTTGTCAGGAAGCTTGACCCCAGTGACGTATTGGGCTGTATGCACTACCCTATGTAGCGTCTCTGACCTCAGCCAATAGGGAGGTCTCAACTTTGTTATTGGCAAACTTAATGATGGTTTTGGAGTCGTGCCAGGCCGTGCAGTCATGAGTGAACAGGGGGTACAGGAGGGTACTGGGGACTAAGCACGCACCCCTGAGGGGGCCCCGTATTGAGAATCAGCATGGCAGATGTTACCTACCCGTACCCCCGGGGGTGGCCCGTCAGGAAGTCCAGGATCCATTTGCAGAGGGAGGTGTTTAGTCCCAGGGTCCTTAGCTTAGTGATGCGCTTTGAGGGTACTATGGTGTTGAACACCGAGCTGTAGTCAATGAACAGCATTCTCACGTAGGTGTTCCATTTGTCCTGGTGGGAAAGGGCAGTGTGGAGTGCAATAGAGATTGCATCATCTGTGGTGGTATGCAAATTTGAGTGGCAGCAGACATGCAGTGAGCAATATGTTCCCAGATAGCACATCTGCCCAACGTAGACACGATGTCTACAGGATTCATTGAGAAGATGCAGTTTAGACAGCGTTTGTTCAAGATGTCTTGTAGATGTATGTAGAATTCCAACATTCTAAGTTCTACATTGTTTATACTGTAAGTTGGCCAGACATCACAACTCTATTCTGTCTCACTGACGTCTTCCCAGGGTGCCAACCCTCTCCAAACGCCACATTCCACACGCAATTTGATACGTCGGCCAAAGTTGTGCGTGTGATCTAGAATCATGAGAAATCGCAATACTTTACATATTGTATTGTGAGGTCCCTGGAAATTCCCAGCACTTGCAAATAGATATCCACTTTTTCGAAAAGCCTTCGTTTATTACTGAGGGAAAACATACTGGAAAATGGATGGCATTCATGTTTTGATTAATCTCTTGTGGACTGACGAAACGGCGAGATCCTGTCAAGGCTCACAGAATTATGCGATTACGAGCAGCAGTCGTTTCTGGTTTGGGGTTTTTGTTATTTATTTGGATGACTCAAGAATGAGCAAAGGAGGTGCTTATACTGGTGCAGTGATTTTCAAACCCATGTGCGGATGATAAATGGTTTCCACTAGATTCCACAGCCACAGTCAAAATTGGCTGTATTGTAAAAAATGTATGAAAACAAAAATGTGCTTTTGGCCATGATAAACACGTGTGAAATTTAGTGAAGGGAGGGGATTGGCTGAGAGTTTCTGTTTGCAAGGGAGGAGACTTCGCTTCTTTCCTTTGCAAAAAGGTCATCACAATTGTTCACGGCATTCTCCCAAGACGTAAAACAAGAAAAGACAGACTTTTGCAACATCATTTTACTTCTGGGTTACTGAGATTGTCATGATTTGCTTAGTGACTTGCTTCTCACTCTCAATTCTTCCACATTGGTTTTGGTTCGTATCTATGCACAGGTGTGAAGGCTTTTGCATCTGCTATGCATAAAGCTACTGACGACTGAGATTGGATGGCTGGATGAAGTCAAGTTTCTGCTTGCATCAATTTACAAAATTGTTTGACCCCCAGCCCTTTTTGTACACTGCTGCTACTCGTGTTTTAGCTATACATGGTCACTTCACCCCCACCTACATGTACAAATTACCTCAACTAACCTGTACCCCCGCGCACTGACTCAATACTGGTGCCCCCTGTATATAGCCTCGTTGTTACTTTTTATTATTACTTTTTATTTTAGTCGACTCGGTAGATATTTTCTTAACTCTTCTTGAACTGCACTGTTGGTTAAGGGCTTGTAAGTAAGCCTACACTTGTTGTATTCGGCGCATGTGACAAAGTTTAATTTGAAAAAGCAAAACGTGTCAGTCAGCTGCAATTCTGAAATGGTGTTCTGGACAAATGTTTATTTTTAACGGTTATGGATCCCCACAACCTTACTATTTTTAACTGATGCGACTGTCTTGGTTTATTAAAGGGAAAACTCTACTCCATATTCATCATCTCCAGCACCACATCAACATACAGACACCTTGACTTTTTCCACATTGTTACATTGTAGTCTTATTCTAAAAGGAATGCAATTGAGTTAAATAATCTACTCTCAATACCACCCATAATGACAAAGCAAAAAATGTTTTAGCAAATTTATTAAAAATAGAAAAACAATCACATTTATATAAGTATTCAGACCCTTCAATAAAGTACTGAGTTAAGCACCTTTGCCAGCGATTACAGCTTCGAGTCTTCTTGGGTATGACTCTACGAGCTTGGCACACCTTATATTTTGGGAGTTTCTCCCATTCTTCTCTGCAGATCCTCTCAAGCTCTGTCAGGTTTGATGGGATGCGTCGCCGCACAACTATTTTTAAATCTCTCCAGAGATGTTCCATCGGGTTCAGGTCCAGGCTCTGGCTGGGTCTCTCAAGGACATTCAGAGACTTGTCCCAAAGCCACTCCCGTGTTGTCTTGGCTGTGTGCTTATGGTTGTTGTCCTGTTAGGTGTACCTTAGCCCCAGTCTGATGTCCTGAGTGCTCTGGAGCAGGTTTTCATCAAGGATCTCTAGTCTCCTAGTCCCTGCCACTGCAAAAACATCCCCACAACATGATGCTACCACAACCATGCTTCACCGTAAGGATGGTGCCAGGTTTCCTCCAGACGTGTTGCTTGGCATTCAGGCCAAAGAGTTCAATCTTGGTTTCGTCAGACCAGAGAATCTTGTTTCTCATGGTCTGAGAGACTTTAGGTGCCTTTTGGCAAACTCTGAGCAAGTTGTCATGTGCCTTTCTACTGAAGAGTGGCTTACAGATAGCCTCTGCCATAGAGGCCTGTTTGGTGGAGTGCTGCAGAGATGGTTGTCCTTCTGAAAGTTTCTCCCATCTCCACAGAGGAACTCTAGAGCTCTGTCAGAATGCCCATTGGTCACCTCCCTGACAAAAGGTTCTTCTCCCCTGATAGCTCAGTTTAGCCAGGTGGCCAGCTCTAGGAAGAGTCTTGGTGGTTCCAAACTTCTTCCATTTAAGAATGATGGCGGCCCCTGTATTCTTGGGGACCTTCAATGCTGCAGAAATGTTTTGGTACCCTTCCCCAGATCTGTGCCTCGACACAATCCTGTCTCAGAGCTATACGGACAATTCCTTCGACCCCGTGTTTTGGTTTTTGCTCTGACATGCACTGTCAACTGTGGGACCTTTTTATATAGACAGGTGTGTGTGTGTGTGTGACTTTCCAAATCATGTCCAATCAATTGAATTTACCACAGGTGGACTCCAATCAAGTTGTAGAAACATCTCAAGGATGATCAATGGAAACAGGATGCACATGAGCTCAATTTTGAATCTCATATCATAGTGTCCTAAATACTTAAGTACATTTTTTATTTTTTTTTCATCCAAAATGTCTAAACCTGTTTTCGCATGATCATTATGGGTTACTGTGTGTAGATTAAGGATTTTTATTTATTTAGTCTGTTTTAGAATAAGGATGTAATATAACAAAATGTAGAAAAGGGGAAGTGGTCTGAATACTTTATGAATGCACTGTATGTGAAAATGGTGCGTTTCAATGTGTAGTAGTAAAATAGAATAGTAAATGTTTTTAACTTAAAAAAACTGACTTGCCTAGTTCAATTTAAGAACAAATTCTTATTTACAATGAAGGCCGACACCAAACCCGGACAATGCTGGGCCAATTGTGCGCTGCCCTATGGGACTCTCAATCACGGCTTGTTTTGATACAGCCTGGATGAAGGAATATAAGTGTTTCCAATGACACCAGTTTGCGTCGTGATTTTTGACCAAATGGGAGTAGGCATTGTCTACTGATTGGTTGTCATTGGGAACACTTGTATCGTTATCTTTTTTTACTACAAAACATAGAAACGTGCCATTTTAAACACAGTATGTTGATGTTAGGTTGGTGCTGTGAGCCCCACACTTCTGGACACCCATGTAATCGAGTCCAAGCCAAGACAGCAATGTTTTCAAGTGGCATTTGATACGTTTGACATGTTTTCTCTGCTTTCCGTTGAACTACTAGTCAGCTTATAATTGTGCTATAATGAAGAAATTGAGTGATTTACAATTTTTTTTATTTTTTAAATTAAATGTCTTCTTCCTCCAGCCCTGGTCGGACATGCAGCAGCTTTGATAATGAGATTGTAATGATGAATCACGTTTACAAAGAGCGCTTTCCCAAGGTAGGTATTATTATTTTCTGTCTAACCCCCCTTTTTTTCCTAGCACATCAATAGATTCATCCTCCTCACAAAATACCTTCATTATCCACTTTTATATGTAGCTTTTAACTGCTTTTTATTTGCCATTTTACAATCTTCTCTTTCAATCGTCTATGATGTGCGTTGTTGTTTATGGTTCACACTTTAAAGTTTATCGTAACAGTTGCTGTGATCTCCAGGCCACAGCTCAGATGGAGGGGCGTCTGCTGGACGTCCTCGCTGACTGCTCCCCAGACAGCACCCTGCCTCTGGCTGACGGCGTGTTGGGCTTTATTCAGCACCAGCTAGTGGAGCTGGCCAGAGACTGTCTGGACAAGTCCCAGATGGGACAGGTCACCTCACGCTACTTCATGGAGCTGCAGGAGAAACTGGAGAAACTACTGCATGAGGTGAGGTTCTCTCCAGAATGACTCAGCAAAAGTCGAATGCAATATGTCTGTATCAGGTAGGCTCTCTCATAGAAATAGATTAACATGAGTGTATTTGGGGATGGAGCTTTTTTAGCACTGTCAAATTGCTGTGGTCTGAAGAGCTGCTCTCATTTCTATTGGCTTTCTCCTGAATGAGTCTGTTAACTCTGATGTGGTATGTGGGCTGTTCCATGAAACGTGTACCTTTTTGGGCATGCACGTTTTAAGAAATTAACTTCAATGCCTGTTCTTTCAACATTCAGTTGCATGGAGGATATGTTTAGCCTATGGGGCTCAGTTTACATACACTAAGTTGACTGTGCCTGTGGATGTATTTCATGGCCTACCTTCAAACTCAGTGCCTCTTTGCTTGACATCATGGGAAAATCAAAAGAAATCAGCCAAGACCTCAGAACAATTTTTTTTTTCAAATGCCTGAAGGTACCACATTCATCTGTACAAACAATAGTATGCAAGTATAAACATCATGGGACCACGCAGCCGTCATACCTCTCAGGAAGGAGACGCGTTCTGTCTTCTACAGATGAACGTACTTTGATGCAGTGCAAATCAATCCCAGAACCACAGCAAAGGACCTTGTGAAGATGCTGGAGGAAACGGGTACAAAAGTATATCCACAGTAAAACGAGTCCAGTATCGACACAACCTGAAAGGCCACTCAGCAAGGTAGAAGCCACTGCTCCAAAACGGCAATAAACAAGCCAGACTACGGTTTGCAACTGCACATGGGAGCAAAGATTTTACTTTTTGGAGAAATGTCCTCTGGTCTGATGAAACACAAATAGAACTGTTTGGCCAGCATGACCATCGTTAGGTTTGGAGGAAAAGGGGGAGGCTTGCAAGCCGACGAACATCATCCCAGCCATGAACCACGGGGGTGGCAGCATCATGTTGTGGGGGTGCTTTGTTGCAGGAGGGACTAGCGCACTTCACAAAATAGATGCCATCATGAAGGAGGAAAATTGTGGATATATTGAAACATTAAGCCATCAGTCAGGAAGTTAAAGCTTTGTTTCAAATGGGTCTTCCAAATAGATAATGACCCCAAGCATACTTCCAAAGTTGTGGCAAAATGGCTTGATGACAACAAAGTCAGGGTATTGGAGTGGCCATTACAAAGCCCTGACCTCAATCTTATAGAAAATGTGTGGGCATAACTGAAAAAGCATGTGCTATACAAACCTGACTCAGTTACACCAGCTCGGTCAGGAGGAATAGGCCAAAATTCACCCAACTTATTGTGGGAAGCTTGTGGAAGGCTACCCTAAACATTTGAACCAAGTTGAACAATCAAAAGGCAATGCTATCAAATACTAATTGAGTGTATGTAAACTTCTGACCCACTGGGAATGTGATGAAAGTAATAAAAGCTGAAATTAATCATTACTATTATTCTGACATTTCACTTAAAATAAAGTGGTGATCCTAACTGACCTAGGACAGGAAGTTTTTGGTCAGGAATTGTTAAACTGAGTTTAAATGTATTTGGCAAAGGTGTACAGTGGGGCAAACAAAGTATTTAGTCAGCCACCAATTGTGCAAGTTCTCCCACTTAAAGATGAGGCCTGTAATTTTCATCATAGGTACACTTCAACTATGACAAACAAAATGAGAGAAAAAAATCCAGAAAATTACATTGTAGGATTTTGTTATGGATTTATTTGCAAATTATGGTGGAAAAGAAGTATTTGGTCAATAACAAAAGTTTCTCAATACTTTGTTATATACAGTGCCTTGCGAAAGTATTCGGCCCCTGAACTTTGCAACCTTTTGCCACATTTCAGGCTTCAAACATAAAGATATAAAACTGTATTTTTTGTGAAGAATCAACAAGTGGAACACAATCATGAAGTGGAACGACATTTATTGGATATTTCAAACTTTTTTAACAAATCAAAAACTGAAAAATTGGGCATGCAAAATTATTCGCACAGCCCTCCATGTGCTCAAATCCAGTCCTCCATGGGTTGATAAATTTGATTTCCATTGATAATTTTTGTGATTTTTGTTGTCAGCACATTCAACTATGTAAAGAAAAGTATTTAATATTTCATTCATTCAGATCTAGGATGTTATTTTAGTGTTCCCTTTATTCTTTTGAGCTGTGTGTGTGATATATATCACACACACACACACACACACCCAAACAATGCAACACTCACACGCTATAGCCAATGTGTACTTTACACCATTGCAAAATATATATATATATATATATATATCAATTTCTTTGCAAAAAATATTTGTGTATATATATTTCATTAAATGGCATTAGCACCTGTCCAGAAGTATGTCCTGTTCTTGCAGAAACAGCTCCTCAGCTCCTGTTTGAATCATAACACTCAAAGATTCCTCAAACAAAAAATCTGTCTCACTTTCCTGATTTAATCTGTTCTATAATCTGTATACTTGGACTTCGCTTTTCCTGATTTATTCGCCTGATTTATGTCTTCAATGAAATCGTTGAAAAAACACTTTCCAAAATACTACTTTCCAAAATACTGCTGTGCGAAACAAGCGTCAAGGCGAGAATGGAGTTCGTTTCGCGTGCGTTTACAAACAAGGAATGGTGGTCCAACCATAATCATCACATACTGGCATTTACCGCAGCTCATTGGCCATCGACCCAGCTAGATTTTAAGAAGATCAGTGGTCATTGGGCAGAAATAGTCAATCAACGAAGCTTCGCTAAAATTATTGGTGCGCAATGAAGTCATTGCTCCTTGTCTTCAAATAAGTTCACTTCGGTCAATACTCCCTGCAAAAAAAACAAAGTTTGGCTGTGTTGCAAACATCCAGAGGATTGCACTGAAACCAACCATGACTAGATAAACAATGGTTTACTGTGTGTAACTACGTCGAATGCTCCGTAAAGAGTTGATAGAGATGGAATTCACGGCACAAAAATTCACGTTTACAAAATGTTTAGATTTGGGCTATAAAAATAGATTTTTATCAAAGAAAACAGCACTTCATTTGACCACTGGGACCGTCAGGAAGAGAAATAAGAGCAAGATATCAGAATGTAAGTCATTTTACCTTCAGATGTGAAACTTGTGTAAAAACTGTCATGGCGGGAAATGTTTATTTTTTTGATCGCTCTTTTCAAACAAAAGCATGATTTGTTCTCTGTAATAGCTATTTTAAATCGGAAAATGTAGTTTGATTACCAAGATTTTAATCTTTTGAAGGATGTAAGACACTTGCATTTTCAAGAATGTGTAATGTTACGGCGTTGTATTTTTAGTTGTCACTCTGAAATTTCCCCTGATGTTGATCCCTGTACGGGGATCGCAGCCATAACAGCTTAAATGCATAGTTGTCTTTGACACTTGAGGGTGCATCACAGCAATAGTTTTACAAATGTTAATTTTATAGCATGATGTAGCACTTCACCTATAAATGTGTATATATTTGGAATCGTTTGTCTCAGCCTCTTATGTACAGGATACTTCATAAGACCCAGTAGCGGGGCATCCGTTTATCTCTAGAGTAGCCTTTATGTCATCGATAGGGTTTTGCATTTTTCCAAGTGAGGTGGCTGTTAATCGCCAAACTTAATTTCTGCCATGAGAGGTGAACCTCTGCCATCACTGTTTCGGCTGTGATGGTGGCCTCCACCACCTCGTGGAGTTGGGCTCGGTGTAAGACACTGTGAGCATAGCGGATTATCTTCTCTTTGGTGCCGTCTTTCACTTGAATACTTACCCTTACTTATTGCTAGTCCGATTTAGGTCAAATATGTACTTTTAACTTGTAAAGTTTAACTTAGGCCAAAATTGTCGGAGCTTGATCAGCACACAGCCTTTCCCCAGAGTTCTATGCAGGAAGTCCCTTTGTAATTTATTTTCTACACAATGTTTCTGCTACCGTCTCTTATGACCGAAAAGAGCTTCTGGACATCAGAACAGCGATTACTCACCTTGACTTGGACAAATAATTTTTCTTTAATGAGTCGGACGGGAAGGATATACTCCAAACACCCGAACAGGCCCTCATCCCTATCATTCGCTGGAGTAAATTTTTTTGCGGAAAGCGATCGGGGCGACGATTGACTAATCTGCCTTTACCGTCAGTACTGTTAGCTAACGTTCAATCGCTGGAAAATAAACGGGACGAACTGAAAGCATGTATATCCTACCAACGGGACATTAAACTCTATCTTATGTTTCACCGAGTCGTGGCTGATCGAGAACATAACATACAGCTGGCGGGTTATACACTGTACCGGCAGGATAGAACATCAGCCGCTGTTCTTTTTTGAGGGCCCATGTCAAACCAGACTTGTGGAGGTCTACATTTTTTTTCTGAGTTCTAGTCTGATTTATTTGGATTTTTTACCTGTTGTCAAGCAGAGGCACTGAGTTTAAAGGTAGGCCTTGAAATACATCCACAGGTACACATCCAATAGGCTAATTGACATAATTTGAGTCAGTCAGAAGCTTCTAAAACCATGACATAATTTTCTGGTATTTTCCAAGCTGTTTAAAGGCAGTCAACATACTGTATGTAAACGTCTGACCCACTGGATTTGTGATACAGTGAAATAATCTGTTAACAATTGGTGGAAAAATGACTTGTCATGCGCAAAGTAGATGTCCTAACCGACTTGCCAAAACTGTAGTTTGTTAACAAGAAATGTGTGGAGTGGTTGAAAAATGCGTTTTAATGACTCCAACCTAAGTGTATGTAAACTTCCGTTGTCTTCTCTTTATAGCAGACCCTATTTCTATGGACCGGATTAAACAAAACCCAATTATTACTCTTACATTGAAGACATGGAGAGAGGTTCAACGCCAATATAAACTGAGTAATGACATTTCTAGACACATGCCTATATTTCACAACCCAGCCTTTCTCCCTGCTAATATGTCCCAAGGATTTAGGGAATGGGAAAAGAAGGCTTTGTAGAGTCTTAACTATTCAAAGGCTTAATTTTTATATATATAGTTACCTTCAGGTAAGGCTCTTGTCAATAGGTGTAATTGGCTGTCATTTTTTTAAACAATCCTCTAACGAGATGATTGAATCACTTTATCAAGGGGAAAACATTTTTATCACTATCCTTAACATGCCAACATATATTTTTAGATAATCTTAGGAACTCATGGCAGGTTGAATTGCAGGTGCAGATATCAGAGGAGAGTTGGGGAAATATATGGGAAACACTATATAAAGCCACTGCATGGGAGTTTCAATTCAAAGTATTACATTGTTTTTTTTATGAGCCCTGAAACTTTATAAACTTTTCCGTGTTGACAAATGGGTACTTTTATCACATATTTTGGCCGAAAATATTATTTTTGGTCTAAAATTCTCAATGTTATTCAGGACATCACAGGTATTATTATTCATGTTATCTCCTCCTAGGTATTGTTCCTGTGGAAACACTCTAATCCTCTCCACTTAAATTGCAAGATTATCTTTTCACAGCAGCAGCAAGGAAACGTAACAAAATGCTGGGAAAATGAGCATGCACCCTCAAAAGATATGTGATTAGGTCTATGCGGGGAACTTGCTGACATGGAGAGAATTACATCAATCTTGCAGCATAGACAGCATAGGTACGAAGGAGTCTGGTCAGAGTTCCTGACATATCGTACGTGTCTTATTCTGTAATTTATGGGCTTTTGTTTTTTTTCTGTTTTTGTGTGGTTTAATCCAAGTGGTATACTTATTCAGAATCTTGAAAAATGTGCTCTATACAGCCAAAATGTACCCTGAACATGTGAATGTAACTACTACAGCATAGATAAGTTGTGTATGTATGGTACGTATTCTTTAATAACTAATGTTTAAAAAAAGTTACAAACAAAACAGTATGGTTGGTTACGAGCCAATAAAAGGGCAGCCATCCCCTCAGGCGCCATCATGTATGAGATTATTATTAATAATGTGGACAAAAGAGCAAGACCTATTTTAATTTGTCAAACTGGAGCAGAGCATCAATCATGTCACCAGAATAAGACCCTCAATATGTATTGGTAAAGAGCATAAAGCTCATAGCCATGCACTTCCACTACCCTGTGAAGTTCATCATAATTGACGTAGTCTGTATCATAAGAAACTGCATGTTTTCCCGTGTTGTGTGGTCCTGCCATTACGACATGTTTACGTTGATGGTTATTATATTCATATTTGCGCATCAATGGTTTTACTGCCTGTTCTTACATAATTTTAGACACACAAATATATCCCACCTTTCCTATCTTATTTTGTTTGGTCGACATCAGGAACGTTTACCGACATTTGTTGTTTTATCTGATACAGTGCATTCGGAAAGTATTCAGACCCCTTTTTCCACATTTTGATACGTTACAGCCTTACTCTAAAATTGAGGGGGGGTGGGAGAAACGATTTAATCAATCTACACACACTACCCCATAATGACAAAGCAAACAGTTTTGGACATTTCTGCAAATGTATTAAAAATTAGCTATCACATTTATATAAGTATTCAGACCCTTTTACTCAGTACTTTGTTGAAGCACCTTTGGCAGTGATTACAGCATCAAGTCTTCTTGGGTATGACGCTACAAGCTTGGCACACATGTATTTGGGGAGTTTCTCCCATTCTTCTGCAAATCCCCTCAAGCACTGTCAGGTTAGATGGGGAGTGTCACTGCACAGCTATTTTCAGGTCTCGAGCTGTTCGATCGGGTTCAAGTCCAGGCTCTAGCTGGGCCACTCAAGGACATTCAGAGACTTATCCCAAAGCCACTCCTGCGTTATCTTGGCTGTGTGCTTCGGGTCGTTGTCCTGATGGAAGGTGAACCATCTGAGGTCTGGAGTGCACACTCTGTTAACCTTTCCCTCGATCCTGACTAGTCTCCCAGTCCCTGCTGCTGAGAAACATCCCCACCGCATGATGCTGCCACCACCAAGCTTTACCATAGGGATGGTGCCAGGTTTACTCCAGAAGTGACGCTATGCATTCAGGCCAAAGAGTTGAATTGAGTTTTTTTCAGACCAGAGAATCTTGTTTATCATGATGTGAGGTGCCTTTTGGCAAACTCTTAGTGGCCTGTCATGTGCCTTTTTTAAATATTTTTTTTATTAACTGAGGAGTAGCTTCTATCTGGCCACTCTACCATAAAGGCCTGATTGGTGGAGTGCTGCAGAGATGGTTGTCCTTCTGGAAGGTTCTCCCATCTCGAAAGGAACACTGGAGCTCTGTCAGTGACCATTGGATTCTTGGTCACCTCCCTGACCAAGACTCTTCTCCCCCGATTGCTCAGTTTGCCCGGCCAGTGAGCGAGAGTATTAATTGTTCCAAACGTATTCCATGTGTTCTTGGGGACCTTCAATGCTGCAGAATTTATTGTACCATTCCCCACATCTGTGCCTCGACACAATCCTGTCTCGGAGCTCTATGGACAATTCCTTCGACCTCATGGCTTGGTTTTTGCTCTGACATGCACTGTCAACTGTGGGACCTTTTATATAGACAGGTGTGTGCCTTTCCAAATCATGTCCAATCAATTGAATTTATGACAGGTGGACTCCAATACGTATTTAACTAAGTTATTTCTTTTTAAAGTTTTTAATACATTTGCAAACAACATTTCTGAACATGTTCACCTTGTCATTATGGGCTATTGTGTGTAGATTTTATTTTTTTTAATCCATTTTTGAATAAGACTAACGTAACAAAAAGTAAAGGATTCTGAATACTTTCCAAATGTATGTACTTTAAGCGCATTAAAAAGTTGGCTCGAATCCTGGTTATTGATTTACACTTTTTTTTAAAGCCTCCTGTGTATTGCGAACAATAGCTTGGAATTGGTTATTTGATACTGTAGGTCCTCGCTGTGCTTTGATTCTAGACCATTATTTGGCGCCTGCCAAATGGATCTCTCCAGTCTTAGATGTAATTGCGTAAGTAGGGGTCATTGCCTAACTTTCCATAGGATCATTGCTGTCCATACAATGGCTTGCTTTTATTTTCTGCTATGTTAGTTTTTTGGCATAGTTTTCCCTTGTATGTCATTAATTTTTCAAATATAGGACGCATCAGAGTTCATTCAGTCCTCTTATGGTTTGTTTTTATCCCAAGACCAAGGATGTACCCCCTCTTCAAAAAAAAAGCGTCACATCCTAGACGGAATTACAGTATTATGCAACCCCGTCATTGTTCGTACACGTTGTTGTACTTTCTCGTTAGGGGATACTGAGGAGCCTGCAACACCGTCTATCACAATCACCATTTGTCAAAGCATCGACTACAACTTTGTAACTTAGATTTTTCAGAAAGATGATTGCCGGTCTCATGCCTTACACATGATTCAGAGCTATTTCTGCCACATTTGTAATAACTTGAAACGGTGAATACTAAGCCAACTACCAACCGATTTTACGAATAAGGAGCAGTTCAAAAACCTTGTTGACCCAAATCTTTAAAGGGTCAATCTGCGGTTCAAACAATAACGAAGATTAGGGATGGGGCTGGAGAAATGTAACCACGTTAAAATTCCTAGACTTCGCTATGGTTGCCATGACCTCACAATTGTTTTCAATATGTTTTGATGCTATACAGTGTTTGTTTACAATTACATCATTTAAAGAAAAGACAATTACAAACTTAGATTTTGGGTTCTGATGGGGTGCAACAGTTGAACTAAGCTCATGAGGCATTCACAAGTTAGTCTTCGAGAATCAATGGATATATATCGTCAAGAAATTAATGTAGCAATTGCAGCTTGACCCTTTTTTTTAAGCGAGAACAGTCTGGTTATTTGATTATGAAAGAATTAGTTATACTGTAAGTGTTCTATTTGATTATCATTACTATACAGACCTAAGCCACTGACATTTTATAACCAATTTATTTTGTAATGCTTCTATGGAGTTCCATACCAATGTATCGCAGTGGTGTCATAACTTATTATTATGTTTTGCTGGGTGCTTATGTACAAGTTTGTATTATACGCATGTGTCAATTATGTTTTTTTTGCATACCCCAACACCCTAATAGTGGGGATGCTGCCAGGGTCAGACATTATCAACAGTGACCCTGGAGCATTTAGGGTTAAGTATCTTGCTCCAGAGGACAGATTTTCACCTCGTCTTCTCAGGGATTCGAACTAGTGACCATTGGCTCAACGCTCTAACCGCTAGGCTACTTTTTAAAATAATTGTTTCACTTTTTTTATTTGGTAAATATTTTCTTAACCAACAGTGGAGTTCAAGAAAGAGTTAAGGGCTTGTAAGTTTCATGGTCAGGTCTACATGTGACAAATATAGTTTGAATTGATATTCCTGCTGCCTATGGCATATACCAGGCATATAAGGTTCTGTATTGTTCTTGTCATGGTCATCAGGCGTATGAGCGGTCAGACAGTGAGGAAGTGACCGTCATCATCAAGCTAGTGAAGAAGATACTCATCATTATCTCCAGGCCAGCCAGGTTACTGGAGTGTCTGGTAAGATTCCAACAATCATAAACAGTTTTTTGTTCTTCTCCGATTCCAGGAAGTGGTGCTCCTTAAGCAATTGCTAACCAACACAACTAATATGATGCGTAACATCCACGATGCGTTTTTGTCCAGCCTCTGATGTTAAAACATTTTTTGTAGGTTAAGTACATTGAGCGCTAGACTTAAATACTGCACCACGAAGTGTACTCACTAGCTTGTTACATGGTTATAACGCTAAAAACCCTGGTGTACATCGACCTATGTAACGTGAATCGTAACAGCCAATATTCCTATGGTCTTTACACCACCAATAGGAGTTTAACCCAGAGGAGTTCTTGCACCGTCTGGAGGCAGCAGAGGACCATGCCAAGGTGGGCCAGGTCATCAAGACAGACATCCCCCGCTACATCATCAGCCAGCTGGGCCTCACCAGAGACCCTCTGGAAGGTACAGTACCGTGGGGCTTCCTCTTCCACAATCTCTTTTAATATGAAGCACTTTAGGGTTATTTTAAAACCTGGCCAAGCGGCTACCTGTTTTTGATTCTCCCATGTTGTCTCTGAATATAATGTGCAATAGATCAACTTGTGATCGCACCAAGTTGCAGAAGGGTGACATTTGTGAGGATGGCATGGGTCATGTTCATCTGGGCATACGCGATAAAACGTTTCAAAACATTTGCTACAGTAAAGGAGTTTTTCGTATTGTCCAGGTAATCTCAACAGGTTTCAGTCTTGTTTCCTTTCGTTTGGTGCCTGACCATTCTCTCTCCCAATGTTGTACTGTAGACATGGTCCATCTGGAGCAGACCTGCCCTGGTCACGGAGCAGCCTGCAGAGACTCTGACGACACTGGGGAGGTAAGGCAACCAGAAACACTTTCACTGCAGGATAAGTTCCGCTAAGCTATGTATTAGCGTAGCGTGTACTGTGTAGGAATGAACGTGCACATGAACTTGCACATTATAGAATTCGCTTGGCTTTAGATGAGATGCATAGACAGTTAAAGTTCTTTAAAAAAAAATGATATTACACATACTCTGGCAATTACACGGCATGTTTAATCGTTTGGACCTGGCAAATGTGTTCAGGAGAAATTGCTTTGTTCTTCAATTTTGTGTCTCAGAACCGGGCAGCCTGCGCTCCTTCTCGCAGGAAACCAGTTGAGAGCGACTTTGACACCCTCAAGCTCATCAGTAACGGGGCCTATGGGTGAGTACGAGCTCTTCGTTTGTAGCAGTCTGTCTTTTTTGAGGAAATCTGAGTGTGCAGAACGCAGAAGTGAAACCGAAAGAGGATATCTTGAATGCGTGTGCTGCCATACAGTTGGCTAAAATGCCAGAATGACATTTCTTCAACAAATACCACGCCAATGTTAATGACCAACTGGCCAAATGCCTGTTCAAATATGTTGACAGTGGACCAACTGTGCCATATTAAGCTGGGTGTACACTATACGATTTTGGCCCTGATTTAGCTATCCCAGACAAGTTTTTGAGATCGGATACAAAATACCCATGTCTTTGCTTCCTCGAGGCATGCGGCCGTCACAGGCGCTCGTTTATTGTGAGCAGGTCAGAGACCCAATCTGAGGGCTACCAATCCCGTCTTTGAGCAGTCCCGGACTTCCCGATGTTTATTTTCAAACGCGTTTGATTTATCGGCACAAAGTCCGCAATGTTCTTGTAGGGTGAGATGTGCAACGACAAGTTTTGAGAACGGTGATTAGCAATAGCAATGAGAGCTCGCCATTGAAATGTTTCGCGTCACCCAGAATGCGTAGACGCAGGAGCGACGACTATAACTTGTATGCGTCTGCACTTGCCTTTTGCCAAAATGTCAAATCGTTATAGCTCTGTTCACAAGCAAATGTTATTCAATAAGAAATATTAGCTAGAAACATTTACTCTGTATGGCGAGCGTGAATGTCTGACTGAAAACGTTTTGAGGCCGCTTCGAGCCTCCGCTCGTTCAATGTGATTCGATTGTTTCTTGCGAGACCGCGCGGCATTGACAATCCTCACGCTCAAGTGAGGAATCTTGTGGCGTCTGACACAGTCTGTGCCACATCGTTGAGTGTGCGCACCGCTACGTTGGCGAGACAAAAAACAACAAACGACTGGAAAGACAGTCGTTTTGATGTGAGAGGCTCAGCGACGTTAGGATTTAGAAAGTCGTGTAGTGCTTACCATTGCTTGTCCAATCCTCTCAGATCTCCAAAAGTGACCAGGGGCTGTTTCTGAAAAGGGCCTGTGTCTTTTCATAGTTTTACAGAAGACCGCTTCCTCTTTCATCTCCACTACACAATATGGCAAAAGCAATACGATTGATGCTTACTGGTCGTACTCTCACATCAGTGCAGAAGACGTATTTTAAGGCTGTTATAAGAAGCACTGAAGTAACTGACTTTGTCTTCTCATTTTCTTTCTCTCTCCCTCTCTCGGTCTGCCCTTCGCTCTCCTTTTCCACGGCCACAGTGCTGTGTTCCTGGTGAGGCACAGGGAGACCCGGCAGCGTTTTGCCATGAAGAAGATCAACCGTCAGAACCTGATGCTGAGGAACCAGATCCAGCAGGTATTTGTGGAGCGGGACATCCTGACCTTCGCCGAGAACCCCTTCGTCGTCTCCATGTTCTGCTCCTTCGAGACGCGCAGACACCTCTGTATGGTCATGGAGTATGTAGAAGGTAGGTTCTTAATGTAGATGTACACCCCTGCAGACTCACACAGACATAATGTATATGGCAGGGAAGGATACACTGGAATGACATACAAGATGCACACGGTCACAAACACACACTGATTTTTACACACTCAGATGCTACATATTGATTTAGAGACGGTACTACTTTATGGTTCTGGAGCATGACCGTGCGTCAGAACACCACCTTACCCTCCCTCGGCCCACATATTCTAAACGTAATGACTCAAAATTCATTCTTTTGGGTGTCGAAGAAGCCCAAGGCGGAGATGAGTTGAAATGATTGTCAGACCACAAACTGTTATAGCAGGTGTAACTCTGCTGCCAGTTCAAATTCAAGTCTCGGCAGCACACAAATCAAATCAGGTTCTCATGGTCGTTGCTTGCCAGCCTTTTACACAGTCTGTTGGCGTGCCGTCTTCCTCCTCAGGTGGGGACTGTGCCAACCTGTTGAAAAACATTGGCCCACTGCCAGTGGACATGACCAGGATGTACTTTGCAGAGACTGTCTTGGCACTGGAGTACCTCCACAACTACGGCATTGTACACAGAGACCTGAAACCTGACAAGTGAGTCTGGAACCTGACGAGCCAGGTGTCCTGATCATATTATACATTAATGGCAGTGTGTATTTGACTTTGTGTTCATGTGTATAACATACATTCTGGATTTTAATAAAAAAAAATTTACACCAAGGCTTCGTTCTGCATTGTTCACTATCCAGCATCAACTTCTGTTTGTTCGTTTTGTAAACTATTGTTTTCTAATGCATTTTCTTCCTGTGTAGTTTGCTGATCACATCCATGGGCCACATCAAGCTGACTGACTTTGGTCTGTCCAAGATTGGCCTGATGAACATGACCACCAACCTGTATGAGGAACACATTGAAAAGGACACAAGGGAGTTTATAGACAAGCAGGTGAGCTCTCCATTTCTCTCTATCCCTAAATGTTTGTCTTAATTGGTTTCTAATGTCCTCTACAACTGTCTTGTCAGTCTCATACCTTCTCATTCTGTTTAGCTACCTGACTTATACTCTCTCTCTTGTCCATTGCCCATTCTTAAATCCTCCCTTCTGGTTCTCTGTCCCAGGTGTGTGGTACACCGGAGTACATTGCTCCAGAGGTGATCCTGAGGCAAGGCTATGGGAAGCCGGTGGACTGGTGGGCTATGGGCATCATCCTCTATGAGTTCCTGGTGGGCTGCGTGCCTTTCTTCGGAGACACACCCGAACAGCTCTTCGGACAGGTGGTCAATGGTGAGAGTCATCTCCTGAATGGGGGAAACGTTAGCCTGGTTAAATTAGACTGAATGCTATGTTATTGTTACCCAGGCTAGGGTAACATGGCTCTGACTGGTCAAGTTAATTCAATGAATAGGCTCTACAAGCACCTCCTGTCTTTTGCCATGGATTGCCTCTGTTGCGTGGTGCAAAAAGACTGTGATCCAAACACCCTCTAATTTGTCTTACTCTGGGATGGGCAGATGTCTTTCAAACATCTAGTCACCAATGTCAAGATGAAGTTCCCGTTATCAATATCACAGTTCCCACCTACCAGTCCGTTTTGAATCATTGTCAAATGTTTCATGTTGTATGTGTAATTCAGATGATATGGTATTCAGGAAATGTGTGTTTCACAGATGACATCATCTGGCCTGAGGGGGAGGACTCCCTGCCTGCTGATGCCCAGGACCTGATCACCAGGCTGCTGAGGCAAAGCCCTCTGGACCGCCTCGGGACTGGTGGGTGGGCCTCTTTATTGCTGCCTTCATTTGTCATTTTGGAGTCACATTTATTGTAAATAAGATTTAGGAATATGTTTCGAGAGCATTTCTACGTCACTGTGGATGCTACCATGTTTATGGATAAATACAAATCATTGTATTTTTCACTGAAATGTATTTCAATGTCATGATTGTAGTTTTTATTAGAGATGGTTTGATGAGATTCATCAAAAAAGCACCACCTAACGTGATGTGGGTTTGACTATATTGGCCTTATTGATTACTTGGTTTGATTTAAATCATTTATCCCTATGGTACTCCCAGGGGGGACACCAGAGGTCAAGATGCACATGTTCTTTGTGGGTCTGGACTGGAACGGACTGTTACGACAGAAAGCAGAGTTTATCCCTCAACTGGAGACTGAGGACGACACCAGCTACTTTGACAGTAGGTGGCGACCTTTACCACTCACTTGGGAGTATTTAAATGTCGTTGTGTTAGACAGTGAAGGTAGAAGTTGCCTGTAAACACGGCTCTATGATCCTTACACCCCCCCCCCAAATCTTGGTCATAAGTGCGGTGTCCATAAACCTTCTCTGCACTCGATGAGTGTGTGGGCTACTGACTACTCTGTGTGTCTGTGTTGCTCTCCAGCCCGATCTGAGCGGTACAGTCACCTGGGCTCAGATGATGACGAAACCTGTGATGAAGACACGTCCCTGGAGCTCAAGCAGTTCTCCTCTGTGGCACATCGCTTTAGCAAGGTGGGAAATGACCCAATGTTTGTTCATATCGTTTAGATTTAGAGTATGCCGAACATATATTTTACTCAAGAATACTCCTTGCAACACTGCCCCTTGTAAAATCATCATGTTTTAGTTTGTTGGGACAAAATACAAAAAATATTTGTAAACTGAAAAGGAACTCTTCCCTTCGTGCAAAAGTCTCACTGTAATGACTTCCCCTTCAAACAGCTCTACTGAAATAACCTGTGGTTTTGTTAATAAGCATAATTTTTTTTATTAGGTCATGCTTGTTTTTTGACCTCTGACCTCTTTGTGCCCCCCAGGTGTACAGCAGCACGGAGCACCTGTCCACCTCCACGCCATCCAATCATAGCCTGTCGTCGTCAGAGCGCAGCCACAGTGAGGAGAAGATGGGGAGGTGGGAGGGGAAGTGTTTCCTATCCCCAGAAGAGGGACACAAACAGGGGGCCATCGGGGACCGGAGGACTGAGGGACACCGAGGAAGGTGAGCGATGAAGGCCCTTGGTACAATAACACAGCACTCAGACTACACTATGTTTTGTGTGATGTTGTGAGCGTAGTCTAGCTTTAGCTGGAACAGCATCAAAATTCACTAAACAGCGTTATTTGCCTTTTTCTATGGTTATAAGGGAGATATCGTATTCAACTCCAAATAACTATTGAAAACATGCACATTTTAAATATGAATTGGTGGGCAGCAGGTTTCATTCTTCCATCAATTTTAGCATAACCAGATCGCAACTGCCCCCTCTAAGTGTATCCTTCAATTCAGTCCCCCTCCCCTCATGTGCTCTAGCCTGCGTCCCAGGGCCTCCTCCGGTTCGTCCCAGTCAGAGAGGAGTGCCAGTCCGCTGGTTATGAACAGCACCCAGAGCCTGGACACCATGCCACGCTTCGCCATCTCAACTGAGGAAGAGGGTGAGTTGAGACTACACACAAATGTGTTTAGGGCTACACACACATACTTCAGAGACATAGACACACTGCCATAAAGTAAACATACACACAGGTATTTTGTGTGTGTGTGTGTATACACAGGATATTTTTACTGTGCTTACATTTCTAAAAGACAAGATTGCACACTCCAGCCAGCACATTGACTTAACACCTCCCCCCCTTCTCTCTCAGATGGGGTAGTGTCCAACTTGCAGCGTATCCGTCTTCGTAGTAACAGCACGGGTACGCGGCCCTCCTACAGGCGCGGGGGGTCCCGCCGCTTTGGGCACCAGCTGGACACCCCCGAGAAGACTAGGGCACCTGCGGGCTGCATGGTCCCCAAGTCTGCCTCCATCTCTGGCCTGTCCCTCATCATCACCCCAGGTTGGTAAACCAACTGGAGCTAGCTATCGTGTACTAGCCCACTCTGACCCCATTAAGAGTGTCTGGTCTCAAATGGTACCTTATTCCTGGTGCATGTGTCGCTTCAAAGAATTCTATTTTTGTCAAATGCTTTTGTCCAGAGCTATGACTAAAAGTAGCATTTTTACATGGGCCATTCATTTGCGATGTAGCCACTGTCTATAGGTTAGCATAATGCTAGCAACAACAACACACCTAGTATTGTACTGTATATGTGCCCTGCAGGCCTGTATGATTTCATATGTTTGTTCCGGCTTCATAAACAGACGATACTTTGCTAAATTCCCCAAGAAATTCCTCAGTCCTAGCATACCTCTCCATAACCCCCAGACACTGCGGACGGTGCCCCCGCCAGCCCCAAGTCGTCCCTGTCCTCCAACCCCTCGTCCCGGGACTCGTCCCCAAGCCGAGGGGACCTGTCCCTCAGTAGCCTGCGCCCCCCCGTGGTCATCCACAGCTCTGGGAAGAGGTTCGGCTTCGCCCTGCGAGCCATTCGTGTCTACATGGGTGACTCCGACGTCTACACTGTGCACCACATGGTCTGGGTAAGTGTCCCTTCCACAGAATGAAATAGAACACTAGAATGGTCTTTGGCACCCCGGCAACTTAACTACAGGACAGCCATCTTGGTCAGGGAAATCGGGCTATTCAATCTTAGTCTTAGTTTTTACATTTACATTACATTTAAGTCATTTAGCAGACGCTCTTATCCAGAGCGACTTACAAATTGGTGAATTCACCTTCTGACATCCAGTGGAACAGCCACTTTACAATAGTGCATCTAAATCATTTAAGGGGGGGGAGAAGGATTACTTATCCTATCCTAGGTATTCCTTGAAGAGGTGGGGTTTCAGGAAGGTGGTGATTGACTCCGCTGTCCTGGCGTCGTGAGGGAGTTTGTTCCACCATTGGGGGGCCAGAGCAGCGAACAGTTTTGACTGGGCTGAGCGGGAACTGAACTTCCTCAGTGGTAGGGAGGCGAGCAGGCCAGAGGTGGATGAACGCAGTGCCCTTGTTTGGGTGTAGGGCCTGATCAGAGCCTGGAGGTACTGCGGTGCCGTTCCCCTCACAGCTCCGTAGGCAAGCACCATGGTCTTGTAGCGGATGCGAGCTTCAACTGGAAGCCAGTGGAGAGAGCGGAGGAGCAGGGTGACGTGAGAGAACTTGGGAAGGTTGAACACCAGACGGGCTGCGGTGTTCTGGATGAGTTGTAGGGGTTTAATGGCACAGGCAGGGAGCCCAGCCAACAGCGAGTTGCAGTAATCCAGACGGGAGATGACAAGTGCCTGGATTAGGACCTGCGCCGCTTCCTGTGTGAGGCAGGGTCGTACTCTGTGGATGTTGTAGAGCATGAACCTACAGGAACGGGCCACCGCCATGATGTTAGTTGAGAACGACAGGGTGTTGTCCAGGATCACGCCAAGGTTCTTAGCGCTCTGGGAGGAGGACACAATGGAGTTGTCAACCGTGATGGCGAGATCATGGAACGGGCAGTCCTTCCCCGGGAGGAAGAGCAGCTCCGTCTTGCCGAGGTTCAGCTTGAGGTGGTGATCCGTCATCCACACTGATATGTCTGCCAGACATGCAGAGATGCGATTCGCCACCTGGTCATCAGAAGGGGGAAAGGAGAAGATTAATTGTGTGTCGTCTGCATAGCAATGATAGGAGAGACCATGTGAGGTTAAGACAGAGCCAAGTGACTTGGTGTATAGCGAGAATAGGAGAGGGCCTAGAACAGAGCCCTGGGGGACACCAGTGGTGAGAGCGCGTGGCGAGGAGACAGATTCACGCCACCTGGTAGGAGCGACCTGTCAGGTAGGACGCAATCCAAGCGTGGGCCGCGCCGGAGATGCCCAACTCGGAGAGGGTGGAGAGGAGGATCTGATGGTTCACAGTATCGAAGGCAGCCGATAGGTCTAGAAGGATGAGAGCAGAGGAGAGAGAGTTAGCTTTAGCAGTGCGGAGCGCCTCCGTGATACAGAGAAGAGCAGTCTCAGTTGAATGACTAGTCTTGAAACCTGACTGATTTGGATCAAGAAGGTCATTCTGAGAGAGATAGCGGGAGAGCTGGCCAAGGACGGCACGTTCAAGAGTTTTGGAGAGAAAAGAAAGAAGGGATACTGGTCTGTAGTTGTTGACATCGGAGGGATCGAGTGTAGGTTTTTTCAGAAGGGGTGCAACTCTCGCTCTCTTGAAGACGGAAGGGACGTAGCCAGCGGTCAGGGATGAGTTGATGAGCGAGGTGAGGTAAGGGAGAAGGTCTCCGGAAATGGTCTGGAGAAGAGAGGAGGGGATAGGGTCAAGCGGGCAGGTTGTTGGGCGGCCGGCCGTCACAAGAAGCGAGATTTCATCTGGAGAGAGAGGGGAGAAAGAGGTCAGAGCACAGGGTAGGGCAGTGTGAGCAGAACCAGCGGTGTCGTTTGACTTAGCAAACGAGGATCGGATGTCGTCGACCTTCTTTTCAAAATGGTTGACGAAGTCATCTGCAGAGGGGGGGGAGGGGGAGGAGGATTCAGGAGGGAGGAGAAGGTGGCAAAGAGCTTCCTAGGGTTAGAGGCAGATGCTTGGAATTTAGAGTGGTAGAAAGTGGCTTTAGCAGCAGAGACAGAGGAGGTATATGTAGAGAGGAGGGAGTGAAAGGATGCCAGGTCCGCAGGGAGGCGAGTTTTCCTCCATTTCCGCTCGGCTGCCCGGAGCCCTGTTCTGTGAGCTCGCAATGAGTCGTCGAGCCACGGAGCGGGAGGGGAGGACCGAGCCGGCCTGGAGGATAGGGGACATAGAGAGTCAAAGGATGCAGAAAGGGAAGAGAGGAGGGTTGAGGAGGCAGAATCAGGAGATAGGTTGGAGAAGGTATGAGCAGAGGGAAGAGATGATAGGATGGAAGAGGAGAGAGTAGCGGGGGAGAGAGAGCCAAGGTTGGGACGGCGCGATACCATCCGAGTAGGGGCAGTGTGGGAAGTGTTGGATGAGAGCGAGAGGGAAAAGGATACAAGGTAGTGGTCGGAGACTTGGAGGGGAGTTGCAATGAGGTTAGTGGAAGAACAGCATCTAGTAAAGATGAGGTCGAGCGTATTGCCTGCCTTGTGAGTAGGGGGGAAGGTGAGAGGGTGAGGTCAAAAGAGGAGAGGAGTGGAAAGAAGGAGGCAGAGAGGAATGAGTCAAAGGTAGACGTGGGGAGGTTAAAGTTGCCCAGGACTGTGAGAGGTGAGCCGTCCTCAGGAAAGGAGCTTATCAAGGCATCAAGCTCATTGATGAACTCTCCGAGGGAACCTGGAGGGCGATAAATGATAAGGATGTTAAGCTTGAAAGGGCTGGTAACTGTGACAGCATGGAATTCAAAGGAGGCGATAGACAGATGGGTAAGGGGAGAAAGAGAGAATGACCACTTGGGAGAGATGAGGATCCCGGTGCCACCACCCCGCTGACCAGAAGCTCTCGGGGTGTGCGAGAACACGTGGGCGGACGAAGAGAGAGCAGTAGGAGTAGCAGTGTTATCTGTGGTGATCCATGTTTCCGTCAGTGCCAAGAAGTCGAGGGACTGGAGGGAGGCATAGGCTGAGATGAACTCTGCCTTGTTGGCCGCAGATCGGCAGTTCCAGAGGCTACCGGAGACCTGGAAGTCCACGTGGGTCGTGCTCGCTGGGACCACCAGATTAGGGTGGCCGCGGCCACGCGGTGTGGAGCGTTTGTATGGTCTGTGCAGAGAGGAGAGAACAGGGATAGATAGACACATAGTTGACAGGCTACAGAAGAGGCTACGCTAATGCAAAGGAGATTGGAATTAAGCCAACATGTTATTTTGTCTTGTTGTACATTTAGTTACGTATTTCAAGGCTGCGTTGAAACAATGACTTTTCAATGATCCAAGACCACTCAGTTAATCCCTACCATTGTGACAATGAGTCGTCAGTATTGGGGCGGCAGGGTAGCCTAGTGGTTGGTGTTGGACTTGTAACTGCAAGTTCAAATCCCTGCACTGGCAAGGTACAAATCTGTCTTTCTGTCCCTGAACAGGCAGTTAACCCACTGTTCCTAGGCCATCATTGAAAATAAGAATTTGTTCTTAACTGACTTGCGTAGTTAAATAAAGATGAAATAAAATAATGCTGCATCAAATGTACCTGATACAAGGGGCATTGGCAAACACAATGTACAGTGGCTTGCGAAAGTATTCACCCCTTGGCATTTTTCCTATTTTCTTGCCTTACAACCTGGAAATAAAATTGAATATTTGGGGGTTTTGTATCATTTGATATGCACAACATGCCTACCACTTTGAAGATGCAAAATATTTTTTCTTGTGAGACAAGAAATTAGACAAAAAAAACAGAACTTGAGCGTGCCATACTATTCACCTCCCCAATGTCAATACTTTGTAGAGCCACCGTTTGCAGCAACTACAGCTGCAAGTCTCTTGGGGTATGTCTCTCTAAGCTTGGCACATCTAGCCACTGGGATTTTTGCCCATTCTTCAAGACAAAACTGCCCTAGCTCCTTCAAGTTGAATAGGTTCCGCTGGCATACAGTAATCTTTAAGTCATACTACAGATTCTCAATTGGATTGAGGTCTTTGCTTTCACGAGGCCATTCCAAAACATTTCAATGTTTCCCCTTAAACCACTCGTGTTGCTTTAGCAGTATGCTTAGGGTCATTGTCTTGCTGGATGGTGAACCTCCGTCCCAGTCTAAAATCTCTTGAAGACTGAAAAAGGGTTCCCTCAAGGATTTCCCTGTTTTTAGCACCATCCATCATTCCTGAAATTCTGACCAGTTTCCCAGTCCCTACCGATGAAAAAGATCCCCACAGCATGATGCTGCCACCACCACACTATGGGGATTGTGTTCTCGGGGTGATGAGGTGTTGGGTTTGCGCCAGACATAGCGTTTCTCTTGATGGTCAAAAAGCTAATTTTTAGTCATTTTACCAGAGTACCTTCCATATGTTTGGGGAGTCTCCCACATGCCTTTTGGCGAATACCAAACGTGTTTGCTTATTTTATTTCTTTAAGCAATGGCTTTTTTTCTGGCCACTCTATCGTAAAGCCCAGCTCGGGAATCTATGGCTTAAGGTGGTCCTTTATTTAACTAATTAACTAATTATCTGACTTCTGAAGGTAATTTGGCGCACCATATCTTATTTAGGGGCGTCATAGCAAAGGGGGTGAATACTTAATGCACCACTGTTCCTTTAAAAAACAAGACTTGTGTATGTCAATTACATGAAATCCAAATAATAATCCATTTAAATTACAGGTTGTAATGCAACAAAATAGGAAAACCGCCAAGGGGGATTAATACTTTTGCCAGGCACTGTAATTAACTTAATTTATGTGCCCCTAATTGCACCGTATACTTTTGTTTATCCTACATGTATTGTATGTAGTAATCATAAGCCAATGAACAGGAGTTACACTGTTGGCACTGAGGCGGTTTGCCCTATTGGGAAGACCACTTTGTGCCGCTCACCCTGCGCTATCAGCTCGAATATAAATAACATGAGCAAGTCTACTTCTGATAAGCTTCCCAGTAAAGCGTTAACAGCTCGTATTAACATATTCAGCCTGCGAAACAAGATCCATTAAGTCAATAACTTGCTTGTAACAGTCAGAACATGAATGTCATCTATCTCTGAAACGCACTTAGGTAATACCTTTTGATATAGTGGTAGCAATACATGGTTATAACATCTACCGAAAAGACATGGATGGTGTTGCGGTCTATATAAAGAACCACGCTCCAGTAAAGCTTAGACGATCTAATGTTAAATACTGTTGAAGCAAAAATGGCTACAGCCTCACCTAAAAGCCTATTCTTGTGGGAAGCTGCTATCGACCAAGTGCAAACAGTCAGTATCAGGATAATATGTGTGAAATGCTTGATAATGTATGTGATAAGAGAAGTATATTTTCTGAGTCATTTTAAATATTGACTGGCTCATCAAGCTGCCCACTCAAAAAAGTGCCTGCAACCTGGTTCAAGTTGTCAGTCGACCTACCAGGGTAGTTACAAACGGCACAGGAATTAAATCAAGATGTATTGTTCACATCTTTACTAATGCTGCAGAAATTTGCTTCAAAGCAGTATCCAAATCCATAGGCTGTAGTGATCACAATATAATAGCCATAGAGGAAAACCAAAGTTCCAAAGGCTGGGCATAGTATAGAGGTCATACAATACGTTTTGTAGTGATTTAATATGTTAATGATGTAAAGAAATATTTGCTGGTGTGTAATGAGGAGCAACCAGTCACTGCAATTGACACATTTTTATGAAACTGCTTATTCCAGTTACTAATAGGCATGCACCCATTAATAAAATTCCTGTAAACTCTTAAATCCCTGTGGATTGATGAGGAATTGAAACATTGTATGGTTGAGAGGACGAGGCAAAAGGTATAGCAAGTAAGTCTGGCAGCTCAACTGATTGGCAAACGTACTGCAAAATAAGAAATCATGTAACTAAATAAAAAGAATTATACTATGAAACAAAGATTAATGATAGTAAAAAGCTTTGGGACACTGTAAATGACATTTTGGGGGGGAAAAAAGCCAACTCTACTACATCATTCATTGACTCAGATGGCTCATTCATCAAAGCCCACTGATATTGCCAACTACTTACTTTTTCATTTTTTTAACTGTTTATTTAACTAGGCAAGTCAGTTAAGAATTTGTTCTTATTTTCAATGACGGCCTAGCAACAGTGGGTTAACTGCCTTGTTCAGAGGCAGAAGGACAGATTTCAACCTTGTCAACACGGGGATTCCATCTTGAAACTTTCCAGTTACTAGTCCAATGCTTTAACCACTAGGCTACCTGCCTCATTGGCAAGATGAGCAGACTTAGGGATGACATGACAGCAACAGACGCTGCACAGCCAAGTATATTGGACCAAATTATGAAAGACGACTTGTTCTTTTGAATTCCGTAAAATCATTGTGGAAGAGGTGTTAATAGAATTTTTTTCAATGACAAGCCACCGGGGTCTGACACTCTGGATGGAAAATTACTGAGGATATTGCCACTCCTATCTGCCACATCTTTGATTTAAGCCTACTAGAAAGTGTGTGCCCTTAGGCCTGGAAGGAAGCCAAAGTAATTCCGCTAGCAAAGAATAGTAAGGCCCCATTTACTGGCTTAAATCGTCCACCAATCAGCCTGTTACAAACCCTTAGTAAACTTCTGGAAAAAATTGTTGGACCGGATACATTGCTATTACACGGTAAACAAATTGACAACAGCAAACTTATAGGTAAGGACACTCAACAAGCACAGCACTTACACGAATGACTGATGGTTGGCTGAGCGAAATTGATGACAAAATGATTGCGGGGGCCGTCTTGTTAGACTTCAGTGCAGCTTTTGACATTATCGATCATAGTTTGCTGCTTGAAAAAAATATGTTATGGCTTTACCCCCCCCCCCCAGCTATAATGTGGATAAAGAGTTACTTGTCTAACAGAACAGAGGATGTTCTTTAATGGAAGACTCTCAAACATAATCCAGGTAGTATCAGGAATTCCCCAGGGTATCTGTTTAGGCCCCTTGATTTTTGTTCAATCTTTACTAACGACATGCCACTGACTTTCAGTAAAGCCAGAGTGTCTATGTATGCAGATGACTCAACACTATACACGTCAGCTACTACAGCGACAAACGCAAAGAGCTGCATTTAGTGTCAGAATGGGTGGCAAGGAACAAGTTGGCCCTAAAATATTTCTAAAAGCATAGTATTTGGGGCAAATCATTCACTAAACCTCAACTAAATAATGTGGAAATTGAGATGACTAAACTGCTTGGAGTAACCCTGTATTGTAAACTGTCATGGTCAAAACATATTGATACAACAGTAGCTAAGAATGAGAAGTACAGTGCCTTGCGAAAGTATTCGGCCCCCTTGAACTTTGCGACCTTTTGCCACATTTCAGGCTTCAAACATAAAGATATAAAACTATTTTTTTGTGAAGAATCAACAAGTGGGACACAATCATGAAGTGGATTGACATTTATTGGATATTTCAAACTTTTTTAACAAATCAAAAACTGAAAAATTGGGCGTGCAAAATTATTCAGCCCCTTTACTTTCAGTGCAGCAAACTCTCTCCAGAAGTTCAGTGAGGATCTCTGAATGATCCAATGTTGACCTAAATGACTAATGATGATAAATACAATCCACCTGTGTGTAATCAAGTCTCCGTATAAATGCACCTGCACTGTGATAGTCTCAGAGGTCCGTTAAAAGCGCAGACAGCATCATGAAGAACAAGGAACACACCAGGCAGGTCCGAGATACTGTTGTGAAGAAGTTTAAAGCCGGATTTGGATACAAAAAGATTTCCCAAGCTTTAAACATCCCAAGGAGCACTGTGCAAGCGATAATATTGAAATGGAAGGAGTATCAGACCACTGCAAATCTACCAAGACCTGGCCGTCCCTCTAAACTTTCAGCTCATACAAGGAGAAGACTGATCAGAGATGCAGCCAAGAGGCCCATGATCACTCTGAATGAACTGCAGAGATCTACAGCTGAGGTGGGAGACTCTGTCCATAGGACAACAATCAGTCGTATATTGCACAAATCTGGCCTTTATGGAAGAGTGGCAAGAAAAAGCCATTAAAGATATCCATAAAAAGTGTTGTTTAAAGTTTGCCACAAGCCACCTGGGAGACACACCAAACATGTGGAAGAAGGTGCTCTGGTCAGATGAAACCAAAATTGAACTTTTTGGCAACAATGCAAAACGTTATGTTTGGCGTAAAAGCAACACAGCTCATCACCCTGACCACACCATCCCCACTGTCAAACGTGGTGGTGGCAGCATCATGGTTTGGGCCTGCTTTTCTTCAGCAGGGACAGGGAAGATGGTTAAAATTGATGGGAAGATGGATGGAGCCAAATACAGGACCATTCTGGAAGAAAACCTGATGGAGTCTGCAAAAGACCTGAGACTGGGACGAGAGATTTGTCTTCCAACAAGACAATGATCCAAAACATAAAGCAAAATCTACAATGGAATGGTTCAAACATAAACATATCCAGGTGTTAGAATGGCCAAGTCAAAGTCCAGACCTGAATCCAATCGAGAATCTGTGGAAAGAACTGAAAACTGCTGTTCACAAATGCTCTCCATCCAACCTCACTGAGCTCGAGCTGTTTTGCAAGGAGGAATGGGAAAAAATTTCTGTCTCTCGATGTGTAAAACTGATAGACATACCCCAAGCGACTTACAGCTGTAATCGCAGCAAAAGGTGGCGCTACAAAGTATTAACTTAAGGGGGCTGAATAATTTTGCACGCCCAATTTTTCAGTTTTTGATTTGTTAAAAAAGTTTGAAATATCCAATAAATGTCGTTCCACTTCATGATTGTGTCCCACTTGTTGTTGATTCTTCACAAAAAAATACAGTTTTATATCTTTGTTTGAAGCCTGAAATGTGGCAAAAGGTCGCAAAGTTCAAGGGGGGCCGAATACTTTCGAAAGGCACTGTATGTCCATAATAAAGCACTGCTCTGCCTTGACAACACTATCAACAAGGCAGGTTCTACAGGCCCTAGTTTTGTGGCACCTTGACTACTGTTCAGTCGTGTGGTCAGGTGCCACAAAAAAGGACTTAGAAAATTTGCAATTAGCTCAGAACAGGGCAGCATGGTTTGCCCTTGGATGTACATAGAGAGCTAATATTAATAATATGCCTGTCAATCTCTCCTGGAGGAGAGTGACTTTTTGAGAGGTATTGACATGTTGAATGCACCGATCTCTGTCTGAACAACTGGCACACAGCTCGGAAACCCATGCATAGCCCACAAGATATGCCACGGTCTCTTCATAGTCCAGAACAGTCTATGGGAGGTGCACAGCACTACATTTAGTCATGGCTCTATGTAACTCTATTCCACATCAAGTAACTGAAGCAAGCAGTAAAATAAAAAAGCATATTATGGAACAGAGTGGACTGTGAAGCAACACAAACATAGGCACAGATGCATGCGCGCGCGCGCACACACACACACACACACTATACACATTGATTTAGTACTGTAGATATGTGGTAGTAGGGGCCTGAGGGCACACAATGTGTGGTAAAATCTGTGAATGTAATGTTGTTAAAATTGTATAAACTGTATTAATTTTTCTGGACCCCAGGAAGAGGCAGCAGCTAATGGGATCCATAATAAATGCAAATGCCAAAGCAGTCAGGGTTACGTTCTTATTGGCTTTATTCATGTGTTCCTGTAGTGTGTGGAGGAGGACACCCCGGCTCATGAGGCAGGGCTGAGAGCCGGTGACCTCATCACCCACGTGAATGGCGAGTCGGTCCAGGGGCTTGTGCACACTGAGGTGGTGGCACTACTGCTCAAGGTGAGACCCACTGAAAGAGGACTGTCTTAATACTCCTCATTCCCTTCCATTGGTGTTTGCTTCTCTCCATCTCTGCTAATTATGCTACCTGTAATATTCTTGAGCCTAATGATATAGGCCTAGGTGTCAAACAGCTGAGGTGATAGACCAACGACCCTGGAATTAAAAGCAAAGTGTGGGTGAAGAGGGTTGGCTTCACAGGTTTACTCCCTCTGGATTATCAGTACAGCGTGTATTCTTGGCTATCGTTCCATGTCAGTCATTCGACTGTTAGTTAAACTTGAAAGGAATACCCATGGGTAGTGTGATGCCTAAGACCAATCTTTATTTGTAGTCATCTTCCTGTTGAGTAAAACAGGATATATTGACAAAATGAAACATGTCTTGCATCTAATGGACATAAAGAACTGGTTTTGCTATTTCTGTTTTCTCTATTTTTTATCGAACAACTGAATCAATGAACTGAGCAGGCTGGGCTGACATGCTTATAGCCTTGCTGGGACTTTCTAAATTATGAGTTTGCATTTATAAGACTGCTGTTATTTCTATAAATATTATCTTACTGTTACTAATTTTTTTTGGTCTGTTTTCCATGTTATTTGGTTAGTTCTCTTAAGCACACTAAGAGATATTTATGTTACCATGGGACGGCCCATATTTCCCTCTGGCCTACGCCAATTGGCGGCCAAGGGTTTGCCTTAGGATGCAAAGGTGTGTCATGAGTCAGGAAGATGGTATGATGGTCTTAGTGACAACAGACCTAGATATGGGGGGGGAGGTTTTAGTGGGTGGAATATTAGGACAATTGAGGCTATGAGGACGCTTAATCATCATGGTAAGTTTACGAACATTGGTTGTGGTAAGTATAATTGAAACTTGGTTGTCATTATGGTAAGTATAGCCGGTTATAATTGTAATGGCTTAGCAGATCATAAAAATAAATTTTTAGAATATAATATCTATTGTTTACAGGAAACTCATTCTACAAATATAGATGAGGTTGGGTGTAAAAAGGACTGGGAGGGAGAAATATACTTTTGTCATGGTCAAAGGGGGCCAAATATGGGCTAAATAATGATGATCCGCAAAGAAATATATATATATCTATATCTCGAGCTCACAAGCAACGAAATAATCTATTATTATGGTGGGAGATTATAATACGGTTTTAAGTACCTCAATGGATCGTAAAGGAAATCACACTGCAAACTATCACCCTCGAGCACTTAAGGAGATCACAAAGATTATGGATACATTAGAAATAGTGGGTATATGGAGACTGAAAAAACCCTTACCCAGTGAGAAAAACATGGAGGCTTCATCAAGCGAGCTGTGTTGATGACTTCCTAGTCTCATTCTTGCTGGCATCAAAAGTAAAACATAAAATAAAAGTGTTAATAGAAGACCGAATGCGATCGGACCACCATCTAAGTGGCCTTCATATAACTGTTACAGAATTTCCACGAGAACGGGGATATTGAAAATTGAATCAGCCTATTGGATGGCAATTTGTTCTTAACAAAGACAGAATAATTCAGAATACTTTTTTTTTTGCACATCATAGGTACATTGGTACATAGAGGCCATTCAATACAATAATCATCATTAAAACTAAGTTTAGGTGAAAAGAGATTAGATGAATTAAGGAGTGACAGTGCAGGTAGATGATAATAGAGGAAAAACAAAAAGAAATGGAGGTACTTATTCAATAACAATCAAGTGTAATGTATCACAAAAATAAAGCGAATTGGACTGACAATTATGAAATGCACAACATTTTTCATACAAATGCTCTTAGAAGTTACAGAAATCATTACAAATTATGGAGTCATACATGATTCACCAAATGTTTTCTTTCCAGTCTCCATTTCCACTGAATGATGTTAACTGTAAGGAATTTCCCCCCTAAAATAATCATATAAAATTATCAAATTTACAAAAAGACCTGTGTGAAGCCCAACTTACAGAAGAGGAACTTTCTGAGGCAATGCATCTTTTCAGTCTGGAAAAACACCCCGGCTTCATGGTATATCATACCTTTTCTTGATGTATTCAAAGATCCATTATTAGCATGTTTTAATTACTCCAATAAAAATTGCTGACTTTCAGGTACTCAAGTTCTGATTTCAATACTACTAAAACAGGACCCAGGTGGTAAGTATAAATATCCTGTCCATTTAAAAATAAACGAGGCCTCTTACACCAATGTCCTGGCGAAATGCATAGCACATGGAATTTAAAGGTTTTACTAGATATTGTTCATCCTGATCACAGGTTTTCTTTTTACATGGAAGATATATTGGAGATAATATACAATTGCTTGAAACATCCAAGATACCAGGCCTGGTCTTCATAGCAGATTTTGAAAAGGCATTTGATTAAAGTACAAAAGTGTCTGTATGCCGATGACTATTTTTTTTCTTAAGTCCGCAATCTGGATCCCTGTACAGTTTCATTTGAAGAGCTTGATCACTTTTCGAGCCTCTCTGGACTGAAATGTAATTATGACGAGTGTACCATATTATGTATTGGATCGTTAGTGTTTACACTACCTTGTAGTTTACCAATAAAATGGGTGGATGGTGAAGTAGACATACTTGGTATTCACATCGCAAAAAATATAATTGAACTTACCACAATTTCAATAGAAAGTTAGCAAAAATAGATAAGATTCTGCAACCATGGAGAGGTAAATACTTGTCTTTATGGAAAAATTACATTGATTAACACTTTGGTCCTATCACAGTTCACTTACTCCAGACTACTACCTTTTTTTTTTTAAATCATATGAGCAAAAAATATTTAAAATTATTTGGAATACAAAGCCAGACAAAATTAAGTGTGCCTATTTTTGAGTTTGGGGGCTAAAATGAAATATTAGCTTTAGACCTCACTAAAAGCTTCACTCATAAGTAATAGTTAAACGCAAAATGGTTCTCCAGTAGAATATTAAGAAAAGCTCATCCTTTGTTCAAAAATGGCTTTTTTGCCGTTATACAGATTACAACTTCTCCTTTCCGACTAATTGATAATGAAATGTTCATACAAAGCTGGTTACAATTTCAGTTTTATCCTCCAGAAAAGATAAAATGTTATGGTTAAACGCAAATATACTGAGTAATGTAATAAAATAAAACATTCTTTATGGATTTTTATTTATTTTTAGAATTGTATTCTATTTATTATTGATATTATTAGTTATGTCACATTTGCAGCTATCAAATATATGGGAATAGCTGCTCAATCCAGATTTTACAACCAACTGATTGCAGCATTTCCACAAAACTGGAGGACACAAGTGGAAAAGGGAGAAAGTTGGGAACTTGTTTGACTAACATATATTAAAGATACAAATTGGCGGAAAGGAATTGGCATAAATACAAAAATATACCAGTTTCATTTGAGGACTAAAATGTTGACCGCTGCACTATACAGGGTGCAAAATAATGGAGAGATTGATGCACATGGTTTATGAACTGGTAAAAAAAAACGACACTTCAACACTTAGTTCTTCAATTTAGATGATTATATACCATTCTTGCCACTAAGTGTGTATGTGTATACATACATACACTGCTCAAAAAAATAAAGGGAACACTTTAACAACACAATGTAACTCCAAGTCAATCACACTTCTCTGAACTCAAACTGCCCACTTAGGAAGCAACACTGATTGACAATAAATATCACATGCTGTTGTGCAAATGGAATAGACAACAGGTGGAAATTATAGGCATTTAGCAAGACACCCCCAATAAAGGAGTGGTTCTGCAGGGGGTGACCAGACAGCTTCTCAGTTTCTATGCTTCTTGGCTGATGTTTTGGTCACTTTTGAATGCTGGCAGTGCTTTCACTCTAGTGGTAGCATGAGACGGAGTCTACAACCCACACAAGTGGCTCAGGTAGTGCAGCTCATCCATGATGGCACATCAATGCGAGCTGTGGCAAGAAGGTTTGCTGTGTCTGTCAGCGTAGTGTCCAGAGCATGGAGGCGCTACCAGGAGACAGGCCAGTACATCAGGAGACGTGGAGGAGGCCGTAGGAGGGCAACAACCCAGCAGCAGGACCGCTACCTCCGTCTTTGTGCAAGGAGGAGCACTGCCAGAGCCCTGCAAAATGACCTCCAGCAGGCCACAAATGTGCATGTGTCTGCTCAAACGGTCAGAAACCGACTCCATGAGGGTCCGACGTCCACAGGTGAGGGTTGTGCTTATACAGCCCAACACCGTGCAGGACATTTGGCATTTGCCAGAGAACACCAAGATTGGCAAATTCGCCACTGGCGCCCTGTGCTCTTCACAGATGAAAGCAGGTTCACACTGAGCACATGTGACAGACGTGACAGTCTGGAGACGCCGTGGATAATGTTCTGCTGCCTGCAACATCCTCCAGCATGACCGGTTTGGCGGTGGGTCAGTCATGGTGTGGGGTGGCATTTTTTGGGGGGGGCCGCACAGCCCTCCATGTGCTTGCCAGAGGTAGCTGCCATTAGGTACCGAGATGAGATCCTCAGACCCCTTGTGAGACCATATGCTGGTGCGGTTGGCCCTGGGTTCCTCCTAATGCAAGACAATGCTAGACCTCATGTGGCTGGAGTGTCAGCAGTTCCTGCAAGAGGAAGGCATTGATGCTATGGACTGGCCCGTCCGTTCCCCAGACCTGAATCCAATTGAGTACATCTGGGACATGTCTCGCTCCATCCACCAACGCCACGTTGCACCACAGACTGTCCAGGAGTTGGCGGATGCTTTAGTCCAGGTCTGGGAGGAGAACCCTCAGAAGACCATCCGCCACCTCATCAGGAGCATGCCCGGCGTTGTAGGGAGGTCATACAGGCACGTGGCGGCCACACACACACGACTGAGCCTAATTTTTGACTTGTTTTAAGGACATTACATCAAAGTTGGATCAGCCTGTAGTGTGGTTTTTCACTTTAATTTTGAGTGTGACTCCAAATCCAGACCTGCATGGGTTGATAAATTTGATTTCCATTGATCATTTTTGTGTGATTTTGTTGTCAGCACATTCAACTATGTAAAGAAAAAAAGTATTTAAGAATATTTCATTCATTCAGATCTAGGATGTGTTATTTTAGTGTTCCCTTTATTTTTTTGAGACAGTGTATATATTTTGCTACGAAGAGACAGAATCAATGTATTTTGGTATTTCCCCGATGTAGCTTGTTTCTGGTCACAGATTCAGGAATGGTTAAAAAAATCACAACATGCACTTAAAATTTACCTTACAAATAGCAGTGTTGGGCGATTTTGGAAAGCCATAGTCAATAAAAAAAAATAGAATAATACTCGTAGGAGAAGTGTTCATCTTGAGCTCACAATCTGTGGATACTATACGTTTTTTAGAAAGGTTAAAGAAATTATGTAAAACACTGAAAAATATATGGCACATGGAAACCAGACAAGGGTGGTCTTTGGTGATAGGTGGGCTGGGAGTGGCTGAGGGTTGGGATTAAAGAGCTTATGTTTGGCAATGTGTTATTATGTGACTCCTTTATATAAAAGTACCATGTCTTTATGTAGCAGAAAAGCTTTTAAACATATGTCTTCCGAAGAAGACATGGCGGATGGGTTAATAAAAAAACACTAATTTCCTTCTGTTGGTTGTTCCTTCGCTCCCTCTCTCGCTCTGGCCTTTTTGTTGTTGTTGCCTTTTATCACTTGCCACCTTCCAAAATATGATCACGAAACTGACAAGTGGCCAAATTATAACATTATTATTTTCACTTGTCCTGTATTTTAAGACCAATAGCCCTTCTATTCACAGAGTGGCAACAAGGTGACGCTGCAGACCACAGCCCTGGAGAACACCTCCATCAAGGTGGGCCCAGCCAGGAAGACCAGCAACAAGAGCAAGATGGCCCGACGCAGCAAGAAGAAGAGGAAGGACGACCAGGACAGGTAAAGAGCAGAACATTTTACAAGGCTCTCCATTATGGGGAGCAGTTACTCCAGTCACCACGACCAATGTGTAGCACCTACAGTGAGGCGACCCATACAATGACCAATTAGATTAAAGTGCAGACTGTCAGCTTTCATTTGAGTGTATTTTCATCCATATTGGTAGTGGTGAACCGTTTTAGAAATGGCAGCACTTTTTGTACATGGTCCTCGTCGATTTTAGGGAACCGAAGTGATGCTCACTTATGTGTATTTAAAGTATACTGAACAAAAATCTAAACGTACCATGTAAAGTGTAGGTTTCATGAGCTGAAATAAAAGATCCTAGAAATGTTCCAAATCTACAGAGATTATTTCTAGAAAATTTTGTTTGAGCATTTCTCCTTTGCCAAGATAATCTATCCACCTGAGTGTGCCATATCAAGAAGCTGATAAACAGCATGATCATTACACAGGTGTACTTTGTGCTCGAGAGAAAATGCCACTAAAATGTAGAGTTTGGTCACAATGCCACAGATGTCTCAAGTTTTGAGGGAGTGAAATTGGTATGCTGACTGGAGGAATGTCCACCAGAGCTGTTGCCAGAGCTTTGAATGTTCATTTCCCTACCATAACCCACCTCCAACATCGTTTTAAAGGATTTTGCAGTTTGTCCAACCGGCCTCACAACTGCCGACCACGTGTAACCACACAAACCCAGGGATTCCACATCCGGCTACTTCACATGCGATATCGTCTTAGACCAGTCACCCTGATTTTATCAATGCCATTTTAATAAACTGAGTTACCGTGACGAGATCCTGAGGCCCATTGTCGTGTCATTCATCCGCCGCCATCACTTAATGTTTCAGCATGATAATACACAGCACCATGTTGCAAGGATCTGTATAGAATTATTGGAAGCTGAAAATGTCCCAGTTCTGCCATGGCCTTCATACTCATCAAACGTGTCACCCGTCGAGCATGTGATGCTCTGGATCGACAGCATTTTGCAGTTCCTGACAATATCCAGCAGCTTCGCACAGCCATTGAAGAGTGGGACAACATTCCACAGGCCACAATCAACAGCCTGACTAACTCTATGCGAAGGACGTGTCGCACTGCATGAGGCAAGATGTGATCACACAAGATACTGACTGGTTTTCTGATCCACGCCACTACTTTATTTTTTTATAAAGGTATCTGTGACCAACTGATGCATTTCTGTATTCCCAGTCATGTGAAATCTGTCTTAGAGCCTAATGCATTTATTTAAATTGGCTAATTTACTTCTATGAACTGTAACTCAGTCAAGTCTTAAGAATTGTGGCGTGTTGCTTACATTTTTTGTTCAGTGTAGTATTTGGACCCATATTCCTAGCACACAATCACTACATCAAGCATGTGACTACAAAGTTGTTGGATGCATTTGCAGTTTATTTTGGTTGTATTCCAGATGTGCCCAATCAAAAGGAATTGTAAATAATGCATTGGGTCATTTTGGAGTAACTTCTATTGTATATAAGAACAAGGAAAAAATATAGAATTCTGTGCCGCCTAATGCTAATATTGCTGTCATTTATAGCCACAGAATTTGGTGTATTATCACGTCACATGAAAAGGATTGCTGAAAATGTCCACTTAAATTGAATCCCATTTCTCTCCTGTAGTAGACGACGTAGCGTCTTGAGGAAGATGGCCAAGCACACCCCTCCGCCCATGCAGAGCAGTCGCAGTTTCTCCTCCGGCTTACAGCATTCAGTATCGTCCAGTGACAGCTTGTCTGGCTCCCCCACCCAGAGCCTCTCGCCTGGGCCCAGCACTCCCTGCCCCTCCCCTGCCCCCGACCAGTCTGGAGGTGAGTAGCTAGCCTCTATTGGATGGAAACTGTGGTTCGATAGTCGGCCATTTTGTGATGTACATATTTTAAATGTAATAAGGTGGGTGTGTGACCATGTTTCAACCGTTATGATATACCAAGTCAAATGGAATTGGAATAGAAGATACCTGGGTTATGTAAAAGCTCTTGGTTTTCATGGTACATATCATACAAAAATGCAGGCAAAAGTTGATTCTCATTATCAAACCATTTAACAGCACGACAGCGAATGCTTTCTTTGTCACTGAAGAAATTAATGGCTTATCTACAGCATGTTCTCTCTTCTCAGACTCCAACTCCCCCCAGAGCTCCTCTCCCTGCTCCAGCTCTCCCAACTCCCCTGTCCCCCAGGCCCGTCCCAGCTCCCTCCAGGTCCTAGGCCGCTACACCAAGGCAGGCCGCTGCAAGTCCACCAGCAGCATCCCCCCCTCCCCGCTGGCCTGCATCCCCCCGCCGCAGCCCCTTTCCTCCCAGTGCTCTCCGTCCTCCCTCCCTGGCCTGTCCAAGGGCCTCCACGGCAAAACCCTGTCCCCTCCCACCGTTGCCTGCCACTCTGTCCGCCCGCGCAGCGCCGAGCCGCCCCGCTCTCCCCTCCTCAAGAGGGTGCAGTCGGCTGAGAAGCTCTCCGGGGCGTACCACTGTGACAAGAAGGGCTACGCCACCCGCCGACACACCATGGAGGTACCTCTGTCGGAGGGGGAGGGGCTAGAGGACCTGGATACGGCCACAGGGTTTGTCTGTGTGGGGGAACAACATGGCCGCCAGGGCCTGTATCTGGGCGGTCAGAGAATCCACAGGGAGTCGACAAGCAGCGACCACCGCAGTGACCACTGCTCCAAGGAGTTGGTGATGAGGAAACTGGCCCTGTCCGAGAGGAGGGACTCCTTTAAGAAGCAGAAGGCGGTGCAGGAGGTGAGCTTTGAAGACGTGAATGAGAAGGAGCCAAGAGCCACCCTCCCCATCAGGCAGCCGCGGTTTAAGGCATCGTGGATTAACTTGGCTCAGTCCGACTGGAGCCTGGAGGCTGCGGGGAGAGGAGCACAGGGTACAGCAGCACAGAAATCCAAACCAAAAGAGAGGGAGGGGTTTTAGCCTAGCGTTGCTCCAAAAAGGTGAAGGGTAGAGTCTTTCTCAAGACAGCAAGACTCTAGACTAAGGTTACATACTCTCTTATCGATTACTGTACAGTATTTGAAGGGCTTGCATGTTTATCTGCAAGTATATACTCAAGTTGTGCCAATCGAGGCAACCAGAGGGAGAGAAGAAATCAAATACAGTTGTTACATGGTCGAGTTAACGTTACAGTATGCATCCTACCACACTAAACAAACTTGAGTGCCAAAATTGGTTTACATCCTATTTTTGGTTTCCCCCTCCTTCACCCTTTGGTTTTAGGTTCACTGT
This sequence comes from Oncorhynchus masou masou, assembly GCF_036934945.1. NCBI lineage: Eukaryota > Metazoa > Chordata > Actinopteri > Salmoniformes > Salmonidae > Oncorhynchus > Oncorhynchus masou. Next base: position 38,382,147 of record NC_088214.1, on the reverse strand, counting down.
AGCACCTGTAACATGTTTGTACTTTGTAAATATGTTTTCAATTTTTTTTTACTGAAATAACCTATTCTTGACTTTAATGTTAATTTGTTTTTATTTCAGGGCTGAATGACGTCATGTCTTATTGGCCCTATTTGTGTAAATCGCACAAATTGGGTGCAGCCATTCTGTTGTGTGAATTGATAGGGACTTGAGGAAACTAAATTAAAAACAAATGTTTTAGATGTGGTTTCTAGATGGAGACAGAGGATGAAGCAATTTCTTTGTCCATTATCTCTTAAATTTTAAGTTGGTTAACATTTAGTATTCCAAAAGTGTTTAATTTCTTGGAAAATGGCTGCTGATTTGTCCAAATATGGCCTTTCAAACATATGTTGAATGTTTATGTACTTACTGTGTCCAAGCCCTTTTTAATTCAGTGCTGTCTTTTAACACACGAGAACAATGTGCTTGGTAATGATTTGTAGTCACTATCTGGACTGGATCCAAGAGAATCAGGGAAAGTGTGTCACGTTTTAAAAGACCTTGGCACAAGTATGAAAGTTATCTACATTCGGTATGCTTTGAAATGGTGCCCCCATGCCAAAGCGTGGATTTCTCATAGGAACCCTTCTAAAAAAATAGTGATAGTGTACATAGGAGGCTTTAGGAATGGTGCCCTGCTGCCATGCCCAGTCAATCATCCAGTGAAATCAAATGGATTCCACCAATTCTCTCATTGGTTTAAATCACAAAATGATTGACAAAATAAATTAAGGTAAGTTCTGCCTTTACTACCTTTTTGATACTAGATTGTTGGCGATCCTGCAATGCCGTACTTACCTGCTTGTTGAAGCAAGCTACCCTACAATCTAATTTAGCAGGAGAGCGTTTGTACAGGTTAGGCATTTCCTCTTAACGCAATTCTCGTTATTTTTCAGAACCCTGATTTAAGAATCATACAGTGTATGTAGGAACTGACTCTCTGCGGTTTTTAACCATGTTATATGAATGTTTACATTTTTGGGGGTCAAGTGTACTGTATTTGAAGTTTTTCCATCTGCTGTTAAATTATTACAACGAATGACGGTAAACGGCAGGATTCCAACAGAAGCCCTGAGGGACAAATTGAAATGTTTTTTGTGTGTGTATATTTTGACATGGAAGCAGTCTTGTTGTATTGCTGATTCGCCTATGCTATTCACACACACCGTAACTAATCTAAATGGCAGTTGGCAATGATTAAAAAGTGACTTTGGGGGGAGTGAACAGCAGACTTGATAGAATGACAGTGGTTTGGTGAGATTTGAAGATGGTTTTGCTCTGAACTTTGTATACTCTCATTGGCACATTGTTTTCTTCTGCAACTATGGAATTAACAGCCAAAATGCTTCCACTCTCGCTTATTTCAAATAAGCTGTAATATCAGGATGAACTGTCATACTCTGTCAGATGTTAGGAACATGTGTTTCACGGTGGGAATATTGACAAGTTAAAATAATTTAGCACCAACTAATACTTGAACAACTGGAATGAGAGAGGATAGCATAAGGTCAAATCTAAAACTTATCTACTTGTTTTATTACCCAACATTGTTTACTTAATTAGTACTTGAAACATGTGTTTCTTGAGGATATAATCAAATAAGTAATTCAATTCACAATGGATTTCCCAGATCTTGATTGTCAAAATGTGGTCTGTTTGTTGGAAATACTGCATCTTGCTATGGTGTAATCATACTAGACATTTTTACTGAATAACTACATGTTAAATTTGTCAGATGTTTCCATGGTCTAACTTGCTAGAGAATGTCTGATTCTTATAGTATGGCTAAGCTGACCACGATTGTGAACATGACCATTCTGCATTTCTACACTGTTCAATGTTACACAAAAAAAACTGGCACCCAAATTTGTGTACATTGTTTACGTCACTGAATTGTTTTCATTTTTTCCCCTCCATTTTCTTTTCCAATTCGACTTCAATAACACTTAAGAATAAAGGGGGTAAAGTATGAGGTGCACACGGTATACAACCAGCTGATACTTTCTCACATTTTTCCTGATACTGTATATGGAAAAGGGGACATCTGTAATGTTGATTTCGTCACACGGTGGTCAATTGTAATTCATATAGATAATTCACATTGTTTTGTTCTGTCTTTTACCTTGGTGGCCCTCGAACAACTTCATTTCATATTTCTCAAACTGGTTTCTGGTGAAAGTTGGTGTGAAATCCATTGCTTTATACGCTCTAACAGCATTTTGAAATAAATTAATGGCAGAAGACTAATATGAAGTGGACCATTTTATTTTGGAACTTATGAACTACAATTTTGATAAACACAATCACAACACTAACTACTCAAGGCTCATTGTGATCCAATGCATATTTTTCCATTCAAAACAATTATATACAGTGGGGGGAACAAGTATTTGATAACCTGCGAAATCGGCAGTGTTTCCTACACAAAGCATGTACAGGTCTGTAATTTTTTATCATAGGTACCGGTACACAAACAGACGGAATCTAAAAGAAAATTCCAGAAAATCACATTGTATGATTTTTAAGTAATTTGGATTTTATTGCATGACGTATTTGATCAACCAACCAGTAAGAATTGTGGCTCTCACAGACCAAACTGCAGTCAGGTCAAGACCCTGGTGAGGATGACAAACATGCAGATGAGCTTCCCTGAGCATGTTTGTGCAGAAATTCTTTGGTTGTACAAACCCAGTTTCATCAGCTGTTGACTAAGCCTGATGTAGAGGTTCTGGGCTGGTGTGGTTATATGTGGTCTGCGGTTGTGAGGCTGGTTGGGTGTACTGTACTGCTAAATTCTCTAAAATGACGGAGGTGGCTTATGGTAGAGAAATTAACCAATTCTCTGGCAACAGTTCTGGTGGACATCCCTGCAGTCAACATGCCAATTGCACACTCCCTCAAAACATTGTGGCATTGTGTTGTATGACAAAACTGCTCATTTTAGAGTAGCCTAGTTATTGGCCCTTTCTAAAACAGTGTACAAAACATTAGGAACACCTTCCTAATATTGAGTTAACTGCTGGAAGATGTCTACCATAACCTATTCAAAGGCTCTTTTGTCTTGCCCATTCACCCTCAACGGCACATATACAGTACACATTCCATTTCTTCTGTGGGATTTAACGGCAGTTGGCATCCATATTGGAGGTTAGTTGGAAGGGTGTTATTTAATGCAAGCATTACCATCCCCAACTGGACTATAGTATAAATCCATTATACTGTGATACCATTTTATTTTTAAATAACACCCTTCCAAACAACATTACACTCATTTAAAAACCCACTAACCTGTTACACTACTTTGATCCCATCTGCTCATGCCAATTCCCTGAGATTACGACAGGGTAGCCTAGTGGTTAGAGCATTGGGCTAGTAACCGGAAGGTTGTGAGTTCAAATCCCTGAGCCGACAAGGTACAAATCTGTCGTTCTGCCCCTGAACAGGCAGTTAACCCACTGTTCCCAGGCCGTCATTGAAAATAAGAATTTGTTCTTAACTGACTTGCCTGGTTAAAGGTAAAATTAAAAAAAAAAATGTTAAAAACAGGACACCATTGCTATGAACGCTAAGAAGCCAACCTTACTGAAGCATACATTATACAAGTATCACTCGTTGACCTCAGTGTTTTCAGAATACCTCACCCATCCTCCTCTGCTTTCTTCGCTGTCTCAGCTTCTGCATTACTACTCCTCATCCTCCTCAGCTTCTGCACTACTCTGGCCACCTCAACCTGCCTCTCTCGCACCGGACACTTCCGATCCCCAACAACACGGGACAATCCATGTTCCAAGGCTTAAAAATAACCTGTCTCCCCATCATCTAAACTGATTGAAGTGGATTTAACAGGTGACATCAATAACGGATCATAGCTTTCACCTGGTCAGTCTGTCATAGAAAGAGGTGTTCCTAATGTTTTGTACACTCAGTGTATTTTACAATTATTATAAAACACAGTTGTGAACAAGCATGATCAGGCTGTACTGTCAAGATGCATTTTTAGGATAACTGAAATTCTTCAATTCAGGAGAGGTGAACTATTTGGGACTCTCTAAACGCCACCAAGATACAAGTGACTAACAGGTAAGGAGGGCATTTTTGCTAATACTGTTAGTTGCCTAACATTGACCTAATTCTCCTAACCTGCTACGTTAATTCTCCCAATCTGCTGCGCAAATTCTCCTAACCCGCTACGAAAAAAAATCGTGGTCTGTATCGAAGGGGCGTGATTTTAGGAGTCGAAGTATGTATAATGAGCATATGCGTCTTATCCAGCAGGGATTCGTGCTTTTCCGTCTGGGTTCGTTTATTTTCGAGCTATTCATATTAGTTCCCACGCATTCTCCTGTTTCATGCCCGGTGCTGTGCTGGAAATGGCTGTGTAGGGAGCTGAGAGTTATGTGCGGCAAAAGAAAGAAAGGGAGAAAGAAAGAGCGGATCGGGAGTGAACCGGGCAAGTGGAAGTCTTTAAAGCATTGAGGGAAAGAAACGGTGAAAGATAAGGAAATTAGCTGTCTACATTTCGACGTGTTGAACAGTTAAAGTGCCGCAACAGCGAGATTTGGAAGAAATATCTGCGGGTGAGTTTTTCCAAGTTCTTGCACATTTCCAGTGCTGGCCACTGAACAGGAAAATGGTGGAAGAGCGTGAAGTGCACTACGCACACAACGCAGTACGAACTTGCACATGTTTATAAACTTGTCAAAGAACACTGCAACAAGTCTTTTTCTGTATTTTATAGCACGCTAAATGTTAAAATAGCCTCTCTTGACATCTCTATTGGCATCTAGTGTGCCTCTATTGACATCTCAATCTAGCAAGTCGAGCTACTGTAACCATATTTTCCAGAGTTCCCATATGGTGCATGAATGTTGCATTATTTTTGTTGGCTACATTTTTTTTAAAAGCAGTATCAAAACATGGCTACAGCTGCGAATTTCTCTAACACGACAGCTATCGATGGAAGCTGAAGTGTTTCATGTGCTAGTTTTACTTGCTACGTTGTTGCGAGAAAAATATCTACTCTAGCTGACAGCACCCTATATTTTGGACCGTTCTATTTGTTTTTTTATTATAGTGTAGTTTGTTTTGCACATTTGTGTTGTTTTTAGATCTCTATGCCAAATCATCACCAGATTTCTCTTGGATTCATTCCAGAATTTGCAGGATCAGCCATGTCTGGCAACAATGCCTATTCAGTTTTGGACAAATGTCTGTCAAACTTTACATTAAAGTGACCGTATTACTGTATAATTGATAGTTGCTAAAATACAGTAATGTAAGTTTTTTTAACTCATTGCTTACGCTACTCGGGGCAAGGTAAAGGTTACTAATGTACAGTAACAATAAGTAACTATTACACTTACAAATAAAGAAATAACTAGCTTACATATAACGACATGTTTTGAATAGTTCCAGTGAGGACATCCTCTAACGTCTCTCGTTTTTAAAGAAAATATAGGAACCCCTTGAGGTGTTATGGCATGTCCGTGTTTATTCAGCTTAATGGAGCTACTTACACTCATTATCGAAAAGTCCCTGAAGCCCCAAGTCGCTTTTTCATTTTGACTGGGAAAAACTGGTCAAAACAATCGGCTTCCTCCATTACAGCAAGTTGATGGCATTCCAGTTATGCAAATATTTCCCCCCCTTTTTTTGTTATACATTATATGTGCCCTGATAGGGCCAAGCCCTTTCTCAACCAGGGTATTAAAAAAGGCACCCAAAATGCTGCTGCTCATGCCAATTTTGCATTTTACCGACAAACAGTTACAGATCTGGGTTAGGTAAGCTTATCTCTGATGTGCACCTAAGGGCAACTGTCTCTTAGCAAGCACCGCTGCTCTATGTAGGCCTACCTTACAATGTGCATATCTTTTGTTGCTGCATTTAGCTATAGAGACTGGTTTTCTGCAATCGTCTTATGCAACGTATAGGCCTAGTGCTGTTCCTTATGTTGCTACAATATAACATGGATTAGATTTCAGATATGCGATATTACTTTACTTCCGGCGCCGACAGGGATGGCCGCCTCGCTTCGCGTTCCTAGGAAACTATGCAGTTTTTTTTTCTTTTCGTGTTATTTCTTACATTAGTACCCCAGGTCATCTTAGGTTTCATTACATACAGTCGAGAAGAACTACTGTATATAAGATCAGCGTCAACTCACCATCAGGACAACCAAGAATATGTTTTTCGCGACGCGGATCCTGTGTTCTGCCTTACAAACAGGACAACGGAATGGATCGCATGCAGCGACCCAAAAAAACGACTCCGAAAAAGAGGGAAACGAGGCGGTCTTCTGGTCAGACTCCGGAGACGGGCACACCGGGCACCACTCCCTAGCATTCTTCTTGCCAATGTCCAGTCTCTTGACAACAAGGTTGATGAAATCCGAGCAAGGGTAGCATTCCAGAGGGACATCAGAGACTAACGTTCTGTGCTTCACGGAAACATGGCTCACTGGAGAGACGCTATCCGAAGCGGTGCAGCCAACGGGTTTCTCCACGCATCGCGCCGACAGAAACAAACACCTTTCTGGTAAGAAGAGGGGTGGGGGCGTATGCCTTATGGCTAACGAGACATGGTGCGATGAAAGAAACATACAGGAACTCAAATCCTTCTGTTCACCTGATTTTAGAATTCCTCACAATCAAATGTAGACCGCATTATCTACCAAGAGAATTCTCTTCGATTATAATCACAGCCGTATATATCCCCCCCCAAGCAGACACATCGATGGCTCTGAACAAACTTTATTTAACTCTTTGCAAACTGGAAACCATTTATTCGGAGGCTGCATTCATTGTTGTTGGAGATTTTAACAAGGCTAATCTGAAAACAAGACTCCCTAAATTTTATCAGCATATCGATTGCGCAACCAGGGGTGGAAAAACCTTGGATCACTGTTACTCTAACTTCCGCGACGCATAAGGCCCTGCCCCGCCCCCCTTTCGGAAAAGCTGACCACGACTCCATTTTGCTGATACCTGCCTACAGACAAAAACTAAAACAAGAAGCTCCCACGCTGAGGTCTGTCCAACGCTGGTCCGACCAAGCTGACTCCACACTCCAAGACTGCTTCCATCACGTGGACTGGGACATGTTTCGTATTGCGTCAGATAACAACATTGACGAATGCGCTGATTCGGTGTGCGAGTTCATTAGAACGTGCGTTGATGATGTCGTTCCCATAGCAACGATTAAAACATTCCCTAACCAGAAACCGTGGATTGATGGCAGCATTCGCGTGAAACTGAAAGCGCGAACCACTGCTTTTAATCAGGGCAAGGTGTCTGGTAACATGACCGAGTACAAACAGTGCAGCTATTCCCTCCGCAAGGCTATCAAACAAGCTAAGCGTCAGTACAGAGACAAAGTAGAATCTCAATTCAACGGCTCAGACACGAGGCGTGTGGCAGGGTCTACAGTCAATCACGGACTACAGGAAGAAATCCAGCCCAGTCACGGACCAGGATGTCTTGCTCCCAGGCAGACTAACTTTTTTGCCCGCTTTGAGGACAATACAGTGCCACTGACACGGCCTGCAACGGAAACATGCGGTCTCTCCTTCACTGCAGCCGAGGTGAGTAAAACATTTAAACGTGTTAACCCTCGCAAGGCTGCAGGCCCAGACGGCATTCCCAGCCGCGCCCTCAGAGCATGCGCAGACCAGCTGGCTGGTGTGTTTACGGACATATTCAATCAATCCCTATACCAGTCTGCTGTTCCCACATGCTTCAAGAGGGCCACCATTGTTCCTGTTCCCAAGAAAGCTAAGGTAACTGAGCTAAACGACTACCGCCCCGTAGCACTCACTTCCGTCATCATGAAGTGCTTTGAGAGACTAGTCAAGGACCATATCATCTCCACCCTACCTGACACCCTAGACCCACTCCAATTTGCTTACCGCCCAAATAGGTCCACAGACGATGCAATCTCAACCACAATGCACACTGCCCTAACCCATCTGGACAAGAGGAATACCTATGTGAGAATGCTGTTCATCGACTACAGCTCGGCATTCAACACCATAGTACCCTCCAAGCTCGTCATCAAGCTCGAGACCCTGGGTCTCGACCCCGCCCTGTGCAACTGGGTACTGGACTTCCTGATGGGCCGCCCCCAGGTGGTGAGGGTAGGTAACAACATCTCCCCGCTGATCCTCAACACTGGGGCCCCACAAGGGTGCGTTCTGAGCCCTCTCCTGTACTCCCTGTTCACCCACGACTGCGTGGCCACGCACGCCTCCAACTCAATCATCAAGTTTGCGGACGACACAACAGTGGTAGGCTTGATTACCAACAACGACGAGACGGCCTACAGGGAGGAGGTGAGGGCCCTCGGAGTGTGGTGTCAGGAAAATAACCTCACACTCAACGTCAACAAAACTAAGGAGATGATTGTGGACTTCAGGAAACAGCAGAGGGAACACCCCCCTATCCACATCTATGGAACAGTAGTGGAGAGAGTAGCAAGTTTTAAGTTCCTCGGCATACACATCACAGACAAACTGAATTGGTCCACTCACACAGACAGCATCGTGAAGAAGGCGCAGCACCTCAGGAGGCTGAAGAAATTCGGCTTGTCACCAAAAGCACTCACAAACTTCTACAGATGCACAATCGAGAGCATCCTGGCGGGCTGTATCACCGCCTGGTACGGCAACTGCTCCGCCCTCAACCGTAAGGCTCTCCAGAGGGTAGTGAGGTCTGCACAACGCATCACCGGGGGCAAACTACCTGCCCTCCAGGACACCTACACCACCCGATGTTACAGGAAGGCCATAAAAATCATCAAGGACATCAACCACCCGAGCCACTGCCTTTTCACCCCGCTATCATCCAGAAGGCGAGGTCAGTACAGGTGCATCAAAGCTGGGACTGGGAGACTGAAAAACAGCTTCTATCGCAAGGCCATCACTGTTAAACAGCCACCACTAACATTGAGTGGCTGCTGCCAACACACTGACACTGACTCAACTCCAGCCACTTTAATAATGGGAATTGATGGGAAATGTAAATATATCACTAGCCACTTTAAACAATGCTACCTTATAATGTTACTTACCCTACATTATTCATCTCATATGCATACGTATATACTGTACTCTATATCATCGACTGCATCCTTATGTAATACATGTATCACTAGCCACTTTAACTATGCCACTTTGTTTACATACTCATCTCATGTATATACTGTACTCGATACCATCTACTGTATCTTGCCTATGCTGCTCTGTACCATCACTCATTCATATATCCTTATGTACATATTCTTTATCCCCTTACACTGTGTATAAGACAGTTTAGGAATTGTTAGTTAGATTACTTGTTGGTTATTACTGCATTGTCGGAACTAGAAGCACAAGCATTTCGCTACACTCGCATTAACATCTGCTAACCATGTGTATGTGACAAATAAAATTTGATGTGATAGGCTATATCATGTTGTAGACTGTTGACATTCACAACTAGCATATGGTGTCCACCGGTGGACAGATGGCCACAAGGTTAATGTATGTCAATTCTAGTTTAGGCCTACATACTAGCTACATTTTGGGGCTCAGATGTGCATTTAAATATTAGTTGCAGCATTGACTGACATTTTAAAATACTTACACTGAAATGGCTGTCTCCAGAAATGATCATTATCCCTCGAAGAATTGGGTGAATGTCCATTATGAAAATCAATAATAAATCAAAGATGAACAAACAGAACTTGTCTCCTGCACTGATAGTTGGTTCAGGCTTTGATGTGTAATTTTTAGGAAAGTATTACTGCAGTTTGTCTGTCGTCATCCCCATGCAAAGATTAATGTGTCTGACTGTATTGCAGTATTAGTGCATTTCCACCGACACTGAGTGTACAGAACGTTAGGACCAACTCTTTCCATGAAATAGACTGACCAGGTGGAAGCTATGATCCCCTATTGATGTCACCTGTTAAATTCTCTTCAATCAGTGTAGATAAAGGGGAGGAGACGGTTAAATTAGGATTTTTAGGTCTCGAGACAATTGAGACATGGATTGTGTATGTGTGCCATTCAGAGAATGAATGGGCAAGACAAGAAAATCTAAGTGCCTTTGAATGGGGTATGGTAGTAGGTGCCAGGAAGTTTAAGTGTGTCAAGAACTGCAACGCTGCTGGGTTTATCACTCAACTGTTTCCCGTGTGTACCAGCCAACTTGACAAAACTGTGGGAAACATTGGCGACATCATAGGCCAGCGTCACTGTGGAATGCTTTCGACACCTTTTGGAGTCCATGCGCCGACAAATTTGAGGATGTTCTCGGGGCAAAAAAGGGTGCAACTCAATATTAAGAAGTGTTCCTAATGTTTTGTACACTGTGTATGAAATGAAAGGTCACACTCCAGATCAGAAATTAAAACATCACACCACTGAGATGTGTATTTTTCTTTTATGAAATATGAAGCATGTTAATGTTAAGTAGGCCTATTTGTAATTTCCCCTTGTCTGTATTGTTTTACAGTAAAAACACATTAAGGGAATAAACACAGAGCTGCAAAGAGATTTTCCTTTATGAAATGTAATTTTAAAATATTATGCAAGATATTGCACCCATTTGTTACTGATGTTTATGTCAATAACATCTTTAATACGTCATAGCTTACTATTATGTCATGGCCCTGTGATAGATCAGGGTATTGTCTCTATTTTCACCCCCAGTAACGGTCCTGTACAGCAGCCTGAGTGGGGACTGGGAGGTAGCATTGAGGTTAAGCTGAGTACTCACGGGAACTGTAAACAGTCAGCTGGAGCCAAAGCAACCCGTATTTGATCAGTTCAGGACTACTTTACATATGGGATGGGCACGATTATTAGAATATCCGAACGGATGTTAATATTCAATTATTGAGAGAGAAATTATAGGCCTATTTTTAACAATGAAAAGGGGCCTTTTTCTAAATTGAATTAAAAATATCCACGTGACATTGTTACATATAAGGATACTACACCATGACACTTAAAATTCATAATTAATTTTTAAAAATGTTACCTTTGAATATAAGTTTTTCTGACATGCGCCTCATGAAACCTGTTAGCCTTTACACGTGTAGCTTGTTGTTTTTGTTGGCCAACCAAAGCGGCACAACAGTCAAACCGGTTCCATGTGTAGCAGTAAAGTGAGAGTTCACTAATGCAAAATGGAATTAAAAGGTAGATAAATGAAAAACACTAGGCTACACGCAACCAACTAAACTAACGTAGCAGGCATAAAAGAAACTCCTGAGCGGGATGCCCCACATTCTGGTCATGACAAGAGAAAATAATTGTCAGGAGGTTCTCTTCTGCACTGTTCAACCAATCAAGTAAATTTGGAGGAGGAGTTAAGATGAAGTGTCGACTTTGTTTATATTCCGGATGGAAACCATTTCAGAGCAAGCTAGCACGTGCTGTAGTTAGCTGCGAGACAGCGACAAAAGTTGTCACCAACAAAATTGTTATGTGGTGTCTGTCGACTTTGTCAAGCACTTCATCTGGACGAAAGACTGGCACTAGGTATAGGCATCTGCTTTGTGTTTCACCCGGGACTGTAAAACAGCGAGGCGCACGACCAAAAGCAGAGGGCACGTTACAAGCTCTCTTCCTTTTCCCCTAAAAAGGAAGAGCGCCACTGAAGGTAGGCTGTTTAATCTGAATGTTGTTGGGATACGTCTCGACCCCATTTGAAGTTGACATTTGAAATTGTTAAACTATGGGTTAAAGCTACAATATGTAACTTTTTGGACAAGCTGACCAAATGCACATGGACATGTGAGTTACAGATTTGTCATTCTCATTCAAAGTCTAAGCGGTAAATATGTTCTATGTGTGCTATTTCTATGCTTCCCGTTCTTAAATTTATTTTTTGTCTTTTGGTTTTGTACATCATTTGAAAATCCTATATTTTTGGTTATGGAAAATATATTATACAGCAGTTTAGATGGTTCAATGATTATCTACGCAATGACTGCTTGCATTGTCACAAACTGAAATTAGGTGAACTATTCCAATTATAGCAATCAGGAAATGGCAGAGCGATTTCAGCATATTGCATTTTTAAGGTTAGGTAAGGGTTATGGTTTAGGTTAGGGATGACCCAAGGATCCCAGATAGCGCTGACCATCCTCGATTAACCGAGCTAGATATAGACAGCTAGCATCTCTAGGCTACTCCAGTCAAGACAGGCACTGTTATATGGGATTATACATTACATTGTGGCTGCTACTAGTTAACTAGTCTTTGCTGTAGCAAAGTTAAATATATTTTACAAATATACATTTACAAGCAAATAAATCAACAACAAAAAACTGATATTCGAATAGGGAATTATTTCAAACGCCCATCCATACTTTACGGTGGTATTATGTTTTACTGTTTTCTTATTTTGGGAAAACTGTTTCAAAATTGCTCAGAAGTAGCAATGAATATGTACCAAAATATAATGGCTTGCAGCTCCTCTGACGTTCCAGAGCTTTTGTTTAATTTAAGCCTGTAGTTTTGAAAGTATAGGGCCCAAGCCAAAATGGGTCCCCGAAAATTGTGCACATCCATTTCGTATATGTTACATCCTGCAAACATTTTGCAATTCTTATTGGTGTTGCACGGTATACCAAAACTTCTGTACTTTTTCGATACTAGAACATGTAAAACGGTTCAGTGCTATACTTTTTTTTAGTGTCAAATGTGTATCATGCCATCTACTGAGAGAGGATCAAGTCTGTCTGTCAGCGTAGCCGATGTCCCCTTATAGCGGGAGAGTACTGTGCCTGCTCCACTTAACCATTGCTAGCTTTTTAGCCCGCCTTGAGGAACCATTGAACTCACTGGGAGTTTGGGCTGCATCACCACTTATGCTGCACAGAAGTTAACACACTTGAACAATGCAACACGGCATGTAGCAATGTTGAGACGGCTAATTACGGCTCCCAAAACAATGTCCAGTGCAGACTAGAGCACTACTATGCAAGTCCGGTAGCTTTCAGCTTTTGTAGGCCAACTTTCCTTGCTAGCTTACAGCTGAAGCCAGCATCAATTCACGACCCAAGTACCTTGTTTGTGATAATATGCTAACATAATGCAAAATATTGCTGATTTATAAAGCTGATTGCATTAATAAATGTCCAATGCAATGATATTGAACTCATATCTGTCCGGCTCAAGTGCCATTCTGTGACTTTAGCGAATACGCCTTTTTTTGTTGCCGTGGAATCATTTTGGTATCAACACTAATTCTAATTAAACACTAATTGTTATGAAACGTTACGAATTCCAATTTGTACAATATGTTACAAATTTGTAAATTCGAAGGGATACTTCTGGATTTTGGGAATGAAGCCCTTTATCTACTTCCCCAGAATAACCTGTCTGTTAATTTTGGTGGTCCTGTAATGGTAAAATATAGCTTACATTATATTGCAGCACCAGACAATAATTGGCTGTATAATACATTTTTCATTAATATATATTTGATCATACTGCATATATTTTCATCAAATGACACTGCAAAAAAAAGTGCAGTGTAAAAAAGGTGGAGTTGTTTGGGTCAGGAGCTTGATCACTGCCTAGATACATTTTCTAATATTAGAACATTTCCTTGATTTGCCTGAGCTTCTCTGGTGACTCCGAGCACATGGCCAAACAGCAGCCAATGAGAGGCCAGGCTTAGTTTCCCTCTCTCAAGCAACAGTGAGTTTATTGCCTTTTTTTATTCGTTCATTATTTTCTGTGGTCTCCCTCAGCCGTTTGAGCTCTCCTGATAGCAAAGTGTGTAATCTCGTGACTGAATAAAAGTGTGGGGGGGGGGGGTGGATCCAGTGACGACCAGCCTGCCAGCTGCTGCCTTGAAATGTGGGCTGCACTCCATGTGTAAGATTGTAACAGAGATGATTCTCCATTCAACTGGTATTAGTTGCAGCACATTTTTTTGTTTTGCTGTGGAATAAAATGCTGACGTGGACCACCACAGAGTGCGGGATGATTGCAGTTGTCTTCTACAAGATTGTGAATATAAACAAACAAAATGGCAGAGGAATGGAATTTTTTGGCTGGGGGAGACGCAAGGGGGGGAGGGGGAGACGCAAGGGGGGGGGAGAGACGCAAGGGGGAGGGAGATTGCCGGCTGTGGTTGGGTATGCCAGTGCCACTTGTCTACCCTGGCAACTCTTCTTTTTTTTGACACCGGGGATATCAGACAGAGAGCATTGGTAAGTCTCTCCAGTTTCTCTCTGCCCAAAAGTGGGGTGAGTAGTGTTGCCCAACGGTACGTCCTGTAATCATGATAACTATTTAATGTTTTATAGCGGTGACATTAGGACAGACTATTACGAGAATGTTTGCTTGCATATCAAATGGGGAGTTTGTCTGAGGGTTGAAGTGCGCATACCCCCGGATATGAAGAGAGCGGTGTACAGTTTGAATTTTTCCTGTTATTTAGGTTTTAGCCGCAACCTATATCCACTCAAAACATACTTTACTGCTCTAAACCGGGCTTCAAAAAGAGTCGTTTTATTTGGACGTTTGAGAGATGCCCCAAAAACTCTGGGGGCTGCTGAGCTCTTATTTCCTGAGTCACAAGCCAAACCCCTCCATTACGCCCCCTCCTGTCTTTGGATTTTCTTTTTGTCATCAATTCATCCAGGGGGGAAAAAGGAGATTTAATCTCATCTCAGACTGAAAGGAGAATGTCTGAGGCACAGTTGCCGTTTTTGACTTGGTCACTTTAAAAAAATATTTTAGCTTCACTCTTGCTGAAGCTACAGTACGCATAAACAAAGGTAATTGACCATTTGTCTTTGACTGTGGATAGAGTCATCTAGGTCTTCATGTTTTAAGATGGGATTTTCCTACTGTGGCTCTGAATTAACTGATCAAATGTAAGATTTTGACACTTAACTAGTCTTGAATAATTTATTAGGCCTAGGTGAGACCTGAAAAACCGTGATGTAATGGTGGGTCTACATAGCCGTTGAGGACCTTATTTACCGTATTGACTGGAATGAAGCAAGTATGAATGAATGCATGGGAAAGATGTTTTTCTGCAACGGATTATATCAGATTATAAGAGCAAGGTGAGTCTTGCATCGAAAGGTCTTCCTTTCAATCTTGTTGCGTTTGAAGGGTTTTGGCACGATTAGGCAACTTTTCAAGAAGGCTGATAAAATATTTGTTAGGCAGCAGAACAGTCTTAAGTGGGTCATAATAGCCCACTTTCCCCTAACTAAAAACGGTTGCAAGTGAAACGGCTTTCTTTGATTTTGATGCTTTAAAACTGTAAGGCTCGTCATATTTCCTGACTCTAACGTTTGCTATTGCACACGTATTTATCCATATGATCCTCTTCAGAGCATCACCAATTTTATTGAGAGCGCTGCGGTATAGGGATGTGACTTATTTCAAAGTAGTTGTTTCAAATTGAGATTCGAAAATGTGATGCAATTTGATTTGGGGGTTCTGTGTAAAGTTATGGCGCAGTAGCATCATCCGACCCTTCCATCCCAAACAGGATTGCACAAACTCGTTGCTCTGTGTTTTCATGCTTTGTGCTTTGCGGCGGTGACACAGGGATGCTTTGCCTATTGTAGGCTACTGCGTATCTGTAGAATACATACTGTAATGTCTTAAATTTAACTTATGTATTCTTTTTTACATTATCTATGTATTTTCCCCTAGAAGCCCACTTTTTGTATATATTTTTTTCTCTCTGTGCACTGCAGGTTGTCACTGTCCAGAATGTGAGGAGCTTGAGAAAATCAACGACTGTTGGACTGTCCTACTTTGCCTCCACCCCCACAGACGAGAGGTTGACTGAAGAGACCAACACTGGGCCTCAGTTAGGTTTCGAGCTGTCTAGCTTGTTTTTGCTGCTTGAAGGAGCATGTTGCCAACGCTGTCCCTCTGCTCCATCATTTGGTTAAACCGGGGTATCAAGCTGAGGAAAGTGCTCCACTGCGCCAACACCGGCCAGCTCTAAGACAGGAGCACCCTACCTACCTTGCTGTATAGACTCGGCCATTTCAGCAATGCTTCTAAGCTTCAGTTGATAGTTCTTTGGCCCTAAACGACCACTACTCCAAGCAAAATCATCATCATTATCATCATCGTTTCCTGGTTGCCGTAGCATTGTGCCGATTTTCGCATCCTCTCGGCGTCTTCGGCAGCTTTTATCGGTTTCTTAAAATGGCGGTCGATGGTTTCCAGTATCGTGCCCTCTACATCTACACCAAGGACTTGGAGGAGGACATTGACCTGCAGCCCGGGGACATTCTGACCGTCAGCAAGGCCTCCCTGGGCTTCAAGGAGTGGGATGAGGAGCATCCCGAGCTCCTGGGCTGGCTGCTGGGCTTCAACGAACGCACTAAGCAGAGGGGGGACTTCCCGGGGACATATGTCCAGTTTGTGGGCCCTGTGAGGATGGCACCGCCGCCCAGTCAGCCTCGCTCCCAAAGACCCCTCCCAGCAGCCCCGGGGCCTGAGCCACAACAAGGTAAAGCCCGAAGCCAACATATTTTACTGGATTTTTCATATTCTGTTTTATTGATTCATTGTTTCTTCAGAGATATGTGACCAGCATTTTTAGTTTGTATTAATATTTTCTTTCCTAAAATATATTTTTGAGATGTTGATTGACACTCCGATGAGGTTGCCCTTCAACGTCATGGAGAGTTATGCATTCCTCTCGAAGTTGTTTCAAAAAACACTGCTGGAGATTGTAAGGGAACATAAATCATTGAATGCAAAAACCCATATTTGTGAGACAATGTTAATATTTTTTACTAATGATATTTGTCTGGAAGGAAGTGTTGGTTTGCCCTGCTCTTAGCTTATTGTTTTGGGAGTTGTCGAAAGCTTTCACATATTACTCTGACCGCACACTGACCCTTCTAATCTACCCTAAAGAGCTGTCATAGGCCTTTCCCTCATTCCAAACACAACTAACAAATTCTCATTTGAACCTAATCCAGTTACTGACCTGACTCTCTTGGTCAAGTTTTCTTCAGACTGTCTTGTATATTTTGCCTTGACCCTCCATTCAACTCTCCTGCGAAGGACAGGATTGAGTTGCAGTCAACCGTGTTGTGACCCAGAGCCCATTACTGACTTTATTTGGATAGTATGATGTCGATGTTTAATAATGGTCAACATTTTTCAACTAACTATATCCACCAACCCTAACTCTATGGTGCTACGCAAACTTTTTATATACCCATTACACTGATTTGACTAAACTTCCTATACACATATGAGAGGTTATTAAGTAATTTAGGAACTCAGTTTGCATTTCTAACTGGCTGCTCCTGAGTAGAGGAATGTTCCAGTTTAATTTATTATGAATAAGCCAAATTGTCAGGGAACATAATATCACATTGTTTCGCCAAGAGAAAAACTCTCCGGCCATTTAATCTCTGAACTA
This sequence comes from Oncorhynchus masou masou, assembly GCF_036934945.1. Lineage (NCBI taxonomy): Eukaryota > Metazoa > Chordata > Actinopteri > Salmoniformes > Salmonidae > Oncorhynchus > Oncorhynchus masou. The sequence goes on along the minus strand of NC_088214.1, from coordinate 38,364,709 downwards.
CTATATTACTGCGTAAATATATGGATGATTTAATATAAATTCATGAAGTATTTTTACTGAGGTGCTGGCCAACTCAAATATACCCTTGGCTTTGGCCCTTGCTCGGCAAGGCCAACTTATGCATTTACTAGTTCTTCTCCACTCCTAGTTTTCTCTCTCACTCCCTCGCATTCATTCTTTATTAGGAATGCCAGCAGTTCATTGGGCCAAAATGAATAAGAAAAATGATATCTGGCCAATTATGTGATTTGTGTCTGGATGAAAATACACATTCCTTCTCTGTCAAAAGTAATATTCCCCAAAGCTCCCTTCTGCCCTTTAGTGAAAGATGCGCTTAGCACCATCTCCCAACACATAATGAACTTTGAATTGCCTGTAGTTTTGGCGATTAGGTTTTCATCACTTAGGCTGTACAGTGACTCATTGTAATTCATGTTCACTCATTTGGTAAGCATGCCAGTGCAGGCCTATTTAGCCCGAGTACAGGCCTGTTGCAAACTCATCTCTTGCATGACATTTTAACTGGAATTCTGCAGGCGTTTTATTATGCTACCTGGAATGAACATGATGAATGTTTTTACCTGGAAAGAAGCAATGGTAGAGCTTGAGGATAAGCTGGAGTGAACGTTAGTGAGGGGTCGGGGGGATATAATTTTGGATGTATTATATTGATACTTTGACTCCAAGTATCGATTTGTTATATGTACAGTACCAGTCAAATGTTTGGACACCTACTCATTCAAGGTTTTTTCTTTATTTTGTCTATGGTCTACATTGTAGAAAAATAGTGAAGGCATCACAACTATGAAATAACACACAAGGAATCATTTAGCAACCAAAAAAAGTATTAAACAAATCAAAATTTATATTTGAGATTGTTCAAAGTTGCTACCCTTTGCCTTGATGACAGTTTGTACACTTGGCATTCTCTCATCCAGCTTAATCTGGAATGCTTTTCCAACTGTCTTGAAGGATTTCCCACATATGCTGAGCACTTGTTGGCTGCTTTTCCTTCACTCTGCGGTCCAACTCATCCCAAACCATCTCAATTGGGTTGAGGTCAGGTGTTTGTGGAGGCCTGGTCATTGTTATTCGATTCAAGCATTCTCGAAAATCGATTTTCAGGAAAGCGACTTGACGATTCTGCTTTAATTTTAACTCCATCACTCTCCTTCTTGGTCAAATAGCCCTTACACAGCCTGGAGGTGTGTTGGGTCATTGTCCTGTTGAAAAACAAATTATTGTCCCACTAAGCTCAAACCAGATGGGGTGGCGTACCACAGCATTCTGCTTGTTAAGTGTGCCTTGAATTGTAAATACATCAGACAGTGTCACCAGCAAAGCTCCATCACACCTCCATGCTTCATGGTGGGTACCACACATGCAGAGATCATCCATTCACCTACTCTGTCACAAAGACATGGCGTTGTAGCCAAAAATCTCAAATATGGACTCATCAGACCAAAGGACAGATTTCCACCGGTCTAATGTCCGTTGCTCGTGTTTCTTGGCCCAAGCAAGTCTCTTTTTCTTATTGGTGTCTTTTAGTAGTGGTATCTTTGCAGCAATTTGACCACAAAGGCCTGATTCACGCAGTCTCCTCTGAACAGTTGATGTCTGTTACTTGAACTCTGTGAAGCATTTATTTGGGCTGCAATTTCTGAGGCTGGTAAATCTAATGAACATCCTCGGCAGCAGAGGTAACTCTGGGTCTTCCTTTCCTGTGGCGGCCCTCATGAGAGCCAGTTTCATCAGAGTGCTTGATGGTTTTTGCGACTGCACTTGAAACCTTCAAAGATCTTAATGTGCCTATGCCCACCCATGGCTGTGCCAGTCATGTAAAATCCATAGATTAGGGCCTAATTTCTTTATTTCAATTGACTGATTTCCTTATATGAACTGTAACTCAGTAAAATTGTTGCGTTTTTATATTTATGTTCAGTACATACATACATACATACATACATAATAATAGTAATACTTTTTTTCTTCAAAGTTAGGGGTCAAAATTGTCACTTTCTCAAACGCTTTATTAGATTGTTTCTTAACAATGTGTTCTCCAATTCAAACCACAGGTTTTAAATTAGTTTCAAGTCCGGAGACTGCGATCGCTGTATCAAAATGTTAGATTTGTGGTCAATTGAACCATTTCTTTGGTTTTTGATGTGTGCATTGCCTTGCTGAAAGATCAGCCAGGTTTCAGCCTCCTGGCAGAGGCAACCAAGTTTTCTGGCCAAAATGTAAAAGTACGCTTAACGGCATTGTCACCTGGATTGAAACTGGTGCTATGGTCAGATGACATGAAATTAGAGCTCTAATGCCACACACCCCATTGGTGTGTTTGGTGTTGGGGAAAAAACAGGCTTTATGCAGAAAAAGTACCTCGTACTTACTGGTGGTGGATCTTCTGTTATTGGGCTATTTTGATTCCACTGGGTCCCCCGGGGCCTTGTTAAAGCCAGCGGCATCATGAACTTCACCAAGTACCTAGACATTTTAGCCAGAAACCTGGTTGCTTCTGCCAGGAGTATGAAACTTGGCTGCACATATTGGAAACAACAGGGGTGGGAATAATGCACAAATATTTTTTTTTTGTGTTACTCGTTTAAACTAAATATAAACTCAGCAAAAAAAGAAACGTCTTCCCACGTCAACAGCGTTTCTTTTCATCAAACTTGTGTAAATATTTGTATGAGCATAAGAATCAACAAATGAGACATAAACTGAACAAGTTCCGCAGACATGTGACTAACAGAAATTGAATAATGTCTCCCTAAACAAAGGGGGAGGGGGGGGTCAAAAACTAAAGTAACAGTCAGTATCTGGTGTGGCCACCAGCTGCATTTAGTACTGCAGTGCATCTCCTCCTCATGGACTGCACCAGATTTGCCAGTTCTTGCTGTGAGATGTTACCCCACTCTTCCACCGAGGCACCTGCAATTTCCCAGATATTTCTGGGGGAATGGCCCTAGCCCTCACCCTCCAATCCAACAGGTCCCAGATGTGCTCAATGGGATTGAGATCCGGGCTCTTCGCTGGCCATGGCAGAACACTGACATTCCTGTCTTGCAGGAAATCACACAGAACGAGCAGTATGGCTGGTGACATTGTAATGCTGGAGAGTCATGTCAGGATGAGCCTGCAGGAAGGGTACCACATGAGGGAGGAGGATGTCTTTCCTGTAACGCACAGCGTTGAGATTGCCTGCAATGACGACAAGCTCAGTCCGATGATGCTGTGACACACCGCCCCAGACCATGAAGGACACTCCACCGCCAAGTCGATCCCGCTCCAGAGTACAGGCCTTAGTGTAACGCTCATTCCTTCGACGATAAATGCAAATCCGACCTTCACCCCAGGTGAGACAACTGCGACTCGTCAGTGAGGAGCACTTTTTGCCAGTCCTGTCTGGTCCAGCGATGGTGGGTTTGTGCCCATAGTTTACGTTGTTACCGGTGACGTCTGGTAAGGACCTGCCTTACAACAGGCCTACAAGCCCTCAGTCCAGCCTCTCTCAGCCTATTGTGGACAGTCTGAGCACTGGAGGGATTGTGCGTTCCTGGTGTTACTCAAGCAGTTGTTGTTGCCATCCTGTACCTGTTCCGCAGTTGTGATGTTCGGATGTACCAATCCTGTGCAAGTGTTGTTACACGTGGTCTGCCACTGCGAGGATGATCAGCTGTCCATTCTGTCTCCCTGTAGCGCTGTCTTAGGCATCTCACAGTATGGACATTGTAATCTATTGCCCTGGCCACATCTGCAGTCCTCATGCCTCCTTGCAGCATGCCTAAGGCATGTTCACGCAGGTGAACAGGGACCCTGGGCATTTTTCTTTTGGTGTTTTTCAGAGTGAGTAGAAAGGCCTCTTTAGTGTCTTAAGTTTTCAGGACTGTGACCTTAATTGCCTACCGTCTGTAAGCAGTTAGTCTTAATGACCGTTCCACAGGTGCATGTTCATTAATTGTTTATGGTTCATTGAACAAGCATGGGAAACAGTATTAAAACCCTTTATAATGAATATCTGTGAAGGTATTTGTATTTTTTTACAAATTATCTTTGAAAGATGGTCCAGAAAAAGGGACGTTTCTTTTTTTTGCTGAGTTTATAATTGTATAATATAATTAGCCTGTTTTTTTTGGGGGGGGGGTCATAGTATATACAGTGGGGCAAAAAAGTATTTAGTCAGCCACCAATTGCAAGTTCTCCCACTTAAAAAGATGAGAGTCCTGTAATTTTCATCATAGGTACACTTCAACTATGACAGACAAAATGAAATTCTTTTTTTCTCTCCAGAAAATCACATTTGTAGGATTTTTAATGAATTTATTTGCAAATTATGGTGGAAAATAAGTACTTGGTCAATAACAAAAGTTTCTCAATACTTTGTTATATACCCTCTGTTGGCAATGACAGAGGTGTCCAATTTGTAAGTCGCTCTGGATAAGAGCGTCTGCTAAATGACTTAAATGTAAATGTAATGTAATCTGTCAAATGTTTTCTGTAAGTCTTCATGAGGTTTTCACACACTGTTGCTGGTATTTTGGCCCATTCCTCCATGCAGATCTCCTCTCGAGCAGTGATGTTTTGGGGCTGTTGCTGGGCAACATGGACTTTCAATTCCCTCCAAATATTTTCTATGGGGTTGAGATCTGGAGACTGGCTAGGCCACTCCAGGACCTTGAAATGCTTCTTACGAAGCCACTCCTTCATTGCCCGGGCGGTGTGTTTGGGATCATTGTCATGCTGAAAGACCCAGCCACGTTTCATCTTCAATGCCCTTGCTGATGGAAGGAGGTTCACTCAAAATCTCACGATACATGGCACCATTCATTCTTTCCTTTACACGGATCAGTCGTCCTGGTCCCTTTGCAGAAAAACAGTCCCAAACCATGATGTTTCCACCCCCATGCTTCACAGTAAGTATGGTGTTCTTTGGCTGCAACTCAGCATTCTTTGTCCTCCAAACACGACGAGTTTTACCAAAAAGTTATATTTTGGTTTCATCTGACCATATGACATTCTCCCAATCTTCTTCTTCTGGATCATCCAAATGCTCTCTAGCAAACTTCAGACGGGCCTGGACATGTACTGGCTTAAGCAGGGGGACACGTCTGGCACTGCAGGATTTGAGTCCCTGGCGGCGTAGTGTGTTACTGATGGTAGTAGGCTTTGTTACTTTGGTCCCAGCTCTCTGCAGGTCATTCACTAGGTCCCCCCGTGTGGTTCTGGGATTTTTGCTCACCGTTCTTGTGATCTCACGGTTTGAGATCTTGCGTGGAGCTCCAGATCGAGGGAGATTATCAGTGGTCTTGTATGTCTTCCATTTCCTAATACTTGCTCCCACTGTTGCTTTCTTCAAACCAAGCTGCTTACCTATTGCAGATTCAGTCTTTCCAGCCTGGTGCAGGTCTCCAATTTGGTTTCTGGTGTCCTTTGACAGCTCTTTGGTCTTGGCCATAGTGGAGTTTGTAGTGTGACTGTTTGAGGTTGTGGACAGGTGTCTTTTTATACTAATAACCAGTTCAAACAGGTGCCATTAATACAGGTAACGAGTGGAGAACAGAGGAGCCTCTTAAAAAGTAGTTACAGGTCTGTGAGAGCCAGAAATCTTGCTTGTTTGTAGGTGACCAAATACTTATTTTCCACCATAATTTGCAAATAAATTCATTAAATCCTACAGTGTGATTTTCTGGATTTTTTTTTCCCCCTCATTTTGTTTGTCATAGTTGAAGTGTACCTATGATGAAAATTACAGGCCTCATCTTTTTAAGTGGGAGAACTTGCACAATTGGTGGCTGACCAAATACTTTTTTGCCCCACTGTCGCTCAGTGTTTGTATTTTATACTGTTTTTTTGTTGCTCATCTTTATCAAGGGAGTCAATCATTTTGGATACTTTTTTTGTTGTTGTTGTTGCTAGGTGGTGGTTAGCTAGGGCTAGTCAGCTGTTATTGTGCCATAAATCCTGTATTTTTTTCATCCTTAAGCTTATTCTTCATCTTTTTCTAAATACTGAGCTAACATGTTTTCAGCACTTATTTCCATGACTGATCAAAACTAATTTTTTCGTGTGCTCTCATCTCTCTACAGCAGACCCGCAATACCAAGCAAAAAGGCAGTAACTTCTCATTTGGTTGAGTCATTTTTGTTACATTAAATACATGCTTAATCATGTGGACAAGTATCCTGCCTCTATTGTGTTTTGAAGAAAATGGGGGTCATGTTAGAAGTAACTGCATAAAGTTACTGAGAAACCAAGGTAAATAAAACCCACTTCTCAGTTCCACGCTATGAGCAGTTACTGCCTTTTTGCTTGGCAGGGCAGCATAGTGAGCCAGATGTTTGGAACATCAAATTGCAATAAAATCGCAGTATCAAATCACATTGAATGTAGAATCGTGGGAATTGCAATACATAAGTATCCCGACAATATCGCACTGTGAGATCCCTGGCACTTCCCAATCCTTGTAAACGTATAGGCCTAGGCCAGACTGGGTTGTCGGGAGAGGTCCTCCTCAGAGTTGATGATCGGTGAGAGAAACCAGTTGGACCGCAGAGATTTCTCTGATTTGGGTAGAGCTGGGGAAACATGCCAACAGAGACAGTGGAGCCAGAAGAGAGGGAGTGTGGCTTGGCACAGCACCAACAATGCATTGTAGATTAGGAATGGGTAGGTTCACATTTTTACAGATATAATCTTTATCTTCCTCAAGAAATGGAGGCCCTAGTTGTTGTGTGAATAGATTGACCGAGTGTAGCCTACTCGTTGTGTACACTTTTTTTCTTCTCATGTGTACAGGGCCTTGAGAAAGTATTCATACCCCTTGACTTCCCACATGTTTACAAATTTAATTTAAAAGTGAAAAGCTGAAATGTCTTGTGTCTGAGTATTAAACACTTTTCTTATGGCAAGCCTAAATAAAATGTGCTTAAAACAAGTCATAGGTTACATTGACTCACTGTGTGCAATAGTGTTTAAAATCATTTTTAAATGACTACCCCGTGTGTGTACACACACACACTACTGCTCAAAAGTTTGGGGTCACCTAGAAATGTCCTTGTTTTAGAAAGAAAAGCAACAAAAAAGTAAAAAAAAATAACATCAAATTGATCAGAAATACAGTGTACAATGTAGACATTGTTAATGTTATTGACTATTGTGGCTGGAAACGGCAGATTTTTAATTGAATATCTACATAGGCGTACAGAGGCCCATTTTCAGCAACCATCACTCCTGTGTTCCAATAGCATGTTGTGTTAGCTAATCCAAGTTTATCATTTAAAAGGCTAATTGATCATTTGTAAACCCTTTTTTAGCACAGCTGAAAACTGTTGTACTAATTAAAGAAGCAATACAACTGGCCTTTAGACTAGTTGAGTATCTGGAACATCAGCATTTGTGGGTTTGATCTACAGTCTCAACATGGCCAGAAACAAAAATCTTTCTTATGCAACTCGTCAGTCTATTCTTGCTCTGAGAAATGAAGGCTATTCCATGTGGGAAATTGCCAAGAAACTGAAGATCTCGTACTACTCTCACAGAACAGCACAAGCTGGCTCTAACCAGAATGGAAAGAGTGGGAGGCCCTGGTGCACAACTGAGCAAGAGGTGAAGTACTTTAGTGTCTAGTTTGAGAAACAGAGGCCTCTCAAGTCCTCAACTGGCAGCTTCATTAAATAGTATCGACAAAACACCAGTCTCAACATAAATTGTGAAGAGGGGACTCTGGGATGTTGGCCTTCTAGACAGCTCCTCTGTCCAGTGTCTGTGTTCTTTTGCCCATCTTAATCTTTTCTTTTCATTGGCCAGTCTGAGATATGGCTTTTTCTTTGCAACTCAGCCTAGAAGGCCAGCATCCCGGAGTCGCCTCTTCACTGTTGACATTGAGACTGGTGTTTTGCGGGAACTATTTAATGAAGTTAATTTCATCATATTTCATATGTCCCAAGTTTCAACTATGTCGGTCCGTGGCCGCCTCTATCGTGAGTCATCTTCCTCGGTGCGCACTGTCTTCCGTCATGTCCAGTTTTGTCTTAACATTTCACGTAAACCCCGTTTCTTGTCTGCGTCAAAGTATCGGTCCTTGTACCTAGCATCGAGCATGGCTGCGACACAGTAAAGAGGCTCAGAGAGAATGTCACCCAGCCTCTAGAGTACTTTTGCAAGTTTTAACCCCACGGTCTGTGTTGGCAGTTTTGTTGAACAGGTGTTCCAATGCCATGACCGAGTGTATTACGTCTGCTGCAGACGCAGTTGATGAGCTTATTTCTCCAGTCAGTTGTTCGAATGGAGCTAGGAGTGTGTTCATGTTTCAAACATGTTCTCAAATGCCATTGAAATGGCAGCAGCGGTATGTGGAACCAGCACATTCTTGAGCATGCAGTACTGCTTTCCTCAGTACAAAATCCTTGTCGACCCACTGTGCTGTCAGACTCGGCATGCTTATGACATCGCTGATCCAAATGTCAGTCGTGACGCTAACAGCAGTGACGCCCATAGCAAGTAGCTTATGGATGTGCGTTTCAACAATACTGTAACTCTGGTAGGGCAACAACTGACAAATAGTGCCTACTTGGTAGTGTGTACAGGGGTTCCAGGTGCTCGACCAGTCTGCGAAAGCCAACATCATCCATGACAGAGAAATGTTTGTCAAGGGCAATGCAATTATCTTGGTGTTAATGTTCGCCTTTTGAGTTGTCGTCTCGCTGAAATGTTCTTACTCTTTCAAAGGACTACTTGACTTGAACTTGTTTAGTTGTTGGAAGTGTGCACTTAGTTTTCTGCTTTTTGTTCTAAGTAGTCGCTGAACGTCTGGGTGTGATGCACTTTCAAATGAGTAAATAGGTTTGTGGTATTGAAAGGTTTCACTTTCTCCCCTCGGGAAATAATGGCAGTACAAACGTTGCATATGGCCTTTCTGTTATCTTCCTTTTGAAACTTCAAAATAGATTCACACAGCAGACATTGTGGGCGACGTTAGGAATACCCTGTTGCACGTGTAGCGCTGTATTCTTATTTTGTTGTATTACTTAATCTACCTACGTTATACAGGTATGCACATCGGTCGTTAAACTATACATAGAGCCAATGCCGATGTTAGCATTTTTAGCAAATATCGGCTGATTCCGATATTGTGCATCCCTAATTCAGACCTTTTACTCAGTACTTTGTGGAAGCAACTTTGGCAGCGATTACAGCCACTAGTCTTCCTGGGTACGACGCTTCAAGCGTGGCACACCTGTATTTGGGTAGTTTCTTCCATTCTTTTCTGCAGACCATCTCAAGCTCTGTCAGGTTGGATGGGGAGCATTGCTGCACAGCTATTTTCAAGTCTCTCCAGAGATGTTCAAGTCCAGGCTCTGGCTTGGCCACTCAAGGAGATTCAGAGACTTGTCCCAAAGTCACTCCTGCATTGTCTTGGCTATGTGCTTAGGGTTGTCCTGTTGGAAGGTGAACCTTTGCCCCAGTCTGAGGTCCTGCGCGCTCTGGAGCAGGTTTGAATTAAGGATCTCTCAGTACTTTGCTCCATTCATCTTTCCCTCGATCCTTACTAGTCTCCCGGTTCCTGCCGCTGAAAAACATCCCCACCGCATGATGCTGCCACCAAGCTTCTTCGTAGGGATGGTGCCAGGTTTCCTCCAGACATAACGCTTGGCATTCAAGCCAAAGAGTTAAATCTTGGTTTCATCAGACCAGAGAATCTTGTTTAGAGTCCTTTAGGTGCCCTTTGGCAAACTCCAAAAGGACTGCCATGTGCCTTTTACTGAGTGGCTTCCATCTGGCCACTCTACCATAAGGCCTGATTGGTGGAGTGCTGCAGAGACCGTTGTCTTTCTGGAAGGTTTGCCCATCTCCACAGAGGTACTCTGGAGCTCTCGGAGTGACCATCGGGTTCTTGGTCACTTCCCTGACCAAGGTCCTTTTCCCCTGATATCTCAGTTTGGCCGGGCATTTCTAGGAAGATTCTTGGTGGTTCCAAACTTCTTCCATTTAAGAATGATGGAGGCCACGGGGACCTTGAATGCTGTAGCATTATTTTGGTACCCTTCCCCAGATCTGTACCTCGACACAATTCTGTCCCAGAGCAATACTGACAATTCCTTTGACCTCATGGCTTGGTTTTTGCTCTGACATGCACTGTCAACTGTGGGACATTCTATAGACAGGTGTGTTATTTTCCAAATCATGTCCAATCAATTGAATTTACCAGGTGGACTCCAAGTTGTAGAAACATCTCAAGGATGTTCAATGGAAACAGGATGCACCTGAGCTCATTTTCGGTTCTCCTAGCAAATGGTCTGAATACTTATGTAAATAAGGTATTTCTAAAAAACTGTTTTTGTGTTGTCATTATGGAGTATTGTGTGTAGATGTGGGAAATGTTTTATTTAATCCATTTTAGAATAAGGCTGTAATGTAACACAATTTGGAAAAAGAGAAGGGGTCTGAATACTTTCTGAATGCACTGTAAACTCAGAGACAAATTCACCTTTTTTATAACCAAAAACACATGCTTATACATGGAGTTGCTTATCAAGATGACGTTGAATGTTCTTCAATGACTAGTTACAGTTTTGACTTAAATAATCTTGAAAATCTATAGCAAGACTTAAATGGCTGTCTAGAAATGATCAACAACCAATTTGACAGATTTTGAAGAATTGTAAAAAATAATAATGTGCAAATGTTGTACAATCCAGGTGTGGAAAGCTCTTATTGATTTACCCAGAAAGACTCACAGCTGAAATCACAGCCAAAGGTGATTCTAACATGTATTGCCTCAGTGGTGTGAATACTTATATAAATAGATATTTATGTATTTAATTTTCAGTACATTTGCAAACATTTCCAAAAATCATATTTTCACTTTCTGATTATGGGGTATTTTGTGTAGATGGGTGAGAATCAATTTTGAAATCAGGCTGTAACACAAACATGTGGATTAAGTCAAGGGGTACGTATACGTTTTTGAAGGCACTGTACCTTTTCTTTTAGATAATAGTCAGCATTTAGCCATGATTTAATGTTTAGTTGCATTGTTAAAAAAACAACCTTTTTATCTGATGGGCTTATTTTGTGTGGGCTGAATTCTTCATGCATTTCAAGATGACTTGGTTTTTTTATTTGTATTATAGAATGCACAGTCTAGGCATATGTTACGAGTACACTCTAGTTTCTTCCTCACCTTTCACAGGGAAACGTAACTTTTAATAAAATAGCCAATTGAAAGAATCCCTTGACTCAATGCTTTTCAAATTCGCTCAACTTTGGTCCTAACTGTTTTAAGAAACAAGTATCCCTAGGCCTTTTCTTTGCAGATAGTTTTTACAGATACGTCCATTCACATAAATGTGTGTTATTTGCCAGAGAAACACAGGCACTTTGGGAATTACATCAGATTTGAAATCAAAATCAGACTGAAGGCCCCACTGTTGTCCTTTTTTTTCAACATTTTTTTTACATTTTTTAAAATGAATCGTTTCTCGTGTTGCAAAAATAATTCTGCGAACGAGGATGGTTTTCTCCTCCTTCCTCTCCCTGGCCTCACTTTTTTTACTGCCTGCTGAAGTGAACCATGGCTTGGCATTTTTGCAAACTCCTCCTCAACGCCCTGGTTCACATACACGTCTGATACTGTCTCCAGGCAGCTATAAACTATCCACCCGCCCCAGTTCTCAGAAAGGAGAGTCCTTTCTCTACTCTGCTCCATTTTCCTTACCAGGAACCCGCTTTCAAATAACCCAACGAAGGGAAGGGGATGCTATGCCAATCCAGTCCTAGGCAGCAGATGTAGGGACCAGCTGGAACTGTGCTCACTTTTATTTGCAGGCTTTATATTGCTTTGTGAATATACACTGAACAAAATATAAACGCAACGTAACGTGTTGGTCACATGTTTCATGAGCTGAAAGAAAAGATCCCCGAAATGTTCCTTACACACAAAAAGCTTATTTCTCTCAAATGTTTTGCACAAATTTGTTTACATTCCTGTTAGTCAGCGTTTTCTCTTTTGCCAAGATAATCCATCCACCTGATAATGTGGCATATCAAGAAGTTGACTAACAGTATGATCATTACACAGGTGCACCTTGTCCTGGAGACTAAAAGGCCACTCAAATTTTTTTATTTTATTTTTTTAAACAGTACAATGGCCACAGATGTCTCAAGTTGAGGGAGCGTGCAACTGGCAGGAATGTCCACCAGAGCTGTTGCCAGGGAATTGACTGTTCATTTCTCTACCATAAGCCTCCTCCAACGTCGTTTTAGAGAATTTGTCAGTACGTCCAACTGGCCTCAACCACCTGGATTGTGCAACATTTGCCCAGTATTATTTTCAAAATTATTCAAGCTCTGTCAATTTGGTTGTTGCTAGAAAACCATTTTCATGTCTTGACATATATAGTTTTTACTTAAATCCGCTTGAAAGTTCTGTCACTCAGAAACATTCACTGTCTTCTTGGTAAGCAACTCAAGTGTATATTTGGCCTTGTTTTAGGTTATGGTCCTGGTGAATTTGTCTCCCAGTGTCAGTTTGAAAGCAGACCTGAACCAGGTTTTCCTCTAGGATTTTTTTTTCTATGCTTAGCTCTATTCCATTTATTTTTATCCCAAAAAACTTCCAATCCTTGCAGGTGACAAACATACCCATAACATGATGCAGACACCACTATGCTTGAAAATATCAAGGGTGGTACTCTAACATTTGCCCCAAACAGAACGCTTTGTATTCAGGACAAAGTTTATTTCTTTGCCACATTTTTTGCGGCATTACTTTAATGCTTTATTGCAAACAGGATGCATTGGAATATTTTTATTTTATTGTGGAGTAACTCCAATGTTGTTGATCCATCCTCAGTTTTCTTCTGTCACAGCCATTAAACTCTGTTTTAAAGTCACCATTATGTCATCATTGAGCGGCTTCATTACACACCAGCAGCTGAATTATGAAGGATGCCTGTAGTATCTTAGCAGACCAAAGTAAAATTAAAAACCTCATCACACTCAAAGGGATATTCAATGTTTGACTTTAAATTTGACCCATATAGGCTCGCCATAACAAAAGGGGTTGAATACTTATTTACTGAAGACATTTCAGCTTTTTCATTTCTAATGCATTTGTAAACATTTCTAAAAAAAAAAACAAAAAAAACAATTCCACTTTGACGTTGTCACACAATAATTGAATTCATTATAAATTCAGGCTGTAACACAACGAAATGTGTCAAGGGGAAAGAAACCTAGTCAGTTGAATGCATTCAACTGACTTGTCTTCTGCATTTAACCCAACAGCTCTGAATCAGAGAGGTGCGGGGGGCTGCCATAATCGACATCCACGTCTTTGGCGCCCGGGGGGCACTGGGTTAACTGCCTTGTTCAGGGGCAGAATGAGAAATTTTAACCTTGTCAGATCGGGGATTCGATCCAGCAACCGTTTGGTTACTAGTCCAATGCTCTAACCACTAGGCTACCTTCCGCTGGCACTGCATGTTGGTGTTCTAGCTAGGTAATAAAAGTCAAATATTTTATTTATTTAACTAGGCAAGTCTGTTAACAAATTCTTATTTACAATGACGGCATACCCCGGCCAAACCCGGACGACACTGGGCCAATTGTGCGCAGCCTTATGGAACTCCCTATCACAGCCGGATGTGATTCTTTATTTGAACCAGGGACTGTAGTGATGCCTCTTGCACCAAGATGCAGTGCTTGAGACCCCTGCGCCACTCGGGAGCCCAAAAGGTTGCCGTCACTCCTAGTGTACAGACTAAGTCCTGTCCCGACGACAGTGGCCCAGACAAATAAAGATAATTTGTATGGTAAACTGAAAGACTCAATACTGCTCTGGCCAAGAGAATGGGGGTCTAGGCCAAGGTAATACATTGCTGTCACAATGACAGCGGTTCATACAAGGCATATTTCATGGCTCTACCGATATAGTGTTCTATCTAGAGCAGGGATGGGGGGGCCACAAAAAAACAGAACTTATGAGGGGCCATGGTGATCAATGGGCCCCACCCTGGTCTGCTAGACTAATTTAGCAATTTTTTAAATGTTTAGCTGACATGGGCTTATTGAGTGACTACTGATGCACAACCAAATTTCTAAATTGCACCTTGTGTATTCATTAATCTAACTCTCAACAGTAAGTAGGCCCCGACTTGAGTCCCTAAAAAAATAGAGTAATAAAAAATATATTTTTGTCAAAGGTTTAACCTGACTAATGCAATCTTAAAGCTGGAATCCTTATTGACGAAACGGCCAAGTCTGTTTGGCATATTACAACAACAAAGAAGTTACTGCAAACCAGCACACACGATTAGAGCACAATATGTACTGAAATTGTTTGATCATGCTGCACGACAGCTGTCAGATAAGCCCCAGAAAAATGAACGGTGTTGGGGGCGGCCAGTGGTATTGTTTTCCCCTACTTCGTATTCCATCTTTTTAAGAATTTAATCTCCATTTCTCTGCATGAAATATCCTCGGCTGAATGGCTCTAAAGCCCTCATGAGTAAAGAGAGGGACACAGAAAGGGAGGGAATGAATGTGGGAGAACTAGCCATGTCTTACATAACCAGACTGATGGAGAGGATAGCGCAAATATTTTTTGCTTCAAGTAGCAAGGCCTTATCCAATCTGCGTCGGCCGTGCCACAAACCACTGTGAGAAGATGGTAAGCAAATGCAACATTTTTACACTTGATAATCTCGTAGTTAAGTGAACATGGCTGAATGTCAATATGATTTTTATTCGGTGTAGAAGTCTAGAAATAGGCGCTAGCCGGAGAGGCTCGGCTGGTGAGCCTGTGAACAGACCTTTTAAACTTCTACACAGCCTACCGATTCCAGTGTGAATAAAGCTGTTGGCAGTCTGCGTGCCTGCCAGCACGCAGATGATGAGTTGGTGCTCTCAACAAAATCTCAAAGATAAACAGCTGTGGCCCTGGAGTTTATCAAAAACATTTTTTTTTATATAAATATGCACGAAAACCCAAACAACTCCAAGTGTGAGGGAGAGTTGGAAGAGAGGTATCATTCTGGAGGAGTATATGGTGATTCCTCACGAAACTAAACCAAAAATATTAAATGTAATCCATAGAAAGTCATTTGGAAGAAACTGTATACAGTGCCTTCAGATGGTGTTCACGCCCCTTGACTTTATCCACATTTTGTTGTTACAAAGTGGGATTCAAATGGATTTCATTTTCTGTCAACGGGCTAAACAAAATACCATTTTAATCTCAGTGGAAGAAAAATTATAACAAAACCCCCCACATTTAAACCAAAATATAAATACAACATGAAAAGTGGTCCTATGTTTCATGAGCTGAAATGGGGGGGGAAATCCCAGAAATGTTTCATATGCACAAAAAGAGTTTCTCTCAAATTTTGTGCACAAACATATTTACATCCCTGTTAGTGAGCATTTCTCCTTTGCCAAGATAATCCATCCACCTGACAGGTGTGGCATATCAAGAAGCTGATTAAACAGAATAATCATTACACAGGTGCACCTTGTTCTGGGAACAATAAAAGGCCAGGTGTCTGACAACTGCACAACATAATGCCACAGATGTCTCAAGTTTTGAGGGTGCATGCAATTGTCATGCTAATTATTTGCAGGAATGTCCACCAGAGCTGTTTCCAGAGAATTGAATGTTCACTTCTCTACCATAAGCTGCCTCCAATGTCGTTTTAGAGAATTTGGCATTACATCCAACCGGACTCACAACCTCAAATTTCAATTGACTGATTTGACTTATATGAACTGTAACTCAGTAAAATCTTTGAAATTGTTGCATGTTGCGTTTTTTTATATTTTTTGTGTTAAATTAATGAATACCCATAGTAACATACTGTGTACTACATAATGAGTGTACAGTATGTACTGCATATTATTAGTTTATTTTAGTATACTGTAAACGAACGGTATCCTTTCAGTTGTGCATACTAACGCCATGCCTGTCTACCGGAAGTTGATGCTGTTGCTATGCAACCTCTCGCTAGCTTGTTAGCATAACAAATTAATGTAAACTCACTCACTTTTGTACATCACCTTGGTCCGTACAATTGACCTTATTTGATCAAAATCAATGACATGAGCGCCACGCTGCCAGTTTCTGCATAATTCAACAAGGCTCCGTCTGGTCTTTTTTAAAACTGACTGGTGGGGAAGCGAAACTAATGCGTGATAGTGAGAAGGACAGATATTGTGTGGGAAACCAACTTATTTTTGTCACTCGGATCTATCCAACTTATCACCTTATCGCCTCTAAAATGTAAAAACACTATAAAGAGTTTATATAACGTGTCATTACATACCTATTTGAAGGTTTGTGCCGAATTTGAATTGGGTTTTTAGTGCGGTGCTAAAGTGATCTTCAGAAGTAAACAGCGGCTTTGAGAGTCATGATGCTTGCAGTGATGACTCAAAAAAATGACTAGGTATCCCCCCCCTTACCCCCCGTCACTGTCCATTTCTTGTTTTTAAACGATGAGAGAAGTGCTACACCTAGTGGAGAGAGATTGTAAGATGGAAATAGTTGCTTTATGCGTGCTGTACATTAAGGCATGACACGTCATGATGTAACGGAGGGTCTGTTTTTTTCAACTTTTCTCCAATACTATAGAGTCGTTACCATGACGATCAACGCTTGAGTAGAAACGTAGTTCACACCCCCGATTTTGAAGTCAACACAGTTGCTACAGTCCCATTCGTTTTCTTTGCAGCCTCGTTTGAATGTCACAGTTGCGCATATTTGTATGGAGTGAGTATGTTACTAGCTAGACATTTTACCACTCTAGCTCTCCAGATTGAATTTACAAACACACCCAGAGTCTGCGCGCTGGACGTTTTTGTAAATTCAGAACGTTGTCCGATTTGTCAATTTGGAAATTCTGAGCGTTTCCCGCTTGGAGCGTTAAGAGCACACACTGGATACTCTGGCCGGGGAGTAGGGTTGATCCGAGCGTTCTGACCAGCACAACGGCAGTCAAGCACACAAGCTAACTGGATAGCTACTTCCAGACACAAATGAGAGAACGCCTCACTCGGACCATTTTACTCGCCCGAGCAGAGTTGGTTAGGCTGTTCTAATGTTATCCAGTGCATTGCTGAATAACTGCAAAAAAAACGTTTTTTTTCTCCCCAATTTTGTGGTATTCAGTTGGTAGTGACAGTCCTGTCCCATCACTGCAACTCCCGTTCGGACTTTGGAGACGTCAAGGTCGAGAGCTGTGCGTCTTCCGAAACACAATCCAGCCGCACTGCTTTTTGACACAATGCCCGCTTAACCCAGGAAGCCAGCCGAACCAATGTGTCGGAGGAGACACCGTGCACCTGGCAAGTGTCAGCGTTGCATTGCACCCGGCCCGCCACAGGAGTTGCTAGTGCGCGATGGGACAAGAACTTCCCTGCCGGCCAAACCCTCCCCTAACCCGGATGACGCTGAACCAATTGTGCGCCTCCCCATGGGTCTCCTGGTCGCAGCCGGCTGCGACAGAGCCTGGACTCGAACAAGGATCTCTAGTGGCACAGCTAGCACTGTGATGCAGTGTCTTAGACCACTGCGCCACTCGGGAGGCCTGGTAAAATTTAATTGTGCTTTTTGGCCGAAAGGTTTACTGACACCGGCCATATTCAACATGTGATGAGTTCGTAAATTCATCAGTTATTCTGCGCTCTGGCACACTCAGATGAGAGTGCTCTGAAATCGGAGTAGATAGCAAAGAGCGAATTTATGTCCATTGAGAACGCACAACGAGTATAGCACTTAGCTAAGAATGACGTGAATAATCAAGTCAAAGGTTGGGTAGTTAGGTATCATATAGTTAATATACTGGTAAGTTTGATGTATTAGGTAGCTAGCTAACATACCGGTACCTACTGCTCTAATGATATGTGGTTTTTAAGGATAGAATAGCCAACATAATGTGTAGCGTAACTTATTTGAAAGTCATTACTTTATTACATTGCTGACCATTTTCTTAACATTTTGTCATTAATTAGATAAATCAATGAATTTGTATCCGCTCTCGTCGGACTTCTGCTGCATATTTTCCACCATTTCCCTCTAATTTTATTATGGGCCCTAACTTTAATTTAGGCGAATGTAGTAAGACATCTGCGAGCTTTTGGCATACGAACTCTATCCATACTATGACCAATAAGCATACTACTTACCAAATTTACATCACAAATAGTATGGTTAGTGCGGTTAGGATGAGTATTTGAACACAGCTCCGGATTGTACAATGTTTGCCCATTTCATCGTTTCAAAATCCTTCAACTGCTGTCAAGTTGGTTGATGACCATTGCTAGGCAGCCATTTTCAAGTTATGCCATAGATTTAAGCCAATTTTAAGTAAAACTGTAACTAGGTCACTCAGGAACATTCAATGTCATCTTGGTAAGCAACTCATTTAACATTTAACATTTAAGTCATTTGGCAGACGCTCTTATCCAGAGCGACTTACAAATTGGTGAATTCACCTTATGACATCCAGTGGAACAGCCACTTTACAATAGTGCATCTAAATCATTTAAGGGGGGGGGGGGGTGAGAAGGATTACTTTATCCTATCCCAGGTATTCCTTGAAGAGGTGGGGTTTCAGGTGTCTCCGGAAGGTGGTGATTGACTCCGCTGTCCTGGCGTCGTGGGGGAGTTTGTTCCACCATTGGGGGGCCAGAGCAGCGAACAGTTTTGACTGGGCTGAGCGGGAACTGTACTTCCTCAGTGGTAGGGAGGCGAGCAGGCCAGAGGTGGATGAACGCAGTGCCCTTGTTTGGGTGTAGGGCCTGATCAGAGCCTGGAGGTACTGCGGTGACGTTCCCCTCACAGCTCCGTAGGCAAGCACCATGGTCTTGTAGCGGATGCGAGCTTCAACTGGAAGCCAGTGGAGAGAGCGGAGGAGCGGGGTGACGTGAGAGAACTTGGGAAGGTTGAACACCAGACGGGCTGCGGCGTTCTGGATGAGTTGTAGGGGTTTAATGGCACAGGCAGGGAGCCCAGCCAACAGCGAGTTGCAGTAATCCAGACGGGAGATGACAAGTGCCTGGATTAGGACCTGCGCCGCTTCCTGTGTGAGGCAGGGTCGTACTCTGCGGATGTTGTAGAGCATGAACCTACAGGAACGGGCCACCGCCTTGATGTTAGTTGAGAACGACAGGGTGTTGTCCAGGATTACGCCAAGGTTCTTAGCGCTCTGGGAGGAGGACACAATGGAGTTGTCAACCGTGATGGCGAGATCATGGAACGGGCAGTCCTTCCCCGGGAGGAAGAGCAGCTCCGTCTTGCCGAGGTTCAGCTTGAGGTGGTGATCCGTCATCCACACTGATATGTCTGCCAGACATGCAGAGATGCGATTCGCCACCTGGTCATCAGAAGGGGGAAAGGAGAAGATTAATTGTGTGTCGTCTGCATAGCAATGATAGGAGAGACCATGTGAGGTTATGACAGAGCCAAGTGACTTGGTGTATAGCGAGAATAGGAGAGGGCCTAGAACAGAGCCCTGGGGGACACCAGTGGTGAGAGCGCGTGGCGAGGAGACCGATTCTCGCCACGCCACCTGGTAGGAGCGACCTGTCAGGTAGGACGCAATCCAAGCGTGGGCCGCGCCGGAGATGCCCAACTCGGAGAGGGTTGAGAGGAAGATCTGATGGTTCACAGTATCGAAGGCAGCCGATAGGTCTAGAAGGATGAGAGCAGAGGAGAGAGAGTTAGCTTTAGCAGTGCAGAGCGCCTCCGTGATACAGAGAAGAGCAGTCTCAGTTGAATGACTAGTCTTGAAACCTGACTGATTTGGATCAAGAAGGTCATTCTGAGAGAGATAGCGGGAGAGCTGGCCAAGGACGGCACGTTCAAGAGTTTTGGAGAGAAAAGAAAGAAGGGATACTGGTCTGTAGTTGTTGACATCGGAGGGATCGAGTGTAGGTTTTTTCAGAAGGGGTGCAACTCTCGCTCTCTTGAAGACGGAAGGGACGTAGCCAGCGGTCAGGGATGAGTTGATGAGCGAGGTGAGGTAAGGGAGAAGGTCTCCGGAAATGGTCTGGAGAAGAGAGGAGGGGATAGGGTCAAGCGGGCAGGTTGTTGGGCGGCCGGCCGTCACAAGAAGTGAGATTTCATCTGGAGAGAGGGGGGAGAAAGAGGTCAGAGCACAGGGTAGGGCAGTGTGAGCAGAACCAGCGGTGTCGTTTGACTTAGCAAACGAGGATCGGATGTCGTCGACCTTCTTTTCAAAATGGTTGACGAAGTCATCTGCAGAGAGGGAGGGGGGGAGGGGGAGGAGGATTCAGGAGGGAGGAGAAGGTGGCAAAGCGCTTCCTAGGGTTAGAGGCAGATGCTTGGAATTTAGAGTGGTAGAAAGTGGCTTTAGCAGCAGAGACAGAGGAGGAAAATGTAGAGAGGAGGGAGTGAAAGGATGCCAGGTCCGCAGGGAGGCGAGTTTTCCTCCATTTCCGCTCGGCTGTCCGGAGCCCTGTGTATATTTGTCTCCCAGTGTCTGTTGGAAAGCAGACTGAACCAGGTTTCCCTCTAGGACTTTGCTTAGCTCTATGCCATTTATTTTTTATCTGAAGGGCCTTGATACACTGGCAAAGAAATAAATAAGTGGGGGGGCAATATTACTGGCAGCGGGATGTTGCCAGCAACGGGATGAGACACTGGTGTAGTCATCAGTGTTGTCAACTGAAATGGAATCTTGGATGATCTACATTTTAATTTCTGCCAATCGGAGCATTGTCTACAGTAAATTCAGTTGGCAGAGACCGTGAAGATGGATGCTGAAAAAACCCTTTGTGCTCGTTTCAGCTTTCCTTTTTGCTAAGGTAAATATTATTACGAGTATTACTTCTACTTACAATTATCTCTACCAGTTCATTATCCATGTGACGGATACAATGTTAAAATCATTTTATACATGTTTCCTAGCAAAGACGAGAAAAGGGAATGTTGCTGGAAAAATAGAGGGCATGGACCAGGTGGTTGTTGCTACAGTGACGGGGGTGCTACAGCCAGCTGCCGTGAGAACTGGATGAAGAGGACTCTCCCATTTACATTACATTTAAGTCATTTGGCAGACGCTCTTATCCAGAGCGTCTTACAAATTGGTGAATTCACCTTATGACATCCAGTGGAACAGCCACTTTACAATAGTGCATCTAAATCATTTAAGGGGGGGGGGGGTGAGAAGGATTACTTTATCCTATCCTAGGTATTCCTTAAAGAGGTGGGGTTTCAGGTGTCTCCGGAAGGTGGTGATTGACTCCTCCTGTCCTGGCGTCGTGAGGGAGTTTGTTCCACCATTGGGGGGCCAGAGCAGCGAACAGTTTTGACTGGGCTGAGCGGGAACTGTACTTCCTCAGTGGTAGGGAGGCGAGCAGGCCAGAGGTGGATGAACGCAGTGCCCTCCCGTCTATAGAAGCTGGTTGAGGATGGACAATGATGCCTTCAATGTCCTGTTGAGGATGGTGGAGCCACAGACCAGAGGTAGAGACGCACAAGTCTGCAAGACTATTCCTGCAGGGGAGCGCCTAACGGTAACCCTGGGATACCTGGCTACTGGGTTTACTTTCTCCGCTTTAGAATAGACTTTCTGTGTGAGTCAACACAGTATTTTGAGTTGTTATTTAGACCTGCAACGCCCTGTGTGAGATCTTCAGGCTGAAATACATGAAAGTGCTGACGACAGGTGAGGAGTGGGAGGCCATTCCAAGGAAGTTTGGGGAAAGCTGGAACTACCCACTGTGTCTTGGTGCCCTAAACGGCAAACACATCACCACCTAATGCTGGTTCCCATTTATTATAATTACAAAGGGACCCAACTCCATTGTGCCTATGGTACAAGCAGATGCCGATCTGCGGTTCATTTTATATAGATGTTGGTACCGATGGCAGGGTCGGCGATGGAGGTGTCTGGGCCAGGTGCGACCTGATCGGCACACTGGTGGAAAATACAGTGCACATGCCACCTCCAAGAAGTCTGTCAGTAAGAGAGGTCCCTGTGTCCTGTGTTGTGGTGGCAGGTGAGGCATTTGTCCTGAAGCCCTACATCATGCAGCCTTTATCCTTGGACACTGCTGGATGAGGAAAAGGAGATTGATAACTACCGTCTCTCCAGAGTGAGGAGGTGTGTGGAGAATGTCTTTGGAGTTCTGGCAAACCGGTTTAGGGTCTTCAGGTAGCCCATTCCAATTAATAAGCCGGTCAAAGTGGTGACCATCACCAATGCACCATGTGCGCGGCACAACTTCCCCAGGTCTCTAACCCTTAACCGTCATGTGTGCACATTCCATGGCCTCTGCTGCATGCTCTTCCGGTTTGGCTCGCTTCCTGCTGGGTTGACTTGGAGGGTTGAAGGGGTTGCCAGGGAAAGTTTGGCACCAGGGTTGTCAGTACTCACACTGGTTTCTATAGAGTCCCGTCGAAACATGAGCTGACTGTAAAATTTCCATTTGGAATTATACACATCTGCTCCTGATCCAGATCACTTGGCACAGACCATCTTGTGCTTGCAGTTCTTTCAGCTCTTCCACTGCAAACGCAAAGAATGTATTACCATGCGAGCTGTATATCTGTGTTGGTAATAATACAACCAAAACACTATACATGGGGATTGAAATTAATTTTGTTGTATGACTTGAATTAACTAGATACTTTGCATCAGTATACATAACCCACTTCCTAGATCAGAAAAGTGGGAGCCCACAATTGATATCCCATGACTAATTAGGAACTATCATCACATTCAGTTTAAATGCCTGAGAAGGGCACCTCTGTGCTCAGCTTGTGCAGGCATTTGAGCCACTTGTCCCTGTTTTTGTAGTCCTCAGCTCTTCATCTCGACTTGTAGTCATCTCGAGGATTCCAGAGATGAGGGTCCCCTGTTGGGAAAAAGTGCAGGGTGTGAGCAATGAAAGGATGGATAACAAACAGGCAAAACTTTGTTCACCTATTTATGTTTTTTTTAGCTAGCTAGTATAACGGGGTGGCAGGGTAGCCTAGTGGTTAGAGTGTTGGACTAGTAACCGGAAGGTTGCAAGTTCAAACCCCCGAGCTGACAAGGTACAAATCTGTCGTTTTGCCCCTGAACAGGCAGTTAACCCACTGTTCCTAGGCCGTCATTGAAAATAAGAAATTGTTCTTAACTGGTTAAATAAAGGGAAAATAAAAAAATACAAATTGCTGCTGGCGCTGCAAGCCATCAGAGCTGCTGAATTATCTACAGTGTGTAGCTAACTGCACCGGCTAGCTTGATACATAGTCAGATAGGTAGCCAATTGTGGTTACTGTACAGCAAATAGTACAGCTAATTATTAGCTTGCTAATAACATAGGGAAAGGCACCAATTATACGGCGCACTGACGATTGTTTCAGAACCATGGACAGCGACCATATCCAACGTGGGAGAGTGCATTTGTTATAAAGTAGTATTTGATTTATTAGTATTGCACCACTATTTGTACTTCATATAACGATATACAATATCAGTATCGCATGTTTTAGCGTGATGGACTGTGCAATCCCAGTGACAGGTGTCTTGTGCACCATTAATTATTATAATTTATTTTGTTTTGAGACGAATCAACCACAGAAACTTTGTTGACCAAATAGCCTATCAACCAAACAATTGACCAGTCAAGGGTGGTCAGACCTAATAAAAACATATATATTGTATATACAATACCAGTCAAAAGTTTGGACACACCTAGGGTTTTTATTTTATTTTTACTATTTTCTACATTGTAGAATAATAGTGAAGACCTCAAAACTATGACATAACACGCATAGAATCATGTAGTAACCAAAAAAAAAGTCTTAAACAAATCAAAATATTTTTTCGATTCTTCAAGGTAGCCACCCTTCGTTTGATGAGCGGGTGTCATGTAGTGTACCTTTTTTTATATAAAAAGGGGTGGATCAGAAAACTGGTCAGTATCTCCTTCGCATAGAGTTGATCAGGTTGTTGAATGTGGCCTGCAGAATGTTGTCCCACTCCTCTTCAATGGCTTCGCGAAAGTGCTGGATATTGGCGGAAACTGGAACCTGCTGTCATACGCGTTGATCCAGAGCATCCTAAACATGCTCAATGGGTGACATGTCTGAGTATCCAGGCCATAGAAGACCTGGGATACATTGTGTACAGGTCCTTGCGACGTGGGGTCATGTAATATCATGCTGACAAAGTGATGGCAACGGATGAATGGTACGACAATGGGCCTCAGAATCTCATCACGGTATATCTGTGCATTTAAATTCCCATTGATAAAATGCAATTGTGTTCATTGTACGTAGCTTATGCCTTCCCATATCAGAGCCCCACCGCCCCCATGGGGCACTCTGTTACGTCAGCAAACCACTCGCCCGTATCTGCCTGGTACAGTTGAAATCGGGATTCATCCATGAAGACCACACTTCTCCAGCGTGCCAGTGGCCATCAAAGGTGAGCATTTGCCCACTGAAGTCGTGACGACGCCGAACTGCAGTCAGGTCAAGGCCTTGGTGTGGATGACGAGCACACCGATGAGGCCGCTTATGGTAGAGAAGTGAACGTTACATTCTCTGGCAACAGCTCTGGTGGACATTCCTTCAATCCGCATGCCAATTGCGTGCTCCCTCAACTTGAGACATCTGCGGTGTTGTGACAAAACTGTACATTTTAGAGTGGCCATTTTATTTTCCCTAGCACAGTGTACCTGTGTAATGTTCATGCTGTTTAATCAGCTTCTTGATATGCTGCACCTGTCAAGGGATGGATTATCTTGGCAAAGGAGAAATGCTCACAAATTTGTGCACGGAATTTGAGAGAAATAAAGCTTTTTGTGCGCATGGAACATTTCTGGGATCTTTATTTCAGCTAGTTAAACATGGGACAGTTGAAGTGTACCTATGATAATACATTACAGACCTCTACATGCTTTGTAAGTAGGAACACCTGCAAAATCGGCAGTGTATCAAATACTTGTTCTCCCCACTGTATATCCACATATACATACATACATACATACATACATACATACATACACAGAATAATAAATATATAAAGTGTTGACTTTACATGTTGTTTTATATTTATTATTCTGTGGATATACAGTGGGGAGAACAAGTATTTGATACACTGCCGATTTTGCAGGTGTTCCTTACTTACAAAGCATGTAGAGGTCTAATTTTTTATCATAGGTACACTTCAACTGTGAGAGACGGAATCTAAAACAAAATCCAGGAAATCACGTTATGATTTTTAAGTAATTAATTTGCATTTTATTGCATGACATAAGTATTTGATACATCAAAAAAGCAGAACTTAATATTTGTTACAGAAACCTTTGTTTGCAATTACAGAGATCATATGTTTCCTGTAGTTCTTGACCAGGTTTCCACACACTGCAGCAGGGATTTTGGCCCACTCCTCCATACAGACCTTCTCCAGATCCTTCAGGTTTCGGGGCAGTCGCTGGGCAATACGGACTTTCAGCTCCCTCCAAAGATTTTCTATTGAGTTCAGGTCTGGAGACTGGCTAGGCCACTCCAGGACCTTGAGATGCTTCTTACGGAGCCACTCCTTAGTTTCCCTGGCTGTGTGTTTTGGGTCGTTGTCATGCTGGAAGACCCAGCCACGACCCATCTTCAATGCTCTTACTGAGGGAAGGAGGTTGTTGGCCAAGATCTCGCAATACATGGCCCCATCCATCCTCCCCTCAATACGGTGCAGTCGTCCTGTCCCCTTTGCAGAAAAGCATCCCCAAAGAATGATGTTTCCACATCCATATGCTTTACGGTTGGGATGGTGTTCTTGGGGTTGTACTCATCCTTCTTCCTCCAAACACGGCGAGTGGAGTTTAGACCAAAAAGCTCTATTTTTGTCTCATCAGACCACATGACCTTCTCCCATTCCTCCTCTGGATCATCCAGATGGTCATTGGCAAACTTCAGATGGGCCTGGACATGCGCTGGCTTGATCAAGTGGACCTTGCATGCGCTGCAGGATTTTAATCCATGACGGCGTAGTGTGTTACTAATGGTTTTCTTTGAGACTGTGGTCCCAGCTCTCTTCAGGTCATTGACCAGGTCCTGCCGTGTAGTTCTGGGCTGATCCCTCACCTTCCTCATGATCATTGATGCCCCACGAGGTGAGATCTTGCATGGAGCCCCAGACCGAGGGTGATTGACCGTGACCTTGAACTTCTTCCATTTTCTAATAATTGTGCCAACAGTTGTTGCCTTCTCACCAAGCTGCTTGCCTATTGTCCTGTAGCCCATCCCAGCCTTGTGCAGGTCCACAATTTTTTTCCCTGATGTCCTTACACAGCTCTCTGGTCTTGGCCATTTGTGGAGAGGTTGGAGTCTGTTTGATTGAGTGTGTGGACAGGTGTCTTTTATACAGGTAACGAGTTCAAACAGGTGCAGTTAATACAGGTAATGAGTGGAGAACAGGAGGGATTCTTAAAGGAAAAACTAACAGGTCTGTGAGAGCTGGAATTCTTACTGGTTGGTAGGTGATCAAATACTTATGTCATGCAATAAAATGCAAATTAATTACTTAGAAATCATACAGTGTGATTTTTGTTTTAGATTCCGTCTCACAGTTGAAGTGTACCTATGATAAAAATTACAGACCTCTACATGCTTTGTAAGTAGGAAACACTGCCGATTTTATCAAATACTTGTTCTCCTCACTGTGTCAGCAGTTAATGTCCGTGGGAAAATGTCCCTTTCTGAGGGTGGGGGAGCTCCCCTCAACGTATATTGAAACATGCCGGATTGCCCTTTTTTTAATTAATTTTTTGGTGTGTGTTGATTTCTGAATGTCAGTTCTCCCTCCCTCATCTCTTTATCGGGCACACACATGAAGTATGTACATGCCCCCTTTCTCTTTCCCTCTCTCGCTTTCACATATGCGCACACAAGCACAATCTCTAAGTCTGCTCGTAAAACCATGACTTGTGCATGTGTCTCAAATTCTTTGAGGGTGTTTTTAAATTTGCATATGTTAGAGCGAGTAGAGGAAGAGCTTTCGTGTACTTACTGCATGCACTTGCCCATTATCAAGAGGTGAGGGAGGGAGAACTGACATTTGAAAATCAACCCACCGAAAATGTGCGCTGCTGCGTGCTAGCGCAGGCTAACGCTCACCACTCACCCTCCCGAAAGCAGGCAAAGTTTCCATGTTTAATGTGCAACGGATAGAGCGAGCGAGAGGGGCGGAATGTGCTGACGCAGTGTTTTTTTTGTCTTAACACCCCAAATTAATAATCAGTGCGGTTTAGCCGTGCACTGCCAGGAGCAGAAGGCTGCCAAGCTCTGGCCTCGCGAGCGGTGGGCCCGAAAAGGAGGCCCTGGCAGCCGGCCACAGAGCTTTTGCTTGTTCAGGATTTTTGATTCAATCCTTTATTGTGCTCCACTCAGGCAAAGGGCCAAGGCGAAACAAACGCAGAGAAATGACTGGAGGGATGGAAAAAGGAGAGGGAAATGGGATCCTTTTTTCTCTTTTGCCTCACTCTGTTGCCCTTCCCTACCTCTCTCCTTTACCTTTTATTTTTTTTAAATATATTTGTAAAAAAAAATGTTCTTTAACCTTAAACTAGGCAAGTCAAGGATAGAGGGAAAGGAGAGGTCTTCATTTATCCCCATCTCCTTTCCCTCTAACCCCCTCTATCCCTCCCGCTCTCCTTTCCCTGTATCCCTCCCTCCCTCTCTCCTTTCCCTCTCGCTCTCTATCTCCCCCTCTCTTTCTCCCGCTGTGACTGAAAACATATTTGGTTTACTGTATGGGGTGGTTGTGGTGAGGGTGAAAAGTCGACAACTCTGTTTTTTTGTTGTCTGTCTTCCCCTTTGTCTGAATGGCAAATTGCTTCTCTGAGTATTTGTATTTTGAACACTGTAAAAGTAATGTGTAAGACAATAGTCTTGTTGGCTGCCTCCAACTGCTGTTTATGGGCTATGTGGTCTTTTTTGTGCAAATATGAAATGAAAAGCACATGCATTGTAAAGGACAAGAAATAGTCTGGTCGTGCTCCTATGTCAATGGAGGCTACCTGGAGTCCCGTTTTTAAGGTCTTGTCAGAAAATGTAACCATCATTTGTGTTGTTTCAGATGTTTCTCTTCTGGATTTGACCGAGCAGTTCACACCGCCAGAAACTGCTCCCCACACCCTGGTGAACCTAGTAGAGGCCATTGAGAAGAAAGGTACACACCAACCAACACACAGCACCATAAACATGCATACACAGTAAACATAAATAGGAGTGACCATTCAGAGAAGAGATACTATGGGAATGCAATAAATTACTCATAGGTTTTGGAGTAATGGAACACTGTCTAATACCTCCACAGACTGCACTGCACCGTTACACTGTTGTGTTTATTTGTCGCTGACAGATTTATTCTCACCTGTGCGCTGATAGTGCCATGCAGTGTTGCAGGACAGGGTGCTACATTCACACTGCATTATGGAGGTCTTCATTCACAGTTTCTCTCTTTCACACATTCAACACACACACACACACACTTCCTCCCACTCTAACCAATTTCATAACATTGTGTGAAATATACATATTTTAGACATACGTGTCAATTTCACGGTTCGGGCCATAGTGTAAATGACACATTTTCATTTACATCATACATTCAACGATTCCACTCTTTCGAGAACACATTCAGCCCTACATTGGTCAAAAGTAGTGCACTATATAAGGAAAGGGGTGCCTTGTGGTATGAAGACTGAAATACTTCCTCTAACATTTTCTTCCATACAGGTTGCACAGATTGGTCTCTTCCTCTATCCTGCATCATAGCTTCCCCTGAGTGTATTCATAATCACATCCCTAGTAGGGATGGGCATGAGTAATGAAGTCCTCGAACTGATGTCAAAACTCAATCTTTACCAGAGATTTAAATGAAAAATAAAAATCTAATATTGTAAAATTATTTGGTTGAAATGTTGTCTTTAAGAAGAAGTTAATTTGCTTTGACTCTGGTGTTCCATTTGTACATGTGCATTTGCGGGCTCCTTAAATTCTCTTTCGTGTCTCACTCAATTGCGTTCTGACGGCTCCTTCCACACACTCATGCTGAGTTTTCGACTACAGAAATAAATGCCTATAAAAACGTATCTTACTGATAGGATACACACGCCATATTCCTTACCAAATAACGACAGTTTTTAAACAAATTCTAAATGGACTGGTTGACTAAAGTAGGGAAATATGTGTTCCAACAATGACTTGCAGTTTTGGAATAATTGTCATTTTCCTACTTTGCTGTTGACACGAGTTACCCCAGCCACAAAGTCAAAATTGGCTATATCGTAAAAATTCATGAAAACCAACATTTGCATTTTGGTCTAAATTGAAGGTAGGGGCTAGGCATAAGGTCACCAGTGTGGTTAAGGTTAACGGTTAGGTTTAAAACCAGATTTTAAGAAATTGTAGAAACAGTCCAGGGTTTATGATTTTGTAGCTGTGGTAACTAACGTTAGTGACGACAGTACTTTGCGAGCTGCTAGTGACATTTTGAATTGGTACGACTCGGCTATTACCCCGGTAAAAACAGACTGGTTCCACACTGAAAATAGGCAACAATATTAGTTTGAAGACAGAGCGTGTTATAATCCGAATCCTGGCCATAGTTCATCCCCATACAGTGTTAAATGTAGAATAATTCCAAGGAACAGGCATAATAAACTCAATCGAACGTCTGTATATTCGTAAAGAAGACCGATTTTGTGTTTTTTGACCCTGAAAAATGTATTTCAACTGCCAAATTGAGCCATGCTTTAAATGGACACTCGTTGAGAATAACTTCCAGACACGAGATGCGAATCCCACTTTACTGTTTTTATTTTATTTGACATGTTTGTTTTTTTACTATAAAATAGGTGTCTTGATTGTAATAAGCCTCTGTAAATGGCAGCTACATTATCATAATTAGGTACTGTTGGCATATAGATAAATGCACACACTCAACTGTCAAAAAAGTTTAAATGCCAAGCCCTAATCCCTAGTGTCTTTACATTTTAATGTGACCATCTGTCTGCGTCTGTCATGCCAAGTCAGGCAGTCATGCATACTATAGAGGGGCTATTTTTTTAGAAGGCTGATGAGCTATTGTTTCAATTCGTCTGCAGGTCTGGACTGCAAGACACTGTACAGGACACCTGTGGCATCCTTCAACTCGGAAAGCCCAACACAGAGCTGGAGTGGTGGTGAGTTACTCCTGTCACGCTCCAGCTGTATTTGTTCTGTTAGAATTAGTATAGTAATGCTCGAAGTGAATTGACGTGTTTTGAATGTTTTGAATACCCCCCTCGTATTTATCTTAGACTTCCACTGTAGTAGAAGGCCATTTTATATCCAATTTGGGCTAACACTTACTTTGTGCAACCTCTAAATAATACATGTATACCTTTTCTCAAACCCATAGTGCATGATAAGACTTGCTTCACTATTAGCATATAGATGTAGGTATATCATGCACGTAATGCATTCAAAATGCTTCCAATGCTTTTTCCGTGTGGCTGAATGAAATGCAGCTGGCTGGACCCACTGTCTCTCTCCCCCCAGAGGTGGAGTCGGGTAGTGACGTGGGCGCCTTGTCGGAGTGTGTGGTCCGCTACCTGAGGGAGCTGCCGTCCCCCGTCATCCCCCCTGGTGTTTACCCAGACCTGCAGGCTGCGCTGCAGCACGGCGCCGCGGGTACATGCCACATTTCACTGACCCCTGCTTGTGCGCAACTGCCCCCCCCCCCCACACACACCAACCCATCCCTATCCCAGACGATACAGACCTAGGCTATAGAAAGTCACAGAATCACATGAAGCTGATTGTGTGGCGTGACAATCGCGTACCCCCCTCCTGCCTGTGAGAATAAGCCAGCAGTGGAGTGCTGGGGATGAGCTAGTCACAGGCATCCCAAAAATATTTATTTTAACTTATAAAGCTACCCTGGTCCCTGGGGATGCCAGGGACTTTGTGTGCTGAGAGCGAGTTCCTTGTTATGTGTTCACACTTGCTTGTGTGAGTAAGGGGCTGTGGTAAGATGTGGTCTGCCTCCTCTCACAGACTTGGCAGCAAGCAGCAGCGGAGGCAGGGAGCTGAGCCTGGTCCTGGAGAGGGCCACTAGTGTGCCCCTGCACCATCGCCTCACTCTGCAGTACCTACTCACACACTTGGGCAAGGTGGGCCAGGGCTCCCAGCTCAACGGCCTGGACCCTCACACCCTGGGCCTGGTCTTTGGGCCACTGCTGATCCGGCCCAGCTCTGCTACTGGGTGAGTAGGAGAATACATGATCTAACATTCACACCCCTGAGTCAATATTTGTAGAATTACCTTTGGGCAGCAATTTGGAATTTCCAACACATTATGGTTTCTTATTAAAAAAAACAAGAAGTCAGTCTTTGTTGGTTGTTGTTGTTACAATGTTCTAACGCCACATTCACACCACCCAGACAGATGCCAACAAACAACAGAGTTGGGTCAGTGTATGCCGCTCGTCTGTGTTGGTTGCCATTTTGTTTGGTAATATTTTGTCCAATTCGGCATGTTCAATCAGCATTTGGTGTCAGGAATGGGAGTATTGTGTGAGCAGTGCGCAAGCATCATAATGGATTAAATTCATACTGTATAAACTGTTGCTTTTCACTAGTTCTCAAATTGCTTTACATTGGAGTAACTAAACTCAAACCCCACCCTTGTGATGCACAGCAGCCATTTTGTGTCAGATTGCGTAGGTACCACACAGCTAAGTGAATATCCTCTTGAGATGGACAAGTGAGGGCTCCAATGGCACTGGTTTAGTGGAAGAACATGTGATTGTTAGTGCTCTCTCCCTTGTGTGACTCAAGAGGAAATCCCTAACGCTACAAGCAGTTATTACAGACTGCAGCTGAGTACTTTTCCCCTGCCTCCTCAGCACCATGTGTTTGAATGACCTGCCGCTGACTGAACATCTTATGACTATGAGTCTTACTCCCTGCTGTTGTTGATTGACAGGTGGGAGGTGGGGGAGGAGTTCCCTGCACTAGCACTGGAGAGGCTGCTGATGGAGAGGGCCATGGGACAGGAAGTCCCGCCCCCTGGTATGGATGGGTAGATACAGTGCTCTAAATTTGGAGGGCTCAGTAGAAATGAATATAGAACCTGGACTGGATGGAAATAGTTTTTTTTTAATGGTTTGCACAGAATAATGGATTGTACTATTTACTGTGCATAACTTAGTGCTGATTTGTACAGACCAATAAGCACACACAAAACATCCCCAACTAAAGATGATTTGGCTTGTGTGTCAGGATCTGTATGTGTAAATGAGACTTTTTCTACTGAAAATCTCTTGTGATGTTTGCTTGTCCAAAACATTCTAATCTAATGGGGTTTTCGGTTGTATCCGTGTGTTTTGTATAGCTCTACCAGTCAAGCCAATGAAGGCCAAAACCACGACTCCAGCCATGACTGAGACTCACATACTGAGTGATTCCGAGTGGTACTGGGGGGAAATCTCCAGGTAAAGAGCCACTCGTGTATCAATAACATTTCTAAATCCTCAATTAAGTAATTTGCCACATCAACAAAATAGTTTTGGCCCCCAATTTTTCTGAGGGGAAAAAATAAATAAAAAATTGGTTCAACTGTGTTAAAACACCAGCAAATCAGCTCCAAGTGATTTTAATAAGAGATTGCCTTTTGAAATTATTCAAACCCCTTGACTTTTTCCATGTTTTGTTAGGTTACAGCCTTCTAAAATAGTTGTTTTCCTCAACAATCTACACACAATACCCCATAATGACAAAGCAAAAACAGGTTTTTAGAAATGCTTGCAAAGGTATTAAAAAGAAAACAGAAATACCTTAGTTACATAAGTATTCAGACCATATGCTATGAGATCCGAAAAGGAGCTCGGGTGCATCCGGTTTCCAAATGTATTTAATATTAAAGCTGAACTATTTACATAATTATTCAGACCCTTTACTCCGTACTTTGTTGAAGCATCTTTGGCAGCGATTACAGCCTAGAGTCTTCTTGGGTATGACGCTACAAGTTTGACACACCTGTATTTGGGGAGTTTCACCCAATCTTGGTTTCATCAGACCAGAGAATCTTGTTTCTCATTTTCTGAGTTTTTCGGTGCCTTTTGGCAAACTGCAAGCTGGCTGTCATTTGTCTTTTACTGAGGAGTGGCTTCTGTCTGGCCACTCTACCATAAAGGCCTGATTGGTGGAGTGTTGCATAGATGGAAGAAACTTCCAGAAGGACAACCATCTGAACAGAGGAACTCTAGAGCTTTGTCAGAGTGACCATCGGGTTCTTGGTCACCTCCCTGACCAAGGCCCTTCTCCTCCGATTGCGCAGTTTGGCCGGCCAGCTCTAGGAAGGTTCTTGGTGGTTCCAAACTTCTTCCATTTAAGAATGATGGAGGCCACTGTGTTCTTGGGGACCTTCCATGCTGCGGAAATGTTTTAGTACCCTTCCCCCAATCTGTGCCTCGACACAATCCGATCTTGGAGCTCTACGGACAATTCCTTCGACCTCATGGCTTGGTTTTTGCTCTGGCATGCACTGTCAACTGTGGGACCTTATATAGACAGGTGTGTGCCTTTCCTAATTATGTCCAATCAATTGAATTTACCACAGGTGGACTCCAACTTGTAGAAATATCTCAAGGATAATCAAAAGAAACAGGATGTACCTGAGCTCAATTTTGAGTCTCCTAGCAAAGAGTCTGAATGCTTATGTATGAATGTTTTTGTTTTTTTAATTATACATTTGTAACAGTTTCTATTAACCTGTTTTTGCTTTGTCATTATGGGTATTGTGTGTATATTATTGCTG
Source organism: Oncorhynchus masou masou (assembly GCF_036934945.1). Taxonomy (NCBI): domain Eukaryota; kingdom Metazoa; phylum Chordata; class Actinopteri; order Salmoniformes; family Salmonidae; genus Oncorhynchus; species Oncorhynchus masou. The sequence goes on along the minus strand of NC_088214.1, from coordinate 38,330,888 downwards.
AATGGTTTCTAGTTAATATATTTTAAAATTAGGCTGTGACGTAACAAAATGTGGAAAAAGTCAAAGGGTCTGAATACTTTCCGAAGGCCCTGTATGTGATTATATACAAATGTAAGCAAGGTTTGAAGTGGTTATGTTTTAATCAAATATTATATCTATTTGGGTTTCTTGCGGTCAATTTTGCAATCTATTATTTGGAATTATGTTCCGGACACCTGACTATCCGCTCAAGACAAAATCGTCCCGTGACTGAATGTAGTTGATGATCCCTGGCCTATAGTATTTATTTATCCAGTATCCACATTTTTGCGTGGATTAAAACTGGATTATAGTAAAAAACAATTTGTAGATTATGGTATACGATAATCAGCTCTCATGAAACAGCCTATTGTCGTCATGTGCTAGTCATTAAGTTGTATTGTGTGTTAAAGTAAAAAATCTTGTGTAATTTGGTCAGCTGCGTGATTAACTGCTTTGTTCATTCGTGTTAGAAATTGAGTCCCGGCAAAAGTTTCCACCCTCTCAAAAGGAAACTCTCAGCCAGAGTCGAAACAACAGTTTTAAGCACCTCCTTCGCCAAATCCTAATATGTCCAAATAACCAGTGACGAAAACCCCAAAATCGGAGCTTCTGCTGCTAGTTGTCTCACGCATTCCATTTAGTCCCGGAAGATTCTTTGGTCTACGAGTAGAATCTGCCCACGGGAGATTATATTGTGAAGGATGTGGTGCTTTAATCAATTCACAATCCCCTTCAACTGTGCCATTGTTGTTTCCAGGGAGGAGGTGAACGAGAAGATGAGAGACACCCCTGACGGGACATTCATGGTCCGCGACGCCTCCAGCAAACTGGAAGGAGAGTACACACTGACCCTCAGGTGAGAGGCTACTCCTAGTATCAAGTAATATAGTATATGTCTTATGTAAAGAGTGGAGGACAGTCAACATTACACATTTACTAAACGTTTGTAAATTAGTGATTTTTGATCTCCTTTAGAATGTGGAATGTAAGTTTGCTATTGCGATTCTTGGGTTCACGTTTGGAAAAAGAGCAAATGGTTCAAAAGGATCTACAGAATGAACCTTAATGAAAGCAACGTCACATTCACCGAGATTTCAAATGTATTTCTCGCCATTGACATTGATGTCTCACCGTTTCTCCACCACAGGAAAGGAGGCAACAACAAGCTGATAAAGATCTGCCACCGGGGCGGTCGCTATGGCTTCTCCGAGCCGCTCACCTTCACCACGGTGGTGGAGCTCATCAACCACTACCGCCACGATTCCCTGGCCCAGTACAATGCTAAGCTAGACACCCGACTCCTCTACCCCGTCTCCAAATACCAACAGGTACCTACTTTACACTACATGTACATTGACAACGACAGACAACTTTACTGTGCATCGAAATTGAACTTTGTCCTATTGCTGGCCTGCCTTTCTAACCTTAGGATTACCACTACCGCCACAATCTTCTGTAGTCTATGCCAGGACCACAGATGCATATTTCAGCCAACTCTTGAAATGTATACATTCAGATTTTTTTTCTTTCTCTCCACTCCTCGAATTCCAAAACATTGCCGGTTAGAGTGCAAGTTAGAATGACATTTTCACGGAACTGTTTGATTCCTGCTCAATTTGTATTGCAGCATCATTGTCCTTCCGCTTGATTGGCTGCTTTGTGAATATTGTCACTGACAGTTGTATAACGTTGCTTTCCTCAGGAGCAGCTGGTGAAAGAGGACAGCATTGAGGCGGTGGGCGAGCAGCTGAAGGTGTACCACGAGCAGTACCAGGAGAAGAGCCGGGAGTACGACGTGCTCTACGAGGAGTACACACGCACCTCACAGGTACTATACTGCATCCTGTACTGTAAAAGGCATACTGGGTCCATACTTCTGGAACACACCTCTGTCTCAGGCTCTGTCCCAATACTTTGAAATTAGATATTTTTCTTGTATCCTTCTTTTATCCTTGCTCTCTAAACAATGATCTGAGAGGACAGGTGAAAAGAAAATGGTGGAAATTCACATCCCTCCTAACTGCCATTGCCATGAGTGGAAAAGCGAAGAAGATAAGACTCCATTTCAAAGTCCTGTGTGGTTTAGTTGGTAGAGCATGGCGCTTGCAATGCCAAGGGATGTGGGTTCGATTCCCACTGGGACCACCCATACGTAAAATGTACGCACGCCTGACTGTAAGTGGTCGCAAAAGGAGAGGAAACAAATAGGAGGATTGGATTGATCCCATCATGCGCCATGCTGACTTGTGTTCCCCTGTGTGTCTCTGTCAGGAGCTCCAGATGAAGCGCACGGCTATCGAGGCCTTTGGCGAGACCATCAAGATCTTCGAGGAGCAGTGTGAGACCCAGGAGCGCTACAGCAAAGAGTCCATCGAGAAGTTCCTACGCGAAGGCAACGACAAGGAGATCCAGAAGTAAGCGTTTTGCCTGTCCATAGTGACATGGGTATTTCAACCACAACTTGTGTTAAACTAGTACCTCTGTATGTACGTAGGCTGTATTATAAGACAATTTAAAACATCAGTCAATTGTATTGTAAAGAACAGTCAAACCAGACCACTACCAATGAACCCCAGAGGTGATTTGTTATGGGCTCCCCCCCCCCCCCCTCTCACTTCAGGATCCAGAGCAACTCAGAGCGTCTGAAGTCTAGGGTGACGGAGATCCATGACAGCAAGAGAAAACTGGAGCAGGATCTGAAGCATCAGGCCACTGACAACCGAGAGATTGACAAGAGGATGAACAGCCTGAAGCCGGACCTCATTCAGCTAAGGAAGATCAGGGACCAGTACCTGGTGTAAGAAAACGCAATACTATAGAGACATTTTTTTGTTTACCATGAAACATTATGTTCGAGTGACGTGCACTCATCCCGACATCATCACAAAGCTCTGTAGCAGGATAGCTAACGTTGATGACCATGAAAACACGCAAGACTCATGGCTATAGCTATGTTCAACAAATTATATTATTTAAATATGCAATATATATATGTTGACTGAATTGAAGGGGGCTTGTGTGCAATTCTGTTTCTTTGGTCTTGCAGATGGTTGACACAGAAGGGGACGAGGCAGAAGAGTATAAATGAGTGGCTGGGCATAAAGAACGAGGCAGAAGAGTAAGTGACAAAGTTGCAACATTTGGCAAGTGTTTAGATTGCATGTTATAAAGCTATACCTGTTGGGTGAATTTGAAACTGTTGCCTTGTATTCTGTATTGACGTTATATTGTTCTTGTATTTTGTATGGACGTCATATTGATGTATTTTCGGGGGGGGGGTATTTTATTAGGATCGCCATTAGCTGTTGCGTCAGCAGCAGCTACTCTTCCTGGGGTCCACACGAAACATGACATAATACAGAACATTAATAGACAAGAACAGCTCAAGGGCAGAACTACATACATTTTTAAAAAGGCAAACGTAGCCTAAAAAATACATACATACACAAAATATCTAGGCCAAATAGGGGAGAAGGCGTTGTGCCGTGAGGTAGTGCTTTAGCTGTTTTTTGAAACCAGGTTTGCTGTTCATTTGATAAATTTGAGAGAACTCGGTCTCAAATGGTTGAGAGACAGCTATTGGGGAACTGGGGGGATCTTTTCAGGGTTCGGGTTCACGTTTTTTGGCCTGGTGGTAGATCGGTCAACATGCCCTTGAGCAGGTCATTGACCCTGGTTGCTACTGTGTGTCGCTCTGAATGGGAATCTGTTGGATGACTGGTATGATGTCGTTATTGAGCGGTTTCACGGCAAGTAAATCAAATCAAATTTATTTATATAGCCCTTACATCAGCTGATATCTCTAAGTGCTGTACAGTATCCCAGCCTAAAACCCCAAACAGCAATGCAGGTGTAGAAGCACGGTGGCTAGGAAAAACTCCCTAGAAAGGCCAAAACCTAGAGAGGAACCAGGCTATGTGGGATGGCCAGTCCTCTTCTGGCTGTGCCGGATGGAGATTATAACTGAACATGGCCAAGATGTTCAGATGTTCATAAATGACCAGCATGGTCAAATAATAATAATCAAAGTAGTTGTCGAGGGTGCAGCAAGTCAGCACCTCAGGAGTAAATGTCAGTTGGCTTTTCATAGCCGATCATTAAGAGTATCTCTACCGCTCCTGCTGTCTCTAGAGAGTTGAAAACAGCAGGTCTGGGACAGGTAGCACGTCCGGTGAACGGGTCAGGATTCCATAGCCGCAGACAGAACAGTTTAAACTGGAGCAGCAGCACGGCCAGGTGGACTGTGGACAGCAAGGAGTCATCATGCCAGGTAGTCCTGAGGCATGGTCCTAGGGCTCAGGTCCTCCGAGAGAGAAATAGAGGATTAGAAAGAGCATACTTAAATTCACACAGGACACCGAATAAGACAGGAGACGTACTCCAGATATAACAAACTGACCCTAGCCCCCCGACACATAAACTACTGCAGCATAAATACTGGAGGCTGAGACAGGAGGGGTCAGGAGACACTGTGGCCCCATCCGATGATGCCCCCGGACCCGGGCCAAACAGGAAGGATTTAACACCACCCACTTGCCAAAGCACAGCCCCCACACCACTAGAGGGGTATCTTCAACTACCAACTTATCATCCTGAGACAAGGCCGAGTATAGCCCACAAAGATCTCTGCCATGGCACAACCCAAGGGGGGGCGCCAACCCAGACAGGAAGATCACGTCAGTGACTCAACCCACTCAAGTGACGCACCCCTCCTAGGGACGGCATGAAAGAGCACCAGTAAGCCAGTGACTCTAACCCTATTACAGGGGCTGAGGCAGAGAATCCCAGTGGAGAGAGGGGAACCGGCCAGGCAGAGACAGGAAGGGCGGTTCGTTGCTTCAGTCTTTCCGTTCACCTTCACACTCCTGGGCCAGACTACACTCAATCATATGACCCACTGAAGAGATGAGTCTTCAGTAAAGACTTAAAGGTTGAGACCGAGTCTGCGTCTCTCACATGGGTAGGCAGACCATTTCATAAAAATTGAGCTCTATACGAGAAAGCCCTGCCTCCAGCTGTTTGCTTAGAAATTCTAGGAACAATTAGGAGGCCTGTGTCTTTTGACCGTAGCGTACGTGTAGGTATGTACGGCAGGACCAAATCAGAAAGATAAGTAGGATCAAGCCAATGTAATGCTTTGCAGGTTAGCAGTAAAACCTTAATCAGCCCTTGCCTTAACAGGAAGCCAGTGTAGGAAGGCTAGCACTGGAGTAATATGATCAAATTGTTTGGTTCTAGTCAGGATTCTAGCACTAACTGAAGTTTATTTAGTGCTTTATCCAGGTAGCCGGAAAGTAGAGCATTGCAGTAACATAGATGTAACAAAAGCATGGATTCATTTTTGTACTGAACGTTTCTGATTTTTGCAACGTTACATAGATGGGGAAAAAAAGCTGTCCTTGAAACAGTCTTGATATGTTCGTCAAAAGATTAGGATCCAGAGTAACGCCGAGGTCCTTCACAGTTTTATTTGAGACGACTGTACAACCATCAAGATGAATTGTCAGATTCAACAGAAGATCTCTTTGTTTCTTGGGACCTAAAACAAGCATCTCTGTTTTGTCCTAGTTTAAAAGTAGCAAGTTTGCAGCCATCCACTTCCTTATGTCTGAAACACAGGCTTCTAGCGAGGTGAAGCCCCAAAATTGCCCATGTTTGATTGAAATGTACAGCTGTGTGTCATCCGCATAGCAGTGAAAGTTAACATTTATGTTTTCAAATGACATCCCCAGAGGTAAAATATATAGTGGAAACAATAGTGGTTCTAAAACGTAACCTTGAGGAACTCCAAAATTTACATTTGATTTGTCAGAGGACAAACCATTCACAGAGACAAACTGATATCTTTCCGACAGATAAGATCTAAACCAGGCCAGAACTTGAACCGATCAGTTTTTTATATTTTCTGGGTCAATGTTTGACTTTTTCAAGAGAGGCTTTATTACTGCCACTTGTAGTGAGTTTGGTACTCATCCGGTGGATAGAGAGCCTTTTTATTATGTTCAAAATAGGAGGGCCAAGCACAGGAAGCAGCTCTTTCCTGTAGTTTAGTTGGAAAAGGATCCAGTATGCAAGGTTATTGTAAACAAGTATATTGTATGTTTTGAATATTCAAAGAATAAAAAAAATATTAAAACAGTGTGGTGTACTGCAGGGAAGCTCTCTAGACCCTCTACTATTTTCTATTTTTACCAATGACATGCCACTGTCATTAAACAAAGCATGTGTGTCCATATTCTTGTTGTAAAAAGAAATTTACACTGACAATTATGTCCTTGCAACCAATTTTGCCCACTGAGAATAACCAGGTTGCCTTTCCGTAAAAGCTGCAATGCCTTTAAACTCTGCACCAGCTACCCAAAAGTAATCCTAACACCTTTATAAACTATAAATTATAGACTTTTGTAAAACATGCAGTGAGGCGATGAGTCATTAACACCCTGTCTCCCTCCTACAGCTCATACTCGCTGGTGGAGGAGGATGAGGGCTCGCCCCACCACGACGAGTGCACATGGTACGTGGGCGACATCAAGCGCACCCAGGCAGAGGAGCTGCTTAGGGACAAGTGTGACGGCACCTTCCTCATCCGAGAGAGCCAGACGCAGAAGGGCTCCTACGCTTGCTCCGTGGTGTGAGTGTTTATTTCAGTGTGTTACATGTCAGTCAAAAGCGCTAAGATTATTCTGATGAGCTGAACTGTTTTAAAACGGGCAAAAAAAATGTATGCGGTTTTACTTCCCACCTGTTGTTGGCCTCCCCCCCCCCAAATGACCATTGTACACTGTGCCATTTAATAAAGAGGATTCCAAAGGGGGGAGACCAATATAGCTTCTGGGGAGGTCAAAGCTGTGTGCTGGAAAACCTTGGCAGTGTTGGGGCTTCAGACCAGCCCTAACATCTCACTTAAAATGTAGTTTTTAGTGTTTAATTACAAATGAAATGTCTATTAGTGAAAACATTTTTACATTTAGTTTGTTTCTGTAAAACATTAAATGAGGTTGCGCTGTCTCCTCCAGTGTGGACGGCGACGCCAAACACTGTGTCATCTACAAGACGGATAAAGGCTACGGCTTTGCTGAACCTTACAACCTCTACGGCTCCCTGAAGGACCTGGTGCTCCACTACAAGCAAGAGTCCCTGGTCCAACACAACGACCAGCTGAATGTAACCCTGGCCTACCCAGTCCTCACCCAGACCCTGCAGCAGCACCCTAGATGAAGGGCAGTGTGACACAACGACCCCCAACGGTGACCAGCACTTCCAAAGCATGGGGGTGGGGGGGAGCACACTCATTACGTACCACAGTACCAGCCGCAGTAAACATGAGACGACAAACCCTGTTTGTAGACTGAAAACAACATAAGCACACCGTTATGATGGAAGCTTTCAGACCATAGTTAGAAGAGCAAGAAGGAGAGAGAGTCGGGGAACTGGAGGTTAAAGATACTGGATGGAGCTCAGTTTTTTTTTTTTTTGCCTTGGCACCCACTTACCCTTCTAGGCAAAGGCCTGAGCTATCATCCCCAGTAAGGACTTGGCTAACCTGGCTGCTCACCACACTGCACTTCACAACAAAGAGATCTAAGAGACGGAGGAGGGCAATCCAGCGTTCAGATACATGGTTCTGGAAAGGCTGGGTGAAGTGGCTAGACAAACCAGTTACTTTCTATTAAAAGCTTGCTTAAGTACCATAGAAAGAGCCTTGATTGACCACAAGCCTGTGTTGGGAAAGAGGGGAACTATGTAGGGTGGGATGCTGGGGTAGGGAGAGGAGGGCATGACAGAAAGCTTTAGAAAAATATATTTTTAAAAGTTCAATTTACTCTTCTCCTCCAGTTTGTTGTGAGATCAACATTCTTTATAAAAATAGACATGGTATATTTGTTGTATTGTGAATAGATAGATATTCACAATAGATCATATATATATATATATGAATGCAGTTTCTAAAGGGATTCAGGTTTCCGTTTCCATTTAATCATGGATAGTGGAGAAATCCCTGCAAGCTCGTTTCTTATTTCAAATGCTCTCAAGTGCTTTCTTTTATACTGTAGCCTATAGCCATGATGGACTAAGGTATTACTGTTAGTATTCTTGAGATGTTCTCATTTCTATGCTAATACACTCGCAGATCAACGACCTATCAGATCTTAACTCTCAGTAGTGAATGGCTTAGTCTCTAGGAAGCCTATGCAGTGTACTTTTCACAAGCGCTTGCTTTTATGTCGCAGCGTCACTACTACTCACGGTACATCCTCTTTTGAGCTTGACTGTTGTTTTTATTTGACACGAGCTTGATTCACAGAGCTGTAGAACGTTGTTGTACAAAATGGGAAAAAAAATGGTAGTTTATATGATCCATATATCTACCGACAGTAACAGGCAGTGTGACTGTCAAACAGAAAGTAATGAATGGTTTTCTTTTCAAACTGTGTGTCGTCGCCCCCTCCCCCCCGCCCCGCAGAAATAAACTGCTGGAGGATGCATGGTATCCAGCTAAACGTGATCCCAAATGAAGGATGTCTTGTCATGTAGCAAAAAAAAGATTGGATCCTTTTTGACAGTAAGCATGACCACGGAGGTCCGGGGAATTTTCCACAAGTACCATATGCATGAAAATCCTTCTTTTGTTTAGTACCTAGACAACTTGCTCTAGTACTTGTGCTGTTTTAAGTGCATACGTCTTGTGTACTAGACCTGTATAATGCACAAACAATAGTAAGTGAATAAGAATACATATAGATATACAGACACACTGTCGAGGTGAATTCCCTCCGGGTACTGAGCAGTACATTTTTCGTGCGGCTTAAAGGACTTCCTCTTGCCGACTCTTTCTATCCCTTTTGCGTAGCTCAGACTTTGTTCACGTGAAGACACTTCAGACAAATTTCTACCGTTGATTCGTTACTAAAAGTCTCATGTAATGAAACCGAGGATTTTAAACGTGGTGGCGCTTCTTAGATTTCTTGAGAAAGAGGAAACTTCCCAGAGAAAAGGAGTTTTGTTCTTTTTTTGTAGAATGTGCATAAAAATATGTCTCACGGTGGGCGCTCCTTTTGGGTCATTTTAAACATGATCATTTGCTCAGCAGATGTATTTTTCCCGTGTTGGTTGTACAGTTTAAGTACGATACATGGATACTGCAACTGAATAGTCATGCTATTGGATTGGTTAACTAGTTGGAGGAAGTTGGGAGTAATTTGTTTTGGGTAATTGTCACATTTTAATTGGAAGTTGCATATTGGTGAGAGCATTTTGTGTTGAAAATGTATTTTTGGTACAAATATTAGAAGAAAAATAATTATCTAAAGGAAAAATAGCTTGGTACTGTATAGTAGTGTTTTGCACAGTTCTTGGCCAGAAGAATAGCCTAGAATTAAACTCGAAGTGACAGTAGCGAGAGGCCTATAAAAGAGTGATTCACAAAGTTAAGAAGTGCCTTAGCACTTCTCTTGTCGTCATTGTTGGAGGAGCTTCTCTCCTATAGACCGTGCTACCGCATACTGTATGCTTTGTTTAAAAAGCATTTGCCAATTATCTAATGTCAAACCCCTTAAAGAGAACTGGCAAATGCGCGTAGTTGTAGTCTTTCCTGTCGTGTGCGAGGTCAGACTTATGGAGATTGTGTTAGTTTAGTTATGCTTCTCTTTTGTTACATCATTTTTAATAAGTATTTTTGTGACGGGCTACAGCTTGGTGCTCTTCAGTGAGCGAGGCAGTTTCCTTTGGGGTTTTGTTGTATAGTTTATTGAATCACACCTAGAGTGGATAGAAATGTGAATACACAATCGTAGCCCAACACGTAGCGTTTGTCCTTTTTAATAAGCCGAGTCTAATTCAATAAGCTCTTAGGTGAATGCATGCAGTACTTCTCACAGTGTTTTCATGTCAATTCCCTGTGAATTAATATCCTGTTTACCCATCTACTGACTCATGTATTTACTCAGTCCATCGGACCAACATTTTGCAAATGCACTTTTTCCTTAAAGAAAATTCCACCAAAAATGTTCTTTTGCTATTTGCTTATGATGCTAAATGTAGCATCATCTGATGCAAAATGCATCATACCTGGTTGTTTTTCTGTTTTGAAAGTCTTCCATCTCGAAAACTGGATTAGCTGACATGGAAAGAAATGTACGACTATATCACAAGTTATTCATATATATATATATATATAAAATCAGTGCCTTGCGAAAGTATTCGGCCCCCTTGAACTTTGCGACCTTTTGCCACATTTCAGGCTTCAAACATAAAGATGTAAAACTGTATTTTTTTGTGAAGAATCAACAACAAGTGGGACACAATCATGAAGTGGAACGACATTTATTGGATATTTCAAACTTTTTTAACAAATCAAAACTGAAATTGGGCGTGCAAAATTATTCAGCCCCCTTAAGTTAATACTTTGTAGTGCCACCTTTTGCTGCGATTACAGCTGTAAGTCGCTTGGGGTATGTCTATCAGTTTTGCACATCGAGAGACTGAATTTTTTTCCCATTCCTCCTTGCAAAACAGCTCGAACTCAGTGAGGTTGGATGGAGAGCATTTGTGAACAGCAGTTTTCAGTTTTCCACAGATTCTCGATTGGATTCAGGTCTGGACTTTGACTTATCCAGGTGTTAGAATGGCCATGTTTATTTTTGAACCATTCCATTGTAGATTTTGCTTTATGTTTTGGATCATTGTCTTGTTGGAAGACATCTCCGTCCCAGTCTCAGGTCTTTTGCAGACTCCATCAGGTTCTCTTCCAGAATGGTCCTGTATTTGGCACCATCCATCTTCCCATCAATTTTAACCATCTTCCCTGTCCCTGCTGAAGAAAAGCAGGCCCAAACCATGATGCTGCCACCACCATGTTTGACAGTGGGGATGGTGTGTTCATTGGGGCGGCAGGGTAGCCTAGTGGTTAGAGCGTTGGACTAGTAACCGAAAGGTTGCAAGTTCAAACCCCTGAGCTGACAAAGGTACAAATCTGTCGTTCTGCCCCTGAACAGGCAGTTAACCCACTGTTCCTAGGCTGTCATTGAAAATAAGAATTTGTTCTTAACTGACTTGCCTAGTTAAATAAAAATAAAAAATACATTGATGAGCTGTGTTGCTTTTACGCCAAACATAACGTTTTGCATTGTTGCCAAAAAGTTCAATTTTGGTTTCATCTGACCAGAGCACCTTCTTCCACATGTTTGGTGTGTCTCCCAGGTGGCTTGTGGCAAACTTTAAACAACACTTTTTATGGATATCTTTAAGAAATGGCTTTCTTCTTGCCACTCTTCCATAAAGGCCAGATTTGTGCAATATACGACTGATTGTTGTCCTATGGACAGAGTCTCCCACCTCAGCTGTAGATCTCTGCAGTTCATCCAGAGTGATCATGGGCCTCTTGGCTGCATCTCTGATCAGTCTTCTCCTTGTATGAGCTGAAAGTTTAGAGGGACGGCCAGGTCTTGGTAGATTTGCAGTGGTCTGATACTCCTTCCATTTCAATATTATCGCTTGCACAGTGCTCCTTGGGATGTTTAAAGCTTGGGAAATCTTTTTGTATCCAAATCCGGCTTTAAACTTCTTCACAACAGTATCTCGGACCTGCCTGGTGTGTTCCTTGTTCTTCATGATGCTCTCTGCACTTTTAACGGACCTCTGAGACTATCACAGTGCAGGTGCATTTATACGGAGACTTGATTACACACAGGTGGATTGTATTTATCATCATTAGTCATTTAGGTCAACATTGGATCGTTCAGAGATCCTCACTGAACTTCTGGAGAGAGTTTACTGCACTGAAAGTAAAGGGGCTGAATAATTTTGCACGCCCAATTTTTCAGTTTTTGATTTGTTAAAAAAGTTTGAAATATCCAATAAATGTTGTTCCACTTCATGATTGTGTCCCACTTGTTGTTGATTCTTCACAAAAAAAAAATAGTTTTATATCTTTATGTTTGAAGCCTGAAATGTGGCAAAAGGTCGCAAAGTTCAAGGAGGCTATATATATATATATATATCTTCAACAGGGGACTAAAACAAATACCAAAAGAGTTTTTGTGTGGAGTTTTTCTTTAATCGAGTCTCCAAAATTAGTTAATTCTAAACTGCATTAGTGAAGCTCAGTAGGCCATGATAGTATTGTTTGTTTTATTAAGTGTCATGTCAGGGATGTTTTAATTGGACTTTCTTTGTGAAACAGTGTGGGGGGGGGGGGAACATTCAGTGTTCCCCTTACTCGATACATTTGGTGGAGGCTTCACGAACTCTGAAATTGTAAGCCAGTATTGGGGCAAGTAGGACAAATGTCCATTTATTGCTGTTTTTCACGATTTTAATTGTTTCACTGTGTTATAAATCTGTGTTTGGTTTTGATTGTGCCAGGCCCACCCATTTCCCATTCGAAAATGGGTGACTCGTTTCAAACCAAATGAAAGGGAAGCTAGACAATATGCAATCGGCATATTTGGTCGGTCCTCAACGCTCCAACGGTATGGATGTCATCGCGTCACATTAACGTCACTTGCATTAACATTAATAACACATGTGCAGTGATAGTGTTTCGGCGGTTGTGCCCAATGAGATGACGTGGAGCAGGGTTAGCTTTGAGTTGTCCTTTAACCAGTTATCGTGAAACCACGTGTTATAGCACCCTCCCAAATGTTCAGGTGAATTATCCAGGCCATTACTATTGCTTATCTTTGGTACAAAACACCTGTAAATAGTGGTGTCATACTTCTACCATATCAGTTACCGAATACAAGTAATTAACATTTATTACGTTTGAATATTTAGGTTTGAAGCATATTTGAAAGAAATATATTGAAATATATATTGACGTATTGTTTTGGGTTATATATTCTGATTTTAATTAGGCTGGAAATGGATCCGAAACAGACGCTGACTAAATGAGCTTAGATGTGAAACACGTCTATTGACAAGTGCCACAGCAGCTTTGCATCAGTGGGCCAAGTAATTTCTAGTTTTCTTGTTAATGCCTTGATGTGTAAGTAATAAGCTAAGCTTTATCATTATCACTAGCAAGCGTTCCTTTCTTTTATTGGTTTTAATTGACCCGCAATGATTGAGGAAGCGGAGGCAGGCTCATCTACGTTTTAAAATCCAGCGCTGAATCTAGTTGTCCATGATGACATACTGATTGGCCAACCTTGGCCCCATTCACCTACTCACACAGAAGTGTCTCCCACTGGGGCCACCCATATGTAAAAGTAGTGGCCCCAGCCGACTTGTAAGTCGCTTTGGACAAAAGCGTCTGCTAAATAGGATATATTATTATATTATATATAAATTTGAGTAGAGATTATCAATAGTCTTGACACAAGTGTCTTTCAGCAAAGCTCCATTGTTGCTACCCTACCAAGGACGGTGACGACAGAGTTAACCAATACTGGGACTGACTGGTGTCTAGACTACAGCCTGTATATTTTAAGATTATAAAATGTATTATCTGAGCAGAAAATAGATTCCTATACAGATATGCTTTATCCATAGGGATGGGGAAAGCACTTTTTTTCCTTCATTTATTTGAAATCATGTTGGCGAAATTACATGAAAATATATTCTCAGCTTGGAGATTCTGGTTCTGTTTTATTATATTGCGAAAGGAGGCGGTTTGAAAGTGATACCAGAGGAGTGTTTGAGGTATGAAAATAATGTATGATTCGAAGAGAGGGGCATTTAATAATCGGATAAAAGTCCCCCAAATGCACTAGCCAACACATGATACTTCATACCGGCCAGACATGTTGCCAACAAGTTAAGGAACAAATTTCACCCGTTCAGAAACACTCCTTCAGTGAATAACCAACCTTTGTAGATGGAACAATGATGTCATTGGAAAGTGTTCCTTTATGGTGCCTAGGGTTTGTTTTTGATTAGATCTTTTTTTTAAGTAAATTGATTTGTCTGTCCAAGTGTTTGTTTGTTTCTTTGTTAATGATAACCTTACAGAATCTATAAAATAAGCTAGCTTGAATATTTTCCTTCATACAGAAAAGTACAAATGTTTACGATATCTAATTAACCAAATAGCAAGTATGCGTTTGAGAGCCAATCTGTCTGTCCCGAAAAGGGACTCCGATAGATTGATTTGATTTATTTTTTTCCTTTGTCATTTTAAACTTGAAAATGTTATGACTGCTTGTTCTTTTGTTTTTGATTATTTTTGTACTTGTCAAACAGTGCTCCCTCTAAAAAAAAAAAAGGAAAGAGGAAAAAGAAGAATTGTTACAGTCTTCTGCTTAACAGAATCGACCAAATCATTTTTTGAATGGCCCCCGGGCAGAATGGTCTGCAATGGGCCCTCTTCCCTGTGTGGCTTAAAATCCTTGATCTCTGTTCCTTTACCTTCTGTACTGCCGACTACTTCATCTTAGACTGAGCCTTGTGTATCCACGGCTGAATCTTAACTTTAGATAAAGGCTTAACTTTGCGTTTTTTGATGTCAATGGGACATTTTGAGTTGCTCTTGCAGATCTCAGTTAGGATTTGGCCGTAGATTGCACCCTAGATGATTTGGGAGGCGTTAGTTTTCAGGCTTTTCAAGTTTGAAAGAGAGGGAGGTGCACACTACTTGGTGAAAAATGTATGTCTACAGTCTTTGGTTGAGTCAACTATTAAATTAATTTGGAAATGTGTGAAAGTGAAGAGGCATGTATTACGATTTTGCACTAAGTCATTCTCGTCTCACTACACTCTAAGATAAAGACGTTCCGTGACTTGCTCTCTGTCATTCAAAAGTTTTTTTATTTGTTCAGTCTTATTTGTAAAATGGGTTGACTCCATTTAAAAGTATGCTTTCATTTACTTCTAAAAGTTGATCTAATCTATGTAACCCTTCAATCAGGGCTGGGTAGTAACGGATTACATGTAACGGGCATTGCGAAATTAAATTACAAATACATGAAGTAGGCCTAACTGTAATCAACCCGGATTACATTTTTTTTAAAATAACAATAATAATGTAATCAGATTAGTTACATTTATTAAAAACATCTGATTTACATTTGGGATTACTTCATATCTAATAATTACTAATATCAAGAGAAAGAAAAGGATAAAGCTTTGTCAGCATTGCTATCATTTAGCACACCCTCAAGACTTCTCCCATGCTCTCAAATATGCTAATGTTCTGCTGATCGCCCATCAAGGGTGGGTGGCTTCTTTTGTATTCAAACGGGTTTAGTGACTAGGTAAGGCTTCCAAAAGATTTTCCACCTAGCCTTCTGGTCAATCAGACAGTCGTCTGGACTCAACAGTGTTCCCGCGTGCTGCTTTGTAGCAGTGCACTTTGACTTTGTGTGCTCCGAGCGGGAGAGAGAAATGCTCTCTGACAGCTGTCTGGGCAATAAACAAAAAACAGTCTTGAAAGCAACCACTGTTGTTACTCTAGATGAGAAGAGAGTCCCAGCTTTCTGTAGGTTTACTTTTATTGATCTGCTCTTAATATTGAACAAAGGGCACTCACGTCGGCGATTCAATTCCAAGGTGATTGCGTAGGCTTACTCATAATAATAATAATTATTATTATTAATTAATTTACTGACTAAAAATCAATTACACAGGTATAATTAGAATGTAGATTTAGCAACTAGCTAACCAGTCATCGGGTGTTGAATGAGCCCCAAATGATTTAGCCTAAAGTGCCCAAAATGATGTATACAAATAATCTCTATTGAAAAAAAATGAAGATTCGGGAACCCTATTGTGACAGTAAACTAATAACAATTGCCTAATTGTCAAACTCAAAATTCATCACAATGACTGGTTTAGATTGCACATCAAAATATCTGGAACCATGCATTCCTGCTTGGACATGTTAGATTAAACATGCATTTCTTGAATCATACTAATACACCTTTTTAATTAAGCATTTTGAATGACTAAGTTAATTAGGCTACACATTCTCTCTATTGCGTGACCAAATCATGGGTGGGTGCCCCAACTAAAACCATTAGCATGGAGCCTGCTCTAATACATTAGAATATAGAACTTGTGAATTATGGTCCCCAATTTGGAAATAGTCATGTTGCTAAATTAATAATTATGCTATTTAGCAGACGCTTTTATCCAAG
Organism: Oncorhynchus masou masou; assembly: GCF_036934945.1. Taxonomy (NCBI): domain Eukaryota; kingdom Metazoa; phylum Chordata; class Actinopteri; order Salmoniformes; family Salmonidae; genus Oncorhynchus; species Oncorhynchus masou. The sequence continues at coordinate 38,314,794 of NC_088214.1, read as the reverse complement.
CGCCATGATCTACCAACTAGGTGCACTTTAAACATTTTTAGAAAACATCTAGGTGTTAAACTATTTAAAAAAATATGTCATTTGATTCCTCAAAATGAGTAATGTAATCTGATTACTTGATCATTTTTCATGTAACTGTAATCCATAACTGATTACATTTTAAGTTATCTGGCCAACACTGCCTTCTATGTAGAGTTCATCCTAAGTGGCTGTGTATGTGATCATGTGACTGTCATTAGAATGCAGGTCAGGTACAGTACATTTTGACAAACCTTTCTTTGGAGAAAACAAAGTACAGTATGATATGATTCTTATTGTTCTGAGATGTGGTGTGAAGTTTTTCCCTTTTTCAAAACGGTGACTGGAAATTAACAGGACAGTCTCATAAAGCTACTCTACACCAAAGTGCAATTGAACTCAGAGGGAGCACTGTCTGTGAACCAGTGGGAGTCTACTGGTTGTGATGTGCACAATCCTTATGTACGTAAAATGATTATTCTCTCTTTCCCCAATCTGTTTTAATTCAGATGCAACATTTTTATTTCTTTTGTTTTCTGTGTACAGCATGCTTTGGAGTTGTCTCAAACAGGTACTCTTACTTCTGTACTGTTTTTTTCCTAAGGTTGATGAAATGATTTTAAAAAATCTATAAAAGATGTAAGAAAAAGAAAAGGTCTTGTGTATTTTTGTCAGTAAGTTTCAGTCAAACCTGCGACAAGAATAAATGGGAAGAATTCAGAGTGGGAGCCTTTCCTACTCTGAGGATAGTTTGGGTCAATTCCTTCTTGAATTCCTGTCAGTTGAAGGCTATGGTAGACGTGTGACGCAGTTGGTATTGCATTTAAACCACAGGAGGGTGCCATTTTCTGGATGAATTTCAACATGTGTGCCGACACACATTACGGGTTGGAATCAATCAAACCTGTACTGACTGTATTTGAGCCAAATTTCAGAAGAATCACTTATCTCATGTTCAACGAAAAGCATATTTGTTATTACTATATGTTCAATTGCGGTGGGGGGGACTCCGTTTGGGTTACATTAAAACATGCATTTCCTGGGGCTTTAAGTAGACAATTCCATAAGGTGTTTGCAAGAGAGCAGAGACAGACCGAGGCAACAATCGATCCTTAGAGGAGAACCGACTACAGAAGAGTAGTCCAGTCGTAAAGAGTCAACTGTCACAGCATCCTCAAGTCATCCTCCTGTCCTGTTTGTCTCTGCAGTGAAGATTGCGACAGCCCTACAAGGATCCCATGACGCTAGGTTAATCTTTAACAGTAAATGAGTGTTGTTTTTTTTGCTGTGGTATGCATTGCCCATGAGGCCATGACTCTTGAGTAAGAACAGTCAGGTGGTACGAGGAACAGTAGCAGGGTTTCTAATCATAAAGGAGGAACTTCCAAGATCTTTGAGCGAAGACAACACTGACTCACCAGTGGCATGATTGGTTGGAAGTTACAATTGAATACTGCCACTGATAGACTGATTGTGCAACCCAACACTACTACGAACATGTTGACATAAACCTCATATTGCCTCATTCTGATTAGAAGTAGTTTTTAAGGCAATGTGAGAAACTTGCTTCGTAAAGGACACTTAGTTCATTGCAAGACGTCAGTGCTCCACACAGTCAATAATAGGCCCTTAAAGCTATAGAAGACTGCAGTAATGTAACAGGCTGATTTGGAAAGAGTGAGTTGTAACTGGTTTAATCCATGGTTCCGACAGGCTCAGAGGAGTAGTGCTCTTGCCTCTGCATCGCAGGATCGGTGGGTGGATCAAACCCCTGTTACAGCTCACTTTCCACATCAACCTGTTACAGTGATGTAGCAATGTAAAGCATGCCTTGATGTGAATATCTAGAACAATATACAGTTGAAGTCGGAAGTTAACACACTTAGGTTGGAGTCATTAAAACTAATTTTTCAACCACTCCAGAAATGTCTTGTTAACAAACTATAGTTTTGGCAAGTCAGTTAGGACATCTGTAATTTTTCCAACAATTGTATCACAATTCCAGTGGGTCAGAAGTTTACATACACTAAATTGACTGTGCCTTTAAACAGCTTGGAAAATTCCAGAAAATTATGTAATGGCTTTAGAAGCTTCTAATAGGCTAATTGACATCATTTGAGTCAAGTGGAGGTAAACCTGTGGATGTATTTCAAGGCTTACCTTCAAACTCAGTGACTCTGCTTGACATCATAGGACAATCAAAAGAAATAAGCCAAGATCTCAGAATTTTTTTTTCTTTTTTTTTTTTAGAACTCTACAAGTCTGGTTCATCCTTGGGAGAAATTTCCAAACGCCTGAAGGTACCACGTTCATCTGTACAAACAATAGTATGCAAGTATAAACATCATGGGACCACGCAGCCATCATACCGCTCAGGAAGGAGACACGGTCTGTCTCCTAGAGATGAACATACTTTGATGCAGTGCAAATCAATCCCAGAACAACGGCAAAGGACCTTGTGAAGATGCTGGAGGAAACGGGTACAAAAGTATCTATATCCACAGTAAAACGAGTCCTATATCGACACAACTTGAAAGGCCGCTCAGCAAGGAAGAAGCCACTGCTCCAAAACGGCAATAAACAAGCCAGACTACGGTTTGTAACTGCACATGGGGACAAAGATTGTACTTTTTGCCGAAATGTCCTCTGGTCTGATGAAACAAAAATAGAACTGAAACCATAATGACCATCGTTATGTTTGAAGGAAAAGGGGGAGGCTTGCAAGCTAAAGTACACCATCCCAACCGTGATGCACGGGGTGGCAGCATCATATTGTGGGGGTGCTTTGCTACAGGAGGGACTGGTCCACTTTACAAAATAGATGGCATCATGTGGATATATTGAAGCAACATCTCAAGACATCAGTCAGGAAGTTAACGCTTGGTCGCAAATGGTTCTTCCAGATGGACAATGACCCCAAGCATACTTCCAAAATTGTGACAAAATAGCTTAAGGACAACAAAGTCAAGATATTGGAGTGGCCATCACAAAGCCCTGACCTCAAACCTATAGAACATTTGCGGGAAGAAATTAAAAAGTGTGTGCGAGCAAGGAGGCCTACAAACCTGACTCAGTTACACAGGCTCTGTCAGGAGGAATGGACCAGAATTCACCAACTTCTTGTGAAAAGCTTGTGGAAGGCTACCCGAAACATTTGACCTAAGTTAAACAATTTAATGGCAATGCTACCAAATACTAATTGAGTGTATGTAAACTTCTGACCCACTGGGAATGTGATGAAATAAATAAAAGATAAAATAAATGATTCTCTCTACTAGTCTGACATTTCACATTCTTAAAATAAAGTGGTGATCCTAAGACAGGGAATCTTTACTAGGACTAAATGTCAGGAGTTTAAATGTATTTGGCTAAGGTGTATGCAAACTTCTGACTTGTATGTAAACTGTATATGTATCTGGGTAAAGCTTGCAGGTATGATGCTTAACTTGTAATAATTGTGTACATGTATGAATGAGCCTTTAATGTTCAGTTCATTATAATATGTATTATAAGGCTTATAAAATGTTTTGTCTTATGTATCAACTTTTCAACTGGCTCAGAATGTTAGGTATAAGTAGTAGGCTATAAAAGGTATCAATATTTAGTCAGGATAACGATGACATTATTATAATACATTATAAACAGTTAAGTTATGCCCGTTTTACAACACGGTAATGAATCTCTATGAACAGCAATAAGAGTCGCATGAAACAAAGCTCCAAAATGATCTCCAGGTGAATAACAACTCGTGACAACGTAAGCATTTTCAAGACAATTCCCAACTCGTGATGTGGCACAATGTTACTCGTCTCTAGATATCTGTAATGTCTACCTTTTTTCAAATGGTCCCGATAGTCTGTTTTTTTCCGGGCTACAATGTTACGCCACCGTTGTTTTTTTATAGCGCTACCTTGCCGGTGCTTAGTGACGTTATTGGTGGTCACGTGACTTAGAGCCAATCACATAATCGAACATCTTTTTAACAAGGAAGAGGGCAAGCGACGCAATTTAAATGACTTTAGATATTTGCTAGTTTTTTGTGGGTGGCGGCAGAGTTTGTCATCTTGTGCTGAAGGAAAGATGAACGGTATTATTCTGCTCACACTTTTGACCATCTGGTCAAATGTAGATTGTACGCCGTGCTCATATTCTCCGTCGCAGTGGTGTACCTCTGTAGACTCAGCCATCGAATGTGGGGTAAGATACATTCACGAGTTTCTTCTCGGGATTAAATGGATAGAATGTTTTGGTAACACTGCATGAAAACTTTAATTTTGATTACATGGATCGTCAGTCCTTGCATCCATAGCTATGTCCATTAATTTGAGTGTGGTTTAATTTCTCCAGCCACATCCCTCAGCTTTTTCCTGAAACGGGTGTGTTTCAACTCCTGATTGCTGCTTTAATAGAGAATGGACTGAGGGAATGAGAAACTTGTGGTGAATCTTTTTGTACATGGAAAAATAATATTAAAATATAACATCAACACCCATCAACTTTTTCTCTTCCGTAGGTCCTGATTGACATATCATATTTAGGACTACTAAACATTCAACCTAACTCATTCTGTGTGTGTGTGTGTGTGTGTGTGTGTGTGTGTGTGTGTGTGTGTGTGTGTGTGTGTGTGTGTGTGTGTGTGTGTGTCGTTTTACTTTTCTTGTGGCAGGTTCTGAAGCAGTGCCTGGAAGCCAATGCCACCAAGCCCAACACACAGGTGCAGCCCATGCAGGTGGATTTGTATTTTGAAAGTCTGTGCCCAGGATGCCGGTTATTCCTTACCTCACAGCTCTTTCCCACATGGACCATGTTGCAGGACATCATGAGTGTCACACTGGTGCCCTACGGAAATGCACACGTAGGTCTTATACAGTAGGCTAGAAATGATGACGCTCGTCTCATGTATTATGATACTTTATTGGATATTGCTTAGACAACGTAATTAGCAGTGATTGGCGTTGAGGAATTCTGTGTTTAGTTTGAAATAATTTTTGTTTGTCTCACTACAGGAGTCTTTTGATGGGAAGCAGTATCAGTTCACCTGCCAGCACGGTGAGGAGGAGTGTCTCGGCAACATGATCGAGGTGAGATTTTGGTATCACTTTATTTTACAGCCCACTGTTTACCAGGTAGTTACTTGTAAATTACTTATTAAAACTGTACTTATCTAATAATTGCATAGTGATAACACTTTGGTTTCTCTGCGATTCATGGACACAAGCTTCACTTTGTAAGCTGAATTATTTAATGTAAGTACCAGAAAAGTATCCATTGTCACCACATAGCTTCCTAGTTAATAGCAGGTAAGTACCGGCTTAAACCGGGCTGTAACAAGAAGTGTTCCGGGGGGGAAAAGCGACATTGTTTTACACCTTTAAAAAAAAAATTTTTTTTTTATCTTTCCTTCTCTCTCCAGACCTGCATATTGAATGCTACAGGAAGCAAAGCATTCCAGATTGTCTACTGCATGGAGGCCTCCACTGATGTTATTAAAGCAGGGGAGAAGGTGAGTGACATATTACCTCTTACCTTCTTTCTCTCAACACAAGACCATGAAAAGGCCACGCCTCAAACAATATACAGCAACCCCCTTATTTTTTTTATTCAAATGCTCCTGAGAAATACGAACAAAGAGGCTGAAATTAAATCCAAAAATGTATAATGCCGAATCACTTTTCGTGCTTGGGGA